>NC_034202.2:497828-1097828 GCF_002021735.2 Oncorhynchus kisutch
GCATCTGTAAAGGTTTGTCAGTGTTTTGGGTGACAAGCCAAATTTCCTCAGCCTCCTGAGGTTGAAGAGGCGCTGCTGTGCCTTCTTCACCGCACTGCGTGTGGGGGGACCATTTCAGTTTGTCTGTGATGGGTACGCCCAACTTAACATTTTCCGATTGCGTCATCTGTGGACCTGTTGGGGCGGTATGCAAACTGAAGTGGGTCTAGGGTGGCCGGTAAGGTGGCAGTGATATGATACTTGACTAGCCTCTCAAGGACTTCATGATGACAGAAGTGAGTGCCAAGGGGCGGTAGTAATTTAGTTCAGTCATCTTTGCCTTCTTGGGTACAGGAACAATGGTAGCCATCTTGAAGCATATGGGGAAAACAGACTGGGATAGGGAGCGATTAAATATGTCTGTAAACACACCACCGCTGGTCTGCGCATATCTGAGGACACGGCTAGGGATGCCGTCTGGGTCAGCAGCCCTGCGAGGGATAACATGTTTAAATGTTTTACTCACGTCAGCCACTGAGAAGGAGCGGGGGGGCTGCAGTCTTTGTTAGCCAGCCGCAATGGTGGCACTGTATTATCCTCAAAGCAGGCAAAGAATGTGTTTAGTTTGTCTGGAAGCGTGACGTTGGTATCCGTGACGTGTCTGTTTTGTTTTTGTAGTCCGTGATTTATTTTAGACCCTGCCACATAACGTCTCATGTCTGAGCTGTTGAATTGCGACTCCTGCTTGTCCCTGTACCGGCATTTCACTTGTTTGATTGCCTTGTTGAGGGAACTACACTGTTTATATTCAGCCATATCACCAGACCTCTTTTCCATGGTTTTCAGTTTTTCGCGAATGCCATCATCCATCCACGGTTTCTGGTTAGGGTAGGTTTTAGTCACAGTGGGTACGACATCTCCAATACACTTATTTATAAACACACCCACCGTGTCAGCGTTCTCTGAGGCTGACTGGAAAATATTCCAGTCCGGGTGATCAAAACAATCATGGAGTGTGGCTTCCAATTGGTCAGACCAGCGTTGAATGGTTCTTGGCACTGGTACATCCTGTTTGAGTTTCGGCCTATGAACCGGGACGAGCAAGATGGCATCGTGGTTGAATTTTCCTGAAGGGAGGGCGGGGGAGGGCTGTGTGTGCATCGCGGAAGTTAGAGTAGCAGTGGTCGAGAGTATCAGCCCTACGTGTCGTGCAATCAATATGCTGAAAACATTTAGGTAACATTTACTGTATCTCAATTTGCTTTGTTAATATCCCCAGCTACAATAAATGCTGCCTCCGGGTATATAGTTTCCAGTTTACATAGAGACCAGTAAAGCTCCTTGAGGGCTGTCTTGGTGTTCACTTGAGAGGGGATGTACACAGCTGTCACTATAACTGATGAGAATTCTCTTGGTAGGTAGAATGGCCGTTTATTTGATTGTAAGGAATTCTAGGTCGGGTGAGCAGAAGGACTTGAGTTCCTGTGTGTTGTCATGATCACACCATGAGTTGTTAATCATAAAGCATACACCCCTGCCCTTCCTCTTCCCAGAGAAGTGTTCATCTCTGTCGGTGCGATGAACGGAGAAACCCTGTGGCTTGACCGATTCAGACAACATATCCTGAGAGAGCCATGTTTCTGTGAAACAGAGAATGTTACAATCTCTGATGTTCTCTGGAAGGCAACCCTTGCTCGAATTTCGTCTACCTTGTTGTCAAGAGACTGGACATTGATGAGTAGTATACTCGGGAGCGGTGACCTATGTGTCCGTTTACAAAGCCTGATCGGAAGACCTTCTGTGTCGCCGTTGTTTATGGTTAGCTGCTGGGATTAGATCCATTGTCCTGGGTGGTAGTCCGAAGAAGGACTGCTTCGGGAAAATCGTATTCCTGGTCGTAATGTTGGTAAATTTACTTTGCTCTTGTATCCAATAGTTCTTCCCGGCTGTTGTAATAAGACTTAAGATTTCCTGTGGTAACAATGTAAGAAATAAAAAATATAAATACAATTCTGCATGGTTTCCTAAGAACGCGAAGCGAGGCAACCATCTTTGTCGGCGCCATTTTATTATTTTGCAGATACAGTGCCTTGCGAAAGTATTCGGCCCCCTTGAACTTTGCGACCTTTTGCCACATTTCAGGCTTCAAACATAGAAGATATAAAACTGTATTTTTTTGTGAAGAATCAACACAAGATAGGGACACGATCATGAAGTGGAACGAAATATTGGATATTTCAAACTTTTTAACAATCAAAAAACTGATTTCTGAATGATCCAATGTTGACCTAAATGACTAATGATGATAAATACAACCACCTGTGTGTAATCAAGTCTCCGTATAAATGCCCTGCACTGTGATGGTCTCAGAGTCCGTTAAAAAGCGCAGAGAGCAATCATGAAGTACAAGGAACACACCAGGCAGGTCCGAGATACTGTTGTGAAGAAGTTTAAAGCCGGATTTGGATACAAAAAGATTCCCAAGCTTTAAAACATCCCAAGGAGCACTGTGCAAGCGATAATATTGAAATGGAAGGAGTATCAGACCACTGCAAATCTACCAAGACCCTGGCCGTCCCTCGAAACCTTCAGCTCATACAAGGAGAAGACTGAATCAGAGATGCAGCCAGATAGGCCCATGATCACTCTGGATGAAACTGCAGAGATCTACAGCTGAGTGGGAGACTCTGTCCATAGGACAACAAATCAGTCGTATATTGCACAAATCGGCCTTTATGGAAGAGTGGCAAGAAGAAAGCCATTTCTTAAGATATCCAGAAAAAGTGTCGTTTAAAGTTTGCCACAAGCCACCTGGGAGACACACCAAACATGTGGAAGAAGGTGCTCTGGTCAGATGAAACCAAGTTGAACTTTTTGGAAACAATGCAAAACGTTATGTTGGCGTACAAAGTCTGTATTTATACTCTCACAGCTATCATGTTAGCTGTTCCTAAAGACTTCCAGTCATTGTCATAATGCTAGTTAGCAATTGTGCAAAAGCTAGAATGCAACAACATCCATCAAACTGCAAATAGTGAAATAACAACATGGTATCCACAAGTTCATCTGACTCTGGGAAAGTAGATAAAGGGCTAAATCCAGAACTATCCTTTTAATGTGTAGGCTTAACCTTTTGCGTGTAGGGGGCAGTATTTTTGTTTTTTGGCAAAAAAAAATACCCATTTGAAACTGCCTATTTCTCAGCCCCAGAAACTAGAATATGCATATAAATTGTCAGTTTAGGATAAGAAAACAATAAAGTTTCCAAAACTAGTAAAAATATTGTCTGTGAGTATAACATAACTGATATTGCAGGCGAAAGCCTGAGGAAAATCCAATCAGGAAGTGCCTCTTATTTTGAAACCTCTCTGTTCCTATGAAGCCTATCCTCCATTTAAAGGGATATCAACCAGATTCCTTTTTCTATGGCTTCCCTAAGGTGTCAACAGTCTTTAGACATAGTTTCAGGCTTTTATTTTGAAAAATGAGCGTGAAGGATCACATTGTGTAAGTTGATAGGTGGGGGATCTCAGAGTGAGTTTTTGAGTAAGCGGCCATTGTTCCTCCCGCTGTTGTTGAAAACCTACACACTCGGTTGATATATTATCGAATATATATTTTAAAAACAACATGAGGATTTATTATAAAAAACGTTTGACATGTTTCTGTGGACATTATGGATATCATTTGGAATATACGTCTGCGTTGTCGTGACTGCTCTTTCCTGTGGATTTCTGAACATAACGCAACAACAAACGTCGGTATTTTGGTATAACAATAATCTTTATGGAACAAAAGGAACATTTGTTGTGTAACTGGGAGTCTCGTGAGTGAAAACATCCGAATATCATCAAAGGTAAACGATTAATTTGATTGCTTTTCGTGACCAAGCTTCCTGATGCTTAGTGTACATGATGTTATGCTATGCTATCGATAAACTTACACAAACGCTTGGATTGCTTTCACTGTAAAGTATCATTTCAAAATCTGAGACGACAGGTGGATTAACAAAAGGCTAAGCTGTGTTATGCAATATTGCACTTGTGATTTCATGAATATTAATATTTTTTTGTAATATTATTTGACCGTTGCGCTATTCTATTCAGCGGTTGCTGACAAAAATGATCCCGCTAACAGGATGGGAAGCGCCAAGAAGCTAAGGCCTGCACAGACTGTACGATTTTAGCTATGTTATGCCATGTTGGACATCTTGGCTCATTCAGTGTGACGTGTGACAGGGTCTAGGTCTGCCGCTTAAGCTTTTCACGGTGGAGTTCCAAATATCTCTAACGGTTGCCACAGTGTGAGTATTTGTATGTGCGTGATTTTGTCAGAATGCATTCCAAAACGTGATTGTTATGTAACTGGACAGTTAGCCTATAGATAATTAGCAGGGCAGCGCAGGCTGTTTCAACTTGTCAATTTCAAATGATTTTCAAAACAAGTTTTATTTCCAACATCAGTTTTAATTTAGGTGTGTTCCGCCTCCTCATTAACTCACATAAGAAGTAACCCATTTCACCTTTGCGGTCAATTTATTTTTGAGGCTTTACTGAGCCAGTCATCAAGCACTTCCCCAGTGCGCATCTCTAGTCAGACAAACTTTTTTCACACATTTTCTGGCTGGTGCCCGCATTGCCTTTTATGCTGTTTTGCCTTAATTATCGTTTCATTACAAATAATAACTTTGGATGTGCGTTCCTATCAAAGTAAGTGCCATAGTTTCTGTATATTGTGTTGTCGTTTCTACTACAGCATAACGTATGTATAGAGCAAAATGTATTTACTGTTCTAACCACGGTTTCAATTACTGGTGACAAATCAATTTACATTTCACTGTAAAGTCGACACCTGTTACATTTGGTGCATGTGGACTAACACCATTTGGTTTGATTTGAATTCTTGCATAGATTGCAATGGACACATACAGTACCAGTCAAAAGTTGGACACACCAACTCATTCAAGGGTTTACCGTTATTTTATTATTTTCTACATTGTAGAATAATAGTGAAGACATAAGAAATATGAAATAACACATAGTGGAATCATATCTATATCCACGGTAAAACGAGTCCTATAATCGACATAACCTGAAAGGCCGCTCAGCATGGAAGAAGCCACTGCTCCAAAACCGCTATAAAATGCAAGACTACGGTTTGGCAACTGCACATGGGGACAAAGAGCTTACTTTTTGGAGAAATGTCTCTGGTCTGAGGAAACAAAAATAGAACTGTTTGGCCATAATGGCCATTGTTATGTTTGGAGGAAAAAGGGGGAGGCTTGCAAGCCGAAGAACACCATCCCAACCGTGAAGCACAGGGGTGGCAGCATCATGTTATGGGGGGTGCTTTGCTGCAGGAGGGACTGGTGCTGCAGTGATGCCTCTTGCACTGAGATGCAGTGTAGACAGATTGGTGCATCACTAGTTCAATGTATCAAAACCGTTACCAATTAAAAAGCACAAATACCATAACTACTCCTCAGGGAAGTGGGTATCACTACCTTAGAAATTTGTTGAGGAGATAGAATCAAGTTGTCACGTTCGTTGAATGGAGGAGACCAAGGCGCAGCGTGATATGAACACGTTACTTTTAATAAAGACGGACACTAAACAAACTATACAACAAAAACAAAACAAACGTGACGCTATAATATAAATGTGCAGACACAGGCAACTAGACATAGACAATAACCCACGAATTACCCAAAGAAGATGGATGCCTAAATATGGTTCCCAATCAGAGACAACAATAAACAGCTGCCTCTAATTGAGAACCAATCTAGGCAACCATAAACATATATAAACACCTAGATGGTAAACAACCCCATAAACCTACAAAACCCTAGATAGTAAAAACACATACATCACCAATAAACCATAAAGAAAACTAAGAATACTAAGGTCAGGGCGTGACACAAGTTTAGTAACCAGATAAAATCAAGTTAAGTAAATGTACTCAGCATAACTGCACTAACCATATTATTGTGAAGTAAATTGAGAATGTAGTATGCTTATTGATCAAAAATACAATTATGATAATTGTTTAGAAAATGTTGAGCAATGTTATAAAGTAATGACTTTTCAAATCAAGTTGCGTTATACGTTATGTTGGCTGACAAATATGTTGGTTACGCTATCCTTATGAACCGCATAGCATATCATTGCATAGAACTTGCTAGTATAGTAACTATATGGTATCCAACTACCTAACATTTATAGACTTGATTATTCATGTCATTCTTAGCTTAGCTAAATGGTATAGTTGTTGTGTGTTCTCAATGGACATTGTTAGATGGGTTGCTTTGTAAATTCTCTTTGGCTATTTGTTCGGATTTCAGAACACTCTCGTCTGAATCTACCAGAGCGCAGAATAACTGATGAATTTACGAATGGTCAACACCTGTTGACTATGGCCGGTGTCAGTAAACGTCAGGGAGAGAATGTAATTAAATTATTGCCAACAGCACAGTTAGTCCCCAACGCTTTGGATAACATGTGAATGGTCAAAGTGAGGATGTGGCCTCTTATTTGTGTCTGGAAGTTGCAAACAAGCTAGCCAACTTTAGCCAATTAGCTTGGATGCTTGACTGCCTTTGTGAGGTCAGAGAGCTTGGATCAACCCTCCTCCTTGGCCAGAGTGGGCAGTGTGTGCTCTAAACAGTCCGAATATCCAAAACACACAAAGTAGTAAAATGTCTAACTAGTCATTTGTTATGTAAACAAGCTAGCAAGAGGCTGCATAGCAACAGCATCAGCTTCCGTGAGACATGCAAAGCTCAAATGAAAGGTTACAGTTTGGTTACAATATACTAAAATGAAATAATAGTATACAGTATGAACTATGAAGTATATACTCATTAAGCATGTAGTATATAGTATATTAGTATGGGTATTTGAACACAGCTTGGGTATGTGAGTATATTGATAGAAAGTCTGCTTTGATGGCAGGTTTGAAACCTGTTATCAACATGGATATTGCGGGGTAGCGGAAAAAATACTGAAGCGTTGTGTGTGGGGCATTCGAAAAGTGAGTGTAGGGGCAAAATTGGCTAAATTTATGACAGGAAATTCACTTAACCTAAACAATGAAACTATAAACGACTACGAGGTTAAGACATTTAAATAAAATAGCCCATACGGCTTGAAAATGTGTTTTTTTCCCATGGAAAGAGTAAGGGAGAATTAACACTGAATGTGGACATACAGTTGAAGTCGGAATATTAAGTTCTGATTTTCTGATGTATCAAATACTTATGTCATGCAATAAAATGCAAATTAATTACTTAAAAATCATGCAATGTGATTTTGTGGATTTTTGTTTTAGATTCCGTCTCTCACAGTTGAAGTGTACCTATGATAAAAATTACAGACCACTACATGCTTTGTAAGTAGGAAAACCTGCAAAATCGGCAGTGTTTCAAATACTTGTTCTTCCCACTGTAGGTGAGAGTCATTAAAACTCATTTTTCAACCACTCCACAAATTTCTTGTTAACAAACTATAGTTTTGGCAAGTCAGTTAGGACATCTACTTTGTGCATGACACAAGTACTTTTTACAACAATTGTTTACAGACAGATTATTTCACTTATAATTCACTGTATCACAATTCCAGTGGGTCAGAAGTTTACATACACTAAATTGACTGTGCCTTTAAACAGTTTGGAAAATGTCATGGCTTTAGAAGCTTCCGATGGGCTAATTGACATCACTTGAGTCAATTGGAGGTGTACCTGTGGATGTATTTCAAGGCCTGACTTCAAACTCAGTGCCTCTTTGCTTGTCATCATGGGAAAATCAAAAGAAATCAGCCAAGACCTCAGAAAAATAATTGTAGACCTCTACAAGTCTGGTTCATCCTTCAGAGCAATTTCCAAATGCCTGAAGGTACCACGTTCATCTGTACAAACAATAGTACGCAAGTATTAACACCATGGGACCACTCAGCCGTCATACCGCTTAGGAAGGAGACGCGTTCTGTCTTCTCGAGATGAAAGTACTTTGGTGCGAAAAGTGCAAATCAATCCCAGAACAACAGCAAAGGACCTTGTGAAGATGCTGGAGGAAACCGGTACAAAAGTATCTATATCCACAGTAAAACAAGTCTTATATCGACATAACCTGAAAGGCTGCTCAGCAAGGAAGAAGCCACTGCTCCAAAACCGCTATAAAAAAGCCAGACAACGGTTTGCAACTGCACATGGGGACAAAGAGCTTACTTTTTGGAGAAATGTCCTCTGGTCTGATGAAACAAAAATAGAACTGTTTGGCCATAACCACCATCATGGCCAAACAGTTAGTTAGTAGAAAAAATGGGGAGGCTTGCAAGTTGAAGAACACCATCCCAACCGTGAAGCACGGGGGTGGCAGCATCATGTTGTGGGGGTGCTTTGCTGCAGGAGGGACTGGTGCACTTCACAAAATAGATGGCAACATGAGGAAAGAAAATGTGGATATATTGAAGCAACATCTCAAGACATCAGTCAGGAAGTTAAAGCTTGGGTCGGAAATGGGTCTTCCAAATGGACAATGACCCCAAGCATACTTCCAAAGTTGTGGCAAACTGGCTTAAGGACAGCCCTTAAGCCCTGACCTCAATCCTATAGAACATTTGTGGGCAGAACTGAAAAAGTGTGTGTGAGCAAGGAGGCCTACAAACCTGTCTCAGTTACACACGCTCTGTCAGGAGGAATGGGCCAAAATTCACCCAACTTATTGTGGGGAGCTTGTGGAAGGCTACCTGAAACGTTTGATCCAAGTTAAACAATTTAAAGGCAATGCTACCAAAAACAAATTGAGTGTATGTAAACTTCTGACCCCCTGGGAATCCCCAAAGAATGATGAAAGATGAAGATGAAGATGAAATAAATAAAAGCTGAAATAAATCATTCTCTCCACTATTATTCTGACATTTCACATTCTTAAAATAAAGTGGTGATCCTAACTGACCTAAAACAGTGAATTTTAACTAGGATTAAATGTCAGGAATTGTGAAAAACTGAGTTTAAATGTATTTGGCTAAGGTGTATGTAAACTTCCAACTTCAACTGTAACTTATAATGTAAAATATAATCTGCTTTCATTGACCTTCCCAGATCTTTCCAAATCAATTAATGTTGATTCAACTCTTTTACTGCTAAATCTCCTTCGCACATGTGAAATCTTTGCAAAGAAACACTTGGATGAACTTTAAGGCCATTTTGTGGTAATTGTCGTTATTATGTGCCAGGTGTTAAGAGACTACAAACCATTATAATTGAGATATTTGAGGGATGTACTGGTCATTTCAATAGTATTGGGTCTATGTTAATCACTGAATTGAAGTTGTGGGCAGAAAGACACTCAAGTATTGTGAACTATTTTAACTCCCATTGAAATGTATCTTTTCCCTTAGGAATTGGCTGATGTATTTTGTGGATTTGGCGCACTACATGTTAATATTTTAACGATAGACGTTTAAGTGTGAAGCAGAGAGGGAAAATCCTATGGAGGTTGGTATTAAAAATACAGAGTAAAATTGTTTGGGTAGACTCAAATGAAAACAATGCCTTCTAATAATGTGAATGGAAATATGTTATTAGTGGTTTTGGGATAGACTTTAATAATGGCATGTCTGCGGGTGAAAGTGAGTCGTGCTCGCTGGGCTATATCAGGTTGTAAGGGACGCAGTGGAACATTTGAAGCAGAGGTCAGAATAGTTGAATCGGAAATGTTCTTTGACAGTTTCTGATTATTGTTGCTAGGTTTTGTAGTTTAGGTAACACTTGTGAATTTGAGCAGGAAAGTAATGTCATTTAAAACAATTATGTGGAACAGTGGTTTCCATTACGTGGAACAGTGGCAAGTATCCAAAGTAAATGTTTAGTACTGAATATTGAGCTGATGAATATTGAGCTGACTACACAAACTTTTTGAAGGTCCTATATTTGTTAAAACAAGTTTTAGATTTTGACTAAATCAAAGAAACAGGTTAGCATGATAGGATTACCAGAAAGGGGCTCTTGGATCGTTATCTTTAGGTGTCTATTCCTCGTAATGGGACACTATATTATCTGATGTGTTTTGAGAAGGATTCTTTCTTCCAGGACTGATGGAAGTCCACTACCGTATGTTACACACTACAGTATGTTAAGGGAGCTCCCACATTAAATAAGGCCTGGAAAATTGTGTTGGTTTTTACCCTCCATCATCAATGTTTGTTAATGAGGTAAACGTTTTATTTCCTGAGTTTTATTTGAATGTGTATAAGGAATGTGCTGAAGAAACTGTAACCTGGGATATGAAATGTATGACATGTTTGACTGTTTTTAAATAATTAATCAAATACAGAAAGAAACACTTATTTGAAGGGCTTGAATGACCTCTGACCTCTGTCCTGACTTTCTAGTTTGGTTTGATCGCACTCACTGGAAAGCCGAGAGATGGATGGTTGATGATTTAAAGTAATTTGTTATACTGATTTGAAGGTTGTTTATAATACTGATAATTACAGAGAAGTTCATAATTAATAGTTAAGTGTGATTTGGACCACGAGATAGAACTGTCTCTAGTCTATTTATCTATTCCTTAAATCAGTTATGGGTAAAAATGTTACTTTATGGAGTTATTATGGGTAGTAATTCTAATTTGGTTTTCTTATTTTAAATTGTTGTTTTATTTTTTAACCAGTAGAGTTGTTGTTTTTACACAATCACTATGTGAGTCATGTGTCAAAATGAGGAAACTACCAGTCCTTTGAGGTTTTTGGATTTAAGTTTACACACCTCGAGTGATATATAGAAGTGTATCGATGTCACGTGTGCTCCCTCTCCAGCCTCTAGGTCACCAGGTTGCTTGTTATGGCACACACCTGTCACCATCATCACGCGCACCTGCGCGTCATCAGACTCACCTGGATTCTATCACTTCCCGGATTACCTTCCCTACATATGTCACTCCCTTTGGTTCCTTCGCCGGGGCGTTATAGTTTCTGTTCTTGTGTCACATCTGTCAGTTGTCCGTGTTTTTTTTTTAGTATTTTGTATTATGTTGTGTTTATTTCTTAACACTCACTCCCTGAACTTGCTTCTCGACTCTCAGCGCACATCGTTACAACTGAGTGATAAATGCAGGAGTGTATTGTTGCGTTTTTTGTTTTGTTTCAATACAAATCTCACCAGTTTGGGTCTGCTTGATGATCAAGATTACCCCCGAAGGATTAGTCCTCTAACTTCGTGACTCTGCGATGATGTTGACAGTGTGAAAGAGGCCCGAGTTGGAATTCCGAGTTGGATCGTTCAATAATATTTCTTCCAGTCGGAGCTCGTTTTTTCCAGAGTCCCTAGTTGTCTTGAACGCGGCATCAGATTGTAACCATGGTACCTCAGGGTTGCCAGCTCAGACCCTCCTTTCCAGAGACAATTCTTTAAATCATGTATGGGAACTTGCTGTTGTGAATGCAGTTCGACAGTTGAGCCTTCGTGCTATCAACCTTGTGCTATCTTACAGACAACGAATGACCTTTTACACACTCTCTGCTGACTGACACGTATACAAAAAGGGGTTGTGTGTATTTTCTCTCTAAAAGCATTGAACCAGCACTGTTTGAGCTTTTCGACTATGCACTGTTGAGTGGAAGGTTGATTCTCCATTTTTGCTAATCTTATATTAAAGTGTTTGAAAGAATCTGCAGTCTCCCCTTTGATTAGATATTCCACGACAATGCTAAATGTGGTTATGTTAATTATCGGTCAGTTACCTTGAGACCAACAGTTATTTGCTTGACAATCACCGGCTGACAAAATTATGTGACCGCCACAGCCCTACGTCTGTCAGTCCAAATATGTTATAACAAAACGAGGTGAAGGGATGGTTCACTCGACTGACTTATGGTGCTTTCAAGACAACTGGGAACTCAGAAAAAAATTACGTGGTCAAATCATGACATCAGTGAACTTCAGGTTGGAAAGTCAGAGCTCTAGAAAGAGGCCCGAGTTGGAATTTTGAGTTGGATGACCGTTCAATAATATTTCTTCCAGTCGGAGCTCGTTTTTTCCAGGGTCCTTAGTTGTCTTGAACGCAGCATCAGATTGTAACCATGGTACCTCAGGGTTGCCAGCTCAGACCCTCCTTTCTAGAGTTGTATATTTATTTAGCTTATACACTTCTCCTGTGTTTGCCTCCCATTTATTGATAAATTCCCCATCATAGTAATATTTCCTGCATCATATCCCTCCCATGATACTTTCCCCCATTTCTACCCCCAATGGACTTGAAAATCCCCAACAAATGAAATGACCCCCCCAAAATGGTTTCCTCCAAATCTGGCAACCATGTTTAGCTTTCACGCTACGGTTAGGCTAGACAGTACGTTTGTATTTGGGGTGAGGATCTGTGAGATGATAACATTTTGTTTTGTGATTTGTCAACTGTAAATGACTTGTCAAGTCATGTGCTCCGGTTCATGTATACACTGTGAAAAGTACATTGAAGATTTGTAATATGAAAGTTGCCAAACTAAGTTGATATTTTTCAGGTATTGGGCGCAGCCATCTTTGACTTTTACTTTGTTTATTTGCGTCTTATAGTAAATGGCATTCTGGGAATCGGGAGTTTTCATTTGTCAAACATAAACAAACATGGCTGCCACCATAAAGAATTTAGCTCCCGTTAGTTTAGCAGACACGCATCTTTTTTCTAAACAATATTACATTCCTCCTTTGTGCTCACCAGAGATGTGGTACATTGTAAAGTCAAGTTGTTAGGTCAAGGACCCCGATGTCTCTGTTTTGTTTTAGTGTCCGTGCAACCTATTATTTAGACTGGATGGTTTATGAAATGAGTTTAGATGCGGGCGTGTTCAGTATAATGCCTAGAAGATGATGTTCGCATTTTTCTTTTACAATAAAAGATGAAATTGAGGAATAAAGTTGTGAAGACCTTTATTTCCCATCAGTAAAAAACATTGTTTAGATGCTTTTCAGACAACAATGCTGTTTAGACAAATTTGTTGCATCATACATTATGTTGCTACTGTTCCAATCCCATATTTGCGACAGTACACTGCTCGGGTCTGTTCAACGCTGGTCCAACCAATCTGATTCCACACTTCAAGATTGCTTCGATCACGTGGATTGGGATATGTTTCGGATAGCGCCGGACAACAACATTGATGTATACGCTGATTCAGTGAGTGAGTTTATTAGCAAGTGCATCGGTGATGTTGTACTCACAGCGATAATTAAAACCTTCCCCGACGAGAAATCGTGGATTGATGGCAGCATTTGCTCAAAACTGAAAGCGTGACCCACTGCTTTTAATCAGGGCAAGGCGACCGGAAACATGACCGAATACAAACAGTGTAGCTATTCCCTCCGCAAGGCAATCAAACAAGCTAAGCGTCAGTATAGAGACAAAGTAGAGTCACAATTCAACGTATCAGACACGAGAGGTATGTGTCAAGGTCTACAGTCAATCACGGACTACAAAAAGAAAACCAGCCCCGTCGCGGACCCCGATGTCTTGCTCCCAGACAAATTAAACAACTTCTTTGCTCGCTTTGAGGACAATACAGTGCCACTGACACGACCCTCTACCAAAACCTGCGGGCCCTCCTTCACTGCAGCCAACGTGAGTAAAACATTTAAATGTGTTAAACCTCGCCATGCTGTCGGCCAAGACGGCATCCGTAGCCGCATCCTCAGAGCATGCGCAGACCAGCTGGCTGGTGTGTTTACAGACATATTCAATCAATCCATATCCCAGCCTGCTGTTCCCACATGCTTCAAAAGGGCTATCATTGTTCCTGTTCCCAAGAAAGCTAAGGTAACTGAGCGAAACGACTATTGCCCCGTAGCACTCACTTCCGTCATCATGAAGTGCTTTGAGAGACTAGTCAAGGATCATATCACCTCCACCCTACTGACACCCTAGACCCACTCCAATTTGCTTACCGCCCCAATAGGTTCATAGACGACGTAATCGCAATCACACTGCACACTGTCCTAACCTATCTGGACAAGAGGAATACCTATGTAAGAATGCTGTTCATCAACTACAGCTCAGCATTTAACACAATAGTACCCTCCAATCTTGTCATTTAGCTCAAGATCCTGGGACTTGACCCCACCCTGTGCAACTGGGTCCTGGACTTTGATGGTGGGTGGGGGCCCCCAGGTGGGGGCCCTCGGAGTGTGGTGTCAGGAAAATAACCTCACACTCAACGTCAGCAAAACAAAGGAGATGATGGTGGACTTCAGGAAACAGCAGAGGGAGCACCCCCCTATCCACATCGACGGGACATTAGTGGAGAAGATGGAAAGTTTTAAGTTCCTCGGCGTACACATCACGGACAACCTGAAAATGTTCCCCCCACACAGACCACGTGGTGAAGAAGGTGCAACGGCGCCTCTTCAACCTCAGGAGGCTGAAGAAATTTGGCTTGTCACCAAAAACACTCACAAACTATTACATATGCACAATCGAGAGCAACCTGTCGGGCTGTATCACCACCTGGTACGGCAACTTCTCCGCCCACAACCGTAAGGCTCTACAGGGGGCAAACTACCTGCCTTCCAGGACACCTGCACCACCCGATGTCACAGGAAGGCCAAAACTATCATCAAGGACAACAACCACCCACTTTATATAATGTTTACATACCCTATATTACTCATCTCATATGTATATACTGTACTCTATACCATCTACTGCATCTTGTCTATGCTGTTTGGCCATCCATATATTTATATGTACATATTCTTATTCATTCCTTTACACTTGTGTGTATAAGGTAGTTGTTGTGAAATTGTTAGGAATTTTTTGATTACTTGTTAGATATTACTGCACGGTCGGAACTAGAAGCACAAGCATTTCGCTACACTCGCATTAACATCTGCTAACCATGTGTATGTGACCAATAACATTTGATTTGATTTATGTTTTTCCACTTCACTCACACATGAACACTGAGGGAGGCTTGCGCTGCTGGCACAGATCAAATACTCCACTGCTGCTGACGTAGACTACGTCGGCTGACGTAGCCTCAACAGCCAATCGCAGAATGTGTTGACAGAACTAAAGCAAATTGTACAGTTTGCTTTAGTTTAGTTGATATGAAGATTTTTTATTTGGTAACATCGCAGTGTGATATGTAATAATCGTAAAAGAGAGAATCCGACTTAGTGTGGGAAGGCCTTTAGCTACCATGTATTGGGCTTTTACTCTGTGGATGACATGTTGGTCGCAAACAGAGGGGGGCTCAAGTGTGCTGCCTTGAAAGTTGTAGCCTATGGACTAGTGGCAAGCCTTGTGTGTATTTCATGAGTGGCAGTGAGTGAGTGGGGACAATGAAACCAGATAGCAGGAATTTACCATCTTTCCTCTGAATAAAGGGTTGGCGGTGTGGCCATCGCCTCGCCTCTCAAATAACAGCTATCCCACAGTGCTGTGGTCCAGGAACAAAGGGGCATTGTGGGGCTGTGCAGGTGGGACGTGGAAGGGCCGGCAGGCTGGGAGTCTATTTCACTCACATACACACATGCACACAGTGCCAGGCTCGCTGGGCACACACACTTTCTCATGAGCCTCTGCACTCCCAAAACTCTGGTTACTTGTTCACTGCTGGAGGGGACAGCGGAGCCACTGCTGCTTAATGGAGGATAATGGCAGATGGCGCCTGGTGTTTCTGGTCAAAACAAGGCTGAGGAGACTCAACAACAACTTTAAACACCACTTCAAAATGGACACGGCATAGGTGACCTTTCAGACAAAACAAAAAGCAGCAATTGAATTTGGCCTAACCAAAAAATGTACATTTAAAAGGGAAAGAAACATATGCACATGACTAACTGATGCAACAAAAAGGTCAACTGTTTTGACTAATGTACATAACTGAACTACCGTTCAGAGGTTTAGGCTTGCTTAGAAATGTCCTTGTTTTTGAAAGAAAGGCAAATTTTATGTCCATTGAAATAACATAAAATTGATCAGAAATACAGTGTAGACATTGTTAATGTTGTAAATGACTATTGTAGCTAGAAACGGCTGATTTTTTTATGGAATATCTACATTGGCATACAGAGGCCCATTATCAGCAACCATCACTCCTGTGTTCCAATGTTAGACGGCCAGTGTTATTGCTTCTTTCATCAGGACAACAGTTTTCAGCTGTGCTAACATAATTGCAAAAGGGTTTTCTGATGATCAATTAGCCTTTTAAAATGATAAACTTGGATTAGCTAACACAACGTGCCATTGGAACACAGGAGTGATGGTTGCTGATAATGGGCCTCTGTACGCCTATGTAGATATTCCATAAAAAATCTGCCATTTCCAGATACAATAGTCATTTACAACATTAACAATGACTTTAGTGTGGGGGGAAGGAGGTAACTTAACTTCAGCCGTATTACAGCTGGCTGGCATCATCACCATGCAGTGGGTGATCTAACTCCACAGACCACCTAAGCGAGCAACCAATGGTGAACTAATGGATCCTGAGAGATGTCCTCGACAGACCAATAAAAGTTGACCTGAGATCTGAGGCAATGTTTCTATTATAATTTGGGAACCAACGGTAGTGAACCAGTTAGACAGCTGAAACGGAACTGAAAAAGGCAATGCAATCCCCACAACAACTTGTCAAGTCATGAGACTAAACAACCTGGTGGAGGTAGTTTTAAGTGGATCGTAAATTGGGATGACGTTTTAAATGAGTGCTTCCAAATCAATCAATGTGATTTAAGCCACTTTGCTGATGAATCTGGTTGCTTTTAGACCCATTAGTCTTATTAATGCTGATTCAAAGAACATCAGCAATGTAAACAGCCAGAAAAATCATATGCAGTTTCAAAGCAGGATTCTGTCCATCGTTTCCATGGTGAGAGAATCATCCATGGAATAACTATTGTGACAAAGTGCATCAGTGTTCCCAATAGAAGACAGCACACAAGACAACACCCACTGAAACACAGAGTGGAATTCTGCCTCACTGAATGTTATCTTCATCATCAGGTAGCCTGCCCACACATATTCCCCTCTATCTAGAGATGGGAGTGTGTGGGGGGCAGGGGAGCACGTGAGTATGAACATTTTAGCATCTATCACAAGTCACTCTTTCTCTAGAGAAACAACAGGTCCGGGGGAATAAACCCATTGACATATCATTCCAACATATTCAAATGGCCCGTCTGAACTAGACAAACATGAAAATCTATCGTAATTTGTAATAACCTCAACTGAGGGGACATTTCAGATGTCGTGTTGAAGCTCTATCTTCGGCGTTAGTTTCCTCGCAGGCAAGCAAACAAAACAGCAGTTTAGGTCAGAGAGGGGAAATGAATCCAAGCAGATATCCTGCAATATACATGCCTGACAGACTGAAACTGGTCAACCAATATCAAGAGGAGCGAGAAGCTTCAAGAGAAGCTCCAGGTGGTATCCGATTTTAAGTACCTTGGCATCATACTTGATTCCAACCTCTCTTTTAAAAAGCATGTGAAAAAGGTAATTCAAATAACCAAATTCAACCTAGCTAATTTCCGATTTATACGAAATTGTTTGACTACAGAGGTAGCAAAACTGTACTTCAAATCTATGACACTCTCCCACTTAACATACTGCTTGACTAGTTGGGCCCAAGCTTGCTGTACAACATTAAAACCTATTCAGTCTGTCTACAAACAGGCTCTCAAAGTGCTTGATAGGAAGCCCAATAGCCATCATCATTGTCACATCCTTAGAAAGCATGAGCTCTTGAGTTGGGAAAATCTTGTGCAATACACCGACGCATGTCTTGTATTCAAGATCCTCAATGGCCTGGCTCCCCCTCCACTCAATATTTTTGTTAAACAGAAAACCCAGACATATGGCAGCAGATCCACAAGGTCTGCCATGAGAGGTGACTGTATAGTTCCCCTAAGGAAAAGCACCTTTAGTAAATCTGCATTCTCTGTGAGAGCTTCCCATGTCTGGAATACACTGCCATCAGACACACAACTGCACCACATATCACACTTTCACAAAATGCTTGAAGACATGGCTAAAGGTCAATCAGATTTGTGAACATGGTCCCTAGCTGTGTGTTGCCACTCCATGTTGTCTGTTGTCTGTAGCTTGTGAGGTGTGGAAACACTTTGTTGCTTTTATGAATTTTGTCTTGCTGCTTTTTGTTTTATGCTGCTCTGTCTGTATGCTACGTCTTGCTTGTCCTATGTTGCTCTGTCTGTATGCTATGTCTTGCTTGTTCTATGTTGCCATTGTCTATATTGTAATTGTTTTTAATAACCTGCCCAGGGACTGCGGTTGAAAATTAGCCAGTTGGCTAAAACCGGCACTTTTACTGAAATGTTGATTAATGTGCACTGTCCCTGTAAAAATTAAAATAAACTCAATAAACTCAACTCAACTCAAACTCAGCGATTGCCTACTTCCGCTTCAGATCACGTGGACAGGCGAGGGAAAAAACAACAGCATGACCTGAGATATTTCACAAGATTTTGAAAGATGCATTCCACAAGCTGCCGGTTTGAAACCATACACTGCCACCCCTGTCAATTCAGATAAATGGTTGGTAAGATAGGTAGAGCAAAAATTATTGAGGGCCTCAATAGCAATCTGATGCAAAGAGGGAAAAAACAGGATTCCCTGCTTCTGAGACTTTAAGGGATTTACTACAGACAGAGGTGATGTCCTTGGGTGGAAATGCTATCCGATGGGTACAGTCGAAGTCGGAAGTTTACATACACCTTAGCCAAATACATTTAAACTCAGTTTCACAATTCCTGACATTTAATCCTAGTAAGAATTCACTGTCTTAGGTCTGTTAGGATCACCACTTTATTTTAAGAATGTGAAATGTCAGAATAATAGTAGAGAGAATGATTTATTTCAGCTTTTATTTATCACATTCCCAGTGGGTCAGAAGTTTACATACACTCAATTAGTATTTGGTAGCATTGCCTTAAAATTGTTTAACTTGGGTCAAACGTTTCGGGTAGTCTTCCACAAACTTCTCACAATAAGTTGGGTGAATTTTGGCCCATTCCTCCTGACAGAGCTGGTGTAACTGAGCCATTGTTTGTAGGCCTCCTTGCTCGCACACGCTTTGTCAGTTCTGCCCTCAACTTTTCTATAGGATTGAGGTCTGGGCTTTGTGATGGCCACTCCAATACCTTGACGTTGATGTCCTTAAGCCATTTTTCCACAACTTTGGAAGTATGCTTGGGGTCATTGTCCATTTGGAAGACCCATTTGCGCCCAAGCTTTAACTTCCTGACTGATGTCTTGAGATATATATCCACATATATCCACATAATTTCCCTCATGATGCCATCTATTTTGTGAAGTGCACCAGTCCCTCCTGCAGCAAAGCACCCCCACAACATGATGCTGCCACCCCCATGCTTCACGGTTGGGATGGTGTTCTTCAGCTTGCAAGCATCCCCCTTTCCCCTCCAAACATAACGATGGTCATTATGGCCAAACAGTTATATTTTGTTTCATCAGACCAGAGGACATTTCTCCAAAAGGTATGATCTTTGTCCCCAGGTCTTGGCTGATTTCTTTTCATTTTCCCATGATGTAAAGCAAAGAGGCACTTAGTTTGAAGGTAGGCCTTGAAATACATCCACAGGCACACACCCAATTGACTAAAATTATGTCAATTAGCCTATCAGAAGCTTCTAAAGCCATGACATAATTTTCTGTAATTTTCCAAGCTGTTTAAAGGCACAGTCAACTTAGTGTATGTAAACTTCTGACACACTGGAATTGTGATAGAGTGAAATAATGTGTCAGTAAACAATAATTGGAAAAATGACTTGAGTCATGCACAAAGTAGATGTCCTAACCGACAAGAAATGTGTGGAGTGGTTGAAAAATGAGTTTTAATGACTCCAACCTAAGTGTATGTAAACTTTCGACTTCAATTGTACGTAAAAAAAAAAGGGGTTCCTAAAGATGATGCAACAAACACAACCACGACTTATTAAGAAGGCCAAAACCATGAAAAGGTTTGAGCAGAGCCATATCCGCACAGACTCATTTTGTTCCTCTCTGACATAATCTGCTGTTTTGTTTGCTCGCCTGAAGAGGTTTGGGTCCAAATCCCATCCCTGGTTGGGAGTGTAACTGTGTCACCATGCAAGAGGTAAAAGCTGAGTTCATGTCAAATATTATGCAAAACAGGAAACTGGACAGAGTCCAGAGTGTACCTTTCAGGGCCCCCCTTTGGAGACTTGAAGAACCAGCAAACCTCTAGAAACATTGACTTTCTGCTGAAATTACCACAACATTGCCCTCCAGTGCGCTTTTAATGCTCTGAAAACAAAATATAATCCAACTTGCTATTGACGTACAGTATGAATCAGCATACAGAGCACTTAAAGATGCACATCATGGAAGTTATAATATATTTCCCAATGTCTCATCTCATGAAACCACACAAATCCTTAGTTTAAGGCAAATAATGAATTTAGCCTCTCAGTATCTGAAAACAAGACATGTTCAATTCACAGTTGAGAGGGAATGCCCAACTATAGTAATGGCAGGTCTACCCATTTAATAGCAATTTAGTTTGTTTCCCAATATGTTTCTAGCGGAGTTCTCTAGTTCTGATTTGAAACAAATACAAGAGTAGAAATCTACCAAATGTTGGACTAAAGCTGTGACCCTGCCTTTGAAAGGTCTCTCTATTCCAAAATCACATATGATTTAGGCTGCTGACAGAATTAACTCATCGGGTATTCACTTTCTTTAGATCTTATATTTGGAAATAATCTGAAGCTTTCATTTAAGTGTTGCTAACTTCTGAATGTAGTGCTAGTAAGGTCTCACCTGCTAAATGTGTCTGATAAACTTCCAATATACAATTTAAAGTCACAAAAGTAGCAACACACAGTTTATCTGAGTCATTCCACTACAGCTGACGCAGGTGGCAAGTGGGAGCTTTGTGTGCCCATTTTTTGCTCTGGAATGTAGATGGAATGCAGAGAAATTCCTCCCACCCAGAGTCTTTCAGAGCGCTCGGCCCCCACTGTGGGGAGGGGGGGGGTCAGACCCCAACCACTCCACACCTTACCTCTCACAGCAGGGGAATCCCCACTAACCTCACCTGGGAGCCCTCAGCATTCTCATCAACACACAAACCAGGCCAATGTGCCTGCTGGGGGCTCCAATTCTCACAACCGAATACATTTAGTGCTCTCTTCCCCCCAACGTATCAGTGTGATTGTGCGCAGTGCCCTGACAAGCACACATTAATGGCCCACTAGCCAGTGCACTGAAAGTGGAGCATGGCCTCCAAAAGGGAGGGTGCTCATGAGGCAGGATGAACACTGGTTTTAGGAAGGGGGGGGTTGGCTGGCTCAATCTCATTCTCTCTCTCCCTTTTCAAACAAGGCTTGGACAATCCCAATGCACTTGTCAAAGGCAGGTAGAGGACACTACAGAAGGAATTCCAATGACTGCTGCAAAGAGAATAACTATGCAAAGTAGCTATTTCCTAGCTGGAAATGCAGTCAATATGGCTCCTGGTGGCGTAGAAAACATAAACCCAAGCCACAGAGAACTATGAGAACATAGCTAAAAGACTCAAATCTCAAGGTCTCTGGAACATTCTAGACAAAGACACACACAACCACCAAACAAACTTGTGCTCGATGCCCTTTTGAGGGCAGGCATTGGTCTAAAGTTCACAAAAGCCATAATGTCTCTCTAATGAGACTCCATGGTTTCTTTGTTCAATGTTACACGGTGTAGTCCCACTTGCATGTTAATTTCACAAACAAAACATGACTTCCATGACTTCCTCTGCCGTGCATTCTAGTAATTCCGGAGCTAAAGTAGACAGCTGCCGGTATCTTATCTATCTGACCTGCAAACCTGGTAAGTGTTACATCACTTTGCTGCCTCAGAAGTACAGTGGCCACAAAAGTGCAAACCTAGCAGGCATAGGTAATTTCCCCAAGTTAATAAATACTTTCAGTGGATACATAAATAGTACAAAGTTCGTAAAACCACGTGCTGCGTTCTGTGGATTTCAAAGGCGTTTCAGTTAATTGACGATTTCTTATTAGACTGTCACAATTAATGGGCCGGCCTTGACCGTAATTCTTCAACCGACTGGCAAGCTATTGGACAGACAGATGGAAAATGTAATCACGATATAACTCAAAATTACACATTGTTCATACCGCAAGATGCATCCACAATTTACAATCTTAACATCCAAGTGTGTCCCAGGTTCCCAATTCAGAATATTATCACCATCCAGCCCTGACATTGCTCCCTAGGATACTGTTCCTAGGATGCTGTTAAAGCACTCTTAAGGGGTCTGTCTACACAGAATAAGCAAACGGAGCATAGCGCAGTGTTACAATGTCGTTTTTCGCCACAAAAGGAGTGGCTCCTTGTAGTGCGCTCCAACATTTGACGTACTCCTGTGCCACATGAAAATGTTATCACGCTGTGTCATCCCTTCTGTAGCCGTTGGGGAAGTCTTGTGTAGACAGTGAAGCTTTCTCGGTTCCTTGATCTGATCTATAGGCTAAGCATCAAAGTAGCCAATTTTGCATTGATAAACAAATATAATCTCAGCGACTGTTCAAACAATAAACTAAACAACATTGTAGATTTGTTAGAATCCATCCAAAAAATGTATTTTGTTTAAAAGTAATAACTAGAGAGTTCAGGCTACTAGTAAATACAGCTGCGAAATATGTGCTTTTTCTCCACGACCAAAACATGATAACATTCTATTTTTAGTTGATATGGGAGGGAATACACTTAAGCAGCATTTTAAACTGGGATAATGTTACAGGTTACACTGGCAAGTATACAAATATTTGCCAGGGCATATTATTTAATTATGAATGTGATTATTTCCCACAGAGCTGTGGGGAGCTAAAAGGCTAGCTAGATTGCTATGTTTTTAGCCTAGCTAAAGCCAGCTACAGTGGTTCCTCCTTTAAAATGTGCGTCATACTGCGGACACTGCGTGCTGCCTCAGCATTCTGTGGCACGTCATTTAATTCTCAGTCATTTTTTATGTTACTGCAAGTTATTGCTAGTTTGACCACCAGAGGGCATATTTGACAAGTATTTGGTAGTCTTCCTTATTGCGGAGACGCGGGAGACCGGGGTTCAATCCCCCAACGGGGAGGAAGGAGTAGGTTGTCCTTGTTCTTCTATCCAAACTTTTGACTGGTACTTGCTTAATTAATTTGATTAATATTATGGTGTTTCTATTCCATGAAAAAAAGAAAAACACACTGGGTAAATTCAGATAGTTTCGCTCTGGTTTATATTATTTGGTTTATATTGCCCATTCATTGTCAGTTAGAGACAGTAGTGCATTGGGACCCAAAAGCACAGTCAGTGCTCTAACTCTCCCTTGGTCGTTAAGGCAAATCTGGTCTGTGATAAACCCCTGTCTTTTCACGCCTAGCTCGGTTATTAGACTATTCTTTATTAAAAGGTTGAATAGTCTATTGTTCAGCTATTAGCACCCTCCCAAACTTGCAACAAATGGATGTATTTTGGTCGTGAACAAAGCTTTTTTAGTTTCAAGTCAAAAATAATTGTTCTGAAAGTTAAAACGAGGCTTTAAAGTAAAAAAAAAAAAAATGTTTTCAATCAAATATTTCGTAATAGAGCGCAAAAGAAAGTCAGGACCATTAAGGCAAAGATGCCCCATGAGGGCATTAGAATGGTCAAAGGAAGTCTCAGAGCTATGGGCCATCGTGTACAATGGCGAAGAGGCTTTGCAGCGTGTAGATGGTGCAGGTATCATTGCCAGAATGATCCAGCTTCATTGCATTGCTCGGCAAAAATACTCTGATCCTGCTCCCCTGTGTCTCATCAATTTATGATTTGTATCAATGTGGACAAGGTACTAAGATGTATAATGTCTGCATCTAAGAAGTTATTTTTACTTTTTTATTCTTACTTATTTGTAGATGTCACGATCGTCGTATTGAGTAGACCAAAGCGCAGCGTGGTGTGAATGCATGATTTTAATGAACAGATGAAAAAACACAAAGTACACTAAAACAAAAACTAACTAACTAACTAACTAACTGCAACATCACAGACAATAACCCACGAAATACCCAAAGGAGATGGCTGCCTAAATATGGTTCCCAATCAGAGACAACAATAAACAGCTGCCTCTAATTGAGAACCAATCTAGGCAACCATAAACATATATAAACACCTAGATGGTAAACAACCCCATAAACCTACAAAACCCCTAGATAGTAAAAAACACATACATCACCAATAAACCATAAAGAAAACTAAGAATACTAAGGTCAGGGCGTGACACAAGTTTAGTAAACCAGATAAAATCAAGTTAAGTAAATGTACTCAGCATAACTGCACTAACCATATTATTTGTGAAGTAAATTGAGAATGTAGTATGCTTATTGATCAAAAATACAATTATGATAATTGTTTAGAAAATGTTGAGCAATGTTATAAAGTAATGACTTTTCAAATCAAGGTGCGTTATACGTTATGTTGGCTGACAAATATGTTGGTTACGCTATCCTTATGAACCGCATAGCATATCATTGCATAGAACTTGCTAGTATAGTAACTATATGGTATCCAACTACCTAACATTTATAGACTTGATTATTCATGTCATTCTTAGCTTAGCTAAATGGTATAGTTGTTGTGTGTTCTCAATGGACATTGTTAGATGGGTTGCTTTGTAAATTCTCTTTGGCTATTTGTTCGGATTTCAGAACACTCTCGTCTGAATCTACCAGAGCGCAGAATAACTGATGAATTTACGAATGGTCAACACCTGTTGACTATGGCCGGTGTCAGTAAACGTCAGGGAGAGAATGTAATTAAATTATTGCCAACAGCACAGTTAGTCCCCAACGCTTTGGATAACATGTGAATGGTCAAAGTGAGGATGTGGCCTCTTATTTGTGTCTGGAAGTTGCAAACAAGCTAGCCAACTTTAGCCAATTAGCTTGGATGCTTGACTGCCTTTGTGAGGTCAGAGAGCTTGGATCAACCCTCCTCCTTGGCCAGAGTGGGCAGTGTGTGCTCTAAACAGTCCGAATATCCAAAACACACAAAGTAGTAAAATGTCTAACTAGTCATTTGTTATGTAAACAAGCTAGCAAGAGGCTGCATAGCAACAGCATCAGCTTCCGTGAGACATGCAAAGCTCAAATGAAAGGTTACAGTTTGGTTACAATATACTAAAATGAAATAATAGTATACAGTATGAACTATGAAGTATATACTCATTAAGCATGTAGTATATAGTATATTAGTATGGGTATTTGAACACAGCTTGGGTATGTGAGTATATTGATAGAAAGTCTGATTTGTTTGATGGCAGGTTTGAAACCTGTTATCAACATGGATATTGCGGGGTAGCGGAAAAATACTGAAGCGTTGTGTGTGGGGCATTCGAAAAGTGAGTGTAGGGGCAAAATTGGCTAAATTTATGACAGGAAATTCACTTAACCTAAACAATGAAACTATAAACGACTACGTGGTTAAGACATTTAAATAAAATAGCCCATACGGCTTGAAAATGTGTTTTTTTTCCCATGGAAAGAGTAAGGGAGAATTAACACTGAATGTGGACATACAGTTGAAGTCGGAATATTAAGTTCTGATTTTCTGATGTATCAAATACTTATGTCATGCAATAAAATGCAAATTAATTACTTAAAAATCATGCAATGTGATTTTGTGGATTTTTGTTTTAGATTCCATCTCTCACAGTTGAAGTGTACCTATGATAAAAATTACAGACCACTACATGCTTTGTAAGTAGGAAAACCTGCAAAATCGGCAGTGTATCAAATACTTGTTCTTCCCACTGTAGGTGAGAGTCATTAAAACTCATTTTTCAACCACTCCACAAATTTCTTGTTAACAAACTATAGTTTTGGCAAGTCAGTTAGGACATCTACTTTGTGCATGACACAAGTACTTTTTACAACAATTGTTTACAGACAGATTATTTCACTTATAATTCACTGTATCACAATTCCAGTGGGTCAGAAGTTTACATACACTAAATTGACTGTGCCTTTAAACAGTTTGGAAAATGTCATGGCTTTAGAAGCTTCTGATGGGCTAATTGACATCACTTGAGTCAATTGGAGGTGTACCTGTGGATGTATTTCAAGGCCTGACTTCAAACTCAGTGCCTCTTTGCTTGTCATCATGGGAAAATCAAAAGAAATCAGCCAAGACCTCAGAAAAATAATTGTAGACCTCTACAAGTCTGGTTCATCCTTCAGAGCAATTTCCAAATGCCTGAAGGTACCACGTTCATCTGTACAAACAATAGTACGCAAGTATTAACACCATGGGACCACGCAGCCGTCATACCGCTCAGGAAGGAGACGCGTTCTGTCTTCTCGAGATGAAAGTACTTTGGTGCGAAAAGTGCAAATCAATCCCAGAACAACAGCAAAGGACCTTGTGAAGATGCTGGAGGAAACCGGTACAAAAGTATCTATATCCACAGTAAAACAAGTCTTATATCGACATAACCTGAAAGGCTGCTCAGCAAGGAAGAAGCCACTGCTCCAAAACCGCTATAAAAAAGCCAGACAACGGTTTGCAACTGCACATGGGGACAAAGAGCTTACTTTTTGGAGAAATGTCCTCTGGTCTGATGAAACAAAAATAGAACTGTTTGGCCATAACCACCATCATGGCCAAACAGTTAGTTAGTAGAAAAAATGGGGAGGCTTGCAAGTTGAAGAACACCATCCCAACCGTGAAGCACGGGGGTGGCAGCATCATGTTGTGGGGGTGCTTTGCTGCAGGAGGGACTGGTGCACTTCACAAAATAGATGGCAACATGAGGAAAGAAAATGTGGATATATTGAAGCAACATCTCAAGACATCAGTCAGGAAGTTAAAGCTTGGGTCGGAAATGGGTCTTCCAAATGGACAATGACCCCAAGCATACTTCCAAAGTTGTGGCAAACTGGCTTAAGGACAGCCCTTAAGCCCTGACCTCAATCCTATAGAACATTTGTGGGCAGAACTGAAAAAGTGTGTGTGAGCAAGGAGGCCTACAAACCTGTCTCAGTTACACACGCTCTGTCAGGAGGAATGGGCCAAAATTCACCCAACTTATTGTGGGGAGCTTGTGGAAGGCTACCTGAAACGTTTGATCCAAGTTAAACAATTTAAAGGCAATGCTACCAAAAACAAATTGAGTGTATGTAAACTTCTGACCCCCTGGGAATCCCCAAAGAATGATGAAAGATGAAGATGAAGATGAAATAAATAAAAGCTGAAATAAATCATTCTCTCCACTATTATTCTGACATTTCACATTCTTAAAATAAAGTGGTGATCCTAACTGACCTAAAACAGTGAATTTTAACTAGGATTAAATGTCAGGAATTGTGAAAAACTGAGTTTAAATGTATTTGGCTAAGGTGTATGTAAACTTCCAACTTCAACTGTAACTTATAATGTAAAATATAATCTGCTTTCATTGACCTTCCCAGATCTTTCCAAATCAATTAATGTTTCCAAATCAATTAATGTTGATTCAACTCTTTTACTGCTAAATCTCCTTCGCACATGTGAAATCTTTGCAAAGAAACACTTGGATGAACTTTAAGGCCATTTTGTGGTAATTGTCGTTATTATGTGCCAGGTGTTAAGAGACTACAAACCATTATAATTGAGATATTTGAGGGATGTACTGGTCATTTCAATAGTATTGGGTCTATGTTAATCACTGAATTGAAGTTGTGGGCAGAAAGACACTCAAGTATTGTGAACTATTTTAACTCCCATTGAAATGTATCTTTTCCCTTAGGAATTGGCTGATGTATTTTGTGGATTTGGCGCACTACATGTTAATATTTTAACGATAGACGTTTAAGTGTGAAGCAGAGAGGGAAAATCCTATGGAGGTTGGTATTAAAAATACAGAGTAAAATTGTTTGGGTAGACTCAAATGAAAACAATGCCTTCTAATAATGTGAATGGAAATATGTTATTAGTGGTTTTGGGATAGACTTTAATAATGGCATGTCTGCGGGTGAAAGTGAGTCATGCTCGCTGGGCTATATCAGGTTGTAAGGGACGCAGTGGAACATTTGAAGCAGAGGTCAGAATAGTTGAATCGGAAATGTTCTTTGACAGTTTCTGATTATTGTTGCTAGGTTTTGTAGTTTAGGTAACACTTGTGAATTTGAGCAGGAAAGTAATGTCATTTAAAACAATTATGTGGAACAGTGGTTTCCATTACGTGGAACAGTGGCAAGTATCCAAAGTAAATGTTTAGTACTGAATATTGAGCTGATGAATATTGAGCTGACTACGCAAACTTTTTGAAGGTCCTATATTTGTTAAAACAAGTTTTAGATTTTGACTAAATCAAAGAAACAGGTTAGCATGATAGGATTACCAGAAAGGGGCTCTTGGATCGTTATCTTTAGGTGTCTATTCCTCGTAATGGGACACTATATTATCTGATGTGTTTTGAGAAGGATTCTTTCTTCCAGGACTGATGGAAGTCCACTACCGTATGTTACACACTACAGTATGTTAAGGGAGCTCCCACATTAAATAAGGCCTGGAAAATTGTGTTGGTTTTTACCCTCCATCATCAATGTTTGTTAATGATGGAGGGTAAACGTTTTATTTCCTGAGTTTTATTTGAATGTGTATAAGGAATGTGCTGAAGAAACTGTAACCTGGGATATGAAATGTATGACATGTTTGACTGTTTTTAAATAATTAATCAAATACAGAAAGAAACACTTATTTGAAGGGCTTGAATGACCTCTGACCTCTGTCCTGACTTTCTAGTTTGGTTTGATCGCACTCACTGGAAAGCCGAGAGATGGATGGTTGATGATTTAAAGTAATTTGTTATACTGATTTGAAGGTTGTTTATAATACTGATAATTACAGAGAAGTTCATCATTAATAGTTAAGTGTGATTTGGACCACGAGATAGAACTGTCTCTAGTCTATTTTTCTATTCCTTAAATCAGTTATGGGTAAAAATGTTACTTTATGGAGTTATTATGGGTAGTAATTCTAATTTGGTTTTCTTATTTTAAATTGTTGTTTTATTTTTTAACCAGTAGAGTTGTTGTTTTTACACAATCACTATGTGAGTCATGTGTCAAAATGAGGAAACTACCAGTCCTTTGAGGTTTTTGGATTTAAGTTTACACACCTCGAGTGATATATAGAAGTGTATCGATGTCACGTGTGCTCCCTCTCCAGCCTCTAGGTCACCAGGTTGCTTGTTATGGCACACACCTGTCACCATCATCACGCGCACCTGCGCGTCATCAGACTCACCTGGATTCTATCACTTCCCGGATTACCTTCCCTACATATGTCACTCCCTTTGGTTCCTTCGCCGGGGCGTTATAGTTTCTGTTCTTGTGTCACATCTGTCAGTTGTCCGTGTTTTTTTTTTAGTATTTTGTATTATGTTGTGTTTATTTCTTAACACTCACTCCCTGAACTTGCTTCTCGACTCTCAGCGCACATCGTTACAACTGAGTGATAAATGCAGGAGTGTATTGTTGCGTTTTTTGTTTTGTTTCAATACAAATCTCACCAGTTTGGGTCTGCTTGATGATCAAGATTACCCCCGAAGGATTAGTCCTCTAACTTCGTGACTCTGCGATGATGTTGACAGTGTGAAAGAGGCCCGAGTTGGAATTCCGAGTTGGATCGTTCAATAATATTTCTTCCAGTCGGAGCTCGTTTTTTCCAGAGTCCCTAGTTGTCTTGAACGCGGCATCAGATTGTAACCATGGTACCTCAGGGTTGCCAGCTCAGACCCTCCTTTCCAGAGACAATTCTTTAAATCATGTATGGGAACTTGCTGTTGTGAATGCAGTTCGACAGTTGAGCCTTCGTGCTATCAACCTTGTGCTATCTTACAGACAACGAATGACCTTTTACACACTCTCTGCTGACTGACACGTATACAAAAAGGGGTTGTGTGTATTTTCTCTCTAAAAGCATTGAACCAGCACTGTTTGAGCTTTTCGACTATGCACTGTTGAGTGGAAGGTTGATTCTCCATTTTTGCTAATCTTATATTAAAGTGTTTGAAAGAATCTGCAGTCTCCCCTTTGATTAGATATTCCACGACAATGCTAAATGTGGTTATGTTAATTATCGGTCAGTTACCTTGAGACCAACAGTTATTTGCTTGACAATCACCGGCTGACAAAATTATGTGACCGCCACAGCCCTACGTCTGTCAGTCCAAATATGTTATAACAAAACGAGGTGAAGGGATGGTTCACTCGACTGACTTATGGTGCTTTCAAGACAACTGGGAACTCAGAAAAAAATTACGTGGTCAAATCATGACATCAGTGAACTTCAGGTTGGAAAGTCAGAGCTCTAGAAAGAGGCCCGAGTTGGAATTTTGAGTTGGATGACCGTTCAATAATATTTCTTCCAGTCGGAGCTCGTTTTTTCCAGGGTCCTTAGTTGTCTTGAACGCAGCATCAGATTGTAACCATGGTACCTCAGGGTTGCCAGCTCAGACCCTCCTTTCTAGAGTTGTATATTTATTTAGCTTATACACTTCTCCTGTGTTTGCCTCCCATTTATTGATAAATTCCCCATCATAGTAATATTTCCTGCATCATATCCCTCCCATGATACTTTCCCCCATTTCTACCCCCAATGGACTTGAAAATCCCCAACAAATGAAATGACCCCCCCAAAATGGTTTCCTCCAAATCTGGCAACCATGTTTAGCTTTCACGCTACGGTTAGGCTAGACAGTACGTTTGTATTTGGGGTGAGGATCTGTGAGATGATAACATTTTGTTTTGTGATTTGTCAACTGTAAATGACTTGTCAAGTCATGTGCTCCGGTTCATGTATACACTGTGAAAAGTACATTGAAGATTTGTAATATGAAAGTTGCCAAACTAAGTTGATATTTTTCAGGTATTGGGCGCAGCCATCTTTGACTTTTACTTTGTTTATTTGCGTCTTATAGTAAATGGCATTCTGGGAATCGGGAGTTTTCATTTGTCAAACATAAACAAACATGGCTGCCACCATAAAGAATTTAGCTCCCGTTAGTTTAGCAGACACGCATCTTTTTTCTAAACAATATTACATTCCTCCTTTGTGCTCACCAGAGATGTGGTACATTGTAAAGTCAAGTTGTTAGGTCAAGGACCCTGATGTCTCTGTTTTGTTTTAGTGTCCGTGCAACCTATTATTTAGACTGGATGGTTTATGAAATGAGTTTAGATGCGGGCGTGTTCAGTATGATGCCTAGAAGATGATGTTCGCATTTTTCTTTTACAATAAAAGATGAAATTGAGGAATAAAGTTGTGAAGACCTTTATTTCCCATCAGTAAAAAACATTGTTTAGATGCTTTTCAGACAACAATGCTGTTTAGACAAATTTGTTGCATCATACATTATGTTGCTACTGTTCCAATCCCATATTTGCGACAGTACACTGCTCGGGTCTGTTCAACGCTGGTCCAACCAATCTGATTCCACACTTCAAGATTTCTTCGATCACGTGGATTGGGATATGTTTCGGATAGCGCCGGACAACAACATTGATGTATACGCTGATTCAGTGAGTGAGTTTATTAGCAAGTGCATCGGTGATGTTGTACTCACAGCGATAATTAAAACCTTCCCCGACGAGAAATCGTGGATTGATGGCAGCATTTGCTCAAAACTGAAAGCGTGACCCACTGCTTTTAATCAGGGCAAGGCGACCGGAAACATGACCGAATACAAACAGTGTAGCTATTCCCTCCGCAAGGCAACCAAACAAGCTAAGCGTCAGTATAGAGACAAAGTAGAGTCACAATTCAACGTCTCAGACACGAGAGGTATGTGTCAAGGTCTACAGTCAATCACGGACTACAAAAAGAAAACCAGCCCCGTCGCGGACCCCGATGTCTTGCTCCCAGACAAATTAAACAACTTCTTTGCTCGCTTTGAGGACAATACAGTGCCACTGACACGACCCTCTACCAAAACCTGCGGGCCCTCCTTCACTGCAGCCAACGTGAGTAAAACATTTAAATGTGTTAAACCTCGCCATGCTGTCGGCCAAGACGGCATCCGTAGCCGCATCCTCAGAGCATGCGCAGACCAGCTGGCTGGTGTGTTTACAGACATATTCAATCAATCCATATCCCAGCCTGCTGTTCCCACATGCTTCAAAAGGGCTATCATTGTTCCTGTTCCCAAGAAAGCTAAGGTAACTGAGCGAAACGACTATTGCCCCGTAGCACTCACTTCCGTCATCATGAAGTGCTTTGAGAGACTAGTCAAGGATCATATCACCTCCACCCTACTGACACCCTAGACCCACTCCAATTTGCTTACCGCCCCAATAGGTTCATAGACGACGTAATCGCAATCACACTGCACACTGTCCTAACCTATCTGGACAAGAGGAATACCTATGTAAGAATGCTGTTCATCAACTACAGCTCAGCATTTAACACAATAGTACCCTCCAATCTTGTCATTTAGCTCAAGATCCTGGGACTTGACCCCACCCTGTGCAACTGGGTCCTGGACTTTGATGGTGGGTGGGGGCCCCCAGGTGGGGGCCCTCGGAGTGTGGTGTCAGGAAAATAACCTCACACTCAACGTCAGCAAAACAAAGGAGATGATGGTGGACTTCAGGAAACAGCAGAGGGAGCACCCCCCTATCCACATCGACGGGACATTAGTGGAGAAGATGGAAAGTTTTAAGTTCCTCGGCGTACACATCACGGACAACCTGAAAATGTTCCCCCCACACAGACCACGTGGTGAAGAAGGTGCAACGGCGCCTCTTCAACCTCAGGAGGCTGAAGAAATTTGGCTTGTCACCAAAAACACTCACAAACTATTACATATGCACAATCGAGAGCAACCTGTCGGGCTGTATCACCACCTGGTACGGCAACTTCTCCGCCCACAACCGTAAGGCTCTACAGGGGGCAAACTACCTGCCTTCCAGGACACCTGCACCACCCGATGTCACAGGAAGGCCAAAACTATCATCAAGGACAACAACCACCCACTTTATATAATGTTTACATACCCTATATTACTCATCTCATATGTACATACTGTACTCTATACCATCTACTGCATCTTGTCTATGCTGTTTGGCCATCGCTCATCCATATATTTATATGTACATATTCTTATTCATTCCTTTACACTTGTGTGTAAAAGGTAGTTGTTGTGAAATTGTTAGGAATTTTTTGATTACTTGTTAGATATTACTGCACGGTCGGAACTAGAAGCACAAGCATTTCGCTACACTCGCATTAACATCTGCTAACCATGTGTATGTGACCAATAACATTTGATTTGATTTATGTTTTTCCACTTCACTCACACATGAACACTGAGGGAGGCTTGCGCTGCTGGCACAGATCAAATACTCCACTGCTGCTGACGTAGACTACGTCGGCTGACGTAGCCTCAACAGCCAATCGCAGAATGTGTTGACAGAACTAAAGCAAATTGTACAATCTGGACAGGTTGATATGAAGATTTTTTATTTGGTAACATCGCAGTGTGATATGTAATAATCGTAAAAGAGAGAATCCGACTTAGTGTGGGAAGGCCTTTAGCTACCATGTATTGGGCTTTTACTCTGTGGATGACATGTTGGTCGCAAACAGAGGGGGGCTCAAGTGTGCTGCCTTGAAAGTTGTAGCCTATGGACTAGTGGCAAGCCTTGTGTGTATTTCATGAGTGGCAGTGAGTGAGTGGGGACAATGAAACCAGATAGCAGGAATTTACCATCTTTCCTCTGAATAAAGGGTTGGCGGTGTGGCCATCGCCTCGCCTCTCAAATAACAGCTATCCCACAGTGCTGTGGTCCAGGAACAAAGGGGCATTGTGGGGCTGTGCAGGTGGGACGTGGAAGGGCCGGCAGGCTGGGAGTCTATTTCACTCACATACACACATGCACACAGTGCCAGGCTCGCTGGGCACACACACTTTCTCATGAGCCTCTGCACTCCCAAAACTCTGGTTACTTGTTCACTGCTGGAGGGGACAGCGGAGCCACTGCTGCTTAATGGAGGATAATGGCAGATGGCGCCTGGTGTTTCTGGTCAAAACAAGGCTGAGGAGACTCAACAACAACTTTAAACACCACTTCAAAATGGACACGGCATAGGTGACCTTTCAGACAAAACAAAAAGCAGCAATTGAATTTGGCCTAACCAAAAAATGTACATTTAAAAGGGAAAGAAACATATGCACATGACTAACTGATGCAACAAAAAGGTCAACTGTTTTGACTAATGTACATAACTGAACTACCGTTCAGAGGTTTAGGCTTGCTTAGAAATGTCCTTGTTTTTGAAAGAAAGGCAAATTTTATGTCCATTGAAATAACATAAAATTGATCAGAAATACAGTGTAGACATTGTTAATGTTGTAAATGACTATTGTAGCTAGAAACGGCTGATTTTTTTATGGAATATCTACATTGGCATACAGAGGCCCATTATCAGCAACCATCACTCCTGTGTTCCAATGTTAGACGGCCAGTGTTATTGCTTCTTTCATCAGGACAACAGTTTTCAGCTGTGCTAACATAATTGCAAAAGGGTTTTCTGATGATTAATTAGCCTTTTAAAATGATAAACTTGGATTAGCTAACACAACGTGCCATTGGAACACAGGAGTGATGGTTGCTGATAATGGGCCTCTGTACGCCTATGTAGATATTCCATAAAAAATCTGCCATTTCCAGATACAATAGTCATTTACAACATTAACAATGACTTTAGTGTGGGGGGAAGGAGGTAACTTAACTTCAGCCGTATTACAGCTGGCTGGCATCATCACCATGCAGTGGGTGATCTAACTCCACAGACCACCTAAGCGAGCAACCAATGGTGAACTAATGGATCCTGAGAGATGTCCTCGACAGACCAATAAAAGTTGACCTGAGATCTGAGGCAATGTTTCTATTATAATTTGGGAACCAACGGTAGTGAACCAGTTAGACAGCTGAAACGGAACTGAAAAAGGCAATGCAATCCCCACAACAACTTGTCAAGTCATGAGACTAAACAACCTGGTGGAGGTAGTTTTAAGTGGATCGTAAATTGGGATGACGTTTTAAATGAGTGCTTCCAAATCAATCAATGTGATTTAAGCCACTTTGCTGATGAATCTGGTTGCTTTTAGACCCATTAGTCTTATTAATGCTGATTCAAAGAACATCAGCAATGTAAACAGCCAGAAAAATCATATGCAGTTTCAAAGCAGGATTCTGTCCATCGTTTCCATGGTGAGAGAATCATCCATGGAATAACTATTGTGACAAAGTGCATCAGTGTTCCCAATAGAAGACAGCACACAAGACAACACCCACTGAAACACAGAGTGGAATTCTGCCTCACTGAATGTTATCTTCATCATCAGGTAGCCTGCCCACACATATTCCCCTCTATCTAGAGATGGGAGTGTGTGGGGGGCAGGGGAGCACGTGAGTATGAACATTTTAGCATCTATCACAAGTCACTCTTTCTCTAGAGAAACAACAGGTCCGGGGGAATAAACCCATTGACATATCATTCCAACATATTCAAATGGCCCGTCTGAACTAGACAAACATGAAAATCTATCGTAATTTGTAATAACCTCAACTGAGGGGACATTTCAGATGTCGTGTTGAAGCTCTATCTTCGGCGTTAGTTTCCTCGCAGGCAAGCAAACAAAACAGCAGTTTAGGTCAGAGAGGGGAAATGAATCCAAGCAGATATCCTGCAATATACATGCCTGACAGACTGAAACTGGTCAACCAATATCAAGAGGAGCGAGAAGCTTCAAGAGAAGCTCCAGGTGGTATCCGATTTTAAGTACCTTGGCATCATACTTGATTCCAACCTCTCTTTTAAAAAGCATGTGAAAAAGGTAATTCAAATAACCAAATTCAACCTAGCTAATTTCCGATTTATACGAAATTGTTTGACTACAGAGGTAGCAAAACTGTACTTCAAATCTATGACACTCTCCCACTTAACATACTGCTTGACTAGTTGGGCCCAAGCTTGCTGTACAACATTAAAACCTATTCAGTCTGTCTACAAACAGGCTCTCAAAGTGCTTGATAGGAAGCCCAATAGCCATCATCATTGTCACATCCTTAGAAAGCATGAGCTCTTGAGTTGGGAAAATCTTGTGCAATACACCGACGCATGTCTTGTATTCAAGATCCTCAATGGCCTGGCTCCCCCTCCACTCAATATTTTTGTTAAACAGAAAACCCAGACATATGGCAGCAGATCCACAAGGTCTGCCATGAGAGGTGACTGTATAGTTCCCCTAAGGAAAAGCACCTTTAGTAAATCTGCATTCTCTGTGAGAGCTTCCCATGTCTGGAATACACTGCCATCAGACACACAACTGCACCACATATCACACTTTCACAAAATGCTTGAAGACATGGCTAAAGGTCAATCAGATTTGTGAACATGGTCCCTAGCTGTGTGTTGCCACTCCATGTTGTCTGTTGTCTGTAGCTTGTGAGGTGTGGAAACACTTTGTTGCTTTTATGAATTTTGTCTTGCTGCTTTTTGTTTTATGCTGCTCTGTCTGTATGCTACGTCTTGCTTGTCCTATGTTGCTCTGTCTGTATGCTATGTCTTGCTTGTTCTATGTTGCCATTGTCTATATTGTAATTGTTTTTAATAACCTGCCCAGGGACTGCGGTTGAAAATTAGCCAGTTGGCTAAAACCGGCACTTTTACTGAAATGTTGATTAATGTGCACTGTCCCTGTAAAAATAAAAATAAACTCAATAAACTCAACTCAACTCAAACTCAGCGATTGCCTACTTCCGCTTCAGATCACGTGGACAGGCGAGGGAAAAAACAACAGCATGACCTGAGATATTTCACAAGATTTTGAAAGATGCATTCCACAAGCTGCCGGTTTGAAACCATACACTGCCACCCCTGTCAATTCAGATAAATGGTTGGTAAGATAGGTAGAGCAAAAATTATTGAGGGCCTCAATAGCAATCTGATGCAAAGAGGGAAAAAACAGGATTCCCTGCTTCTGAGACTTTAAGGGATTTACTACAGACAGAGGTGATGTCCTTGGGTGGAAATGCTATCCGATGGGTACAGTTGAAGTCGGAAGTTTACATACACCTTAGCCAAATACATTTAAACTCAGTTTCACAATTCCTGACATTTAATCCTAGTAAGAATTCACTGTCTTAGGTCTGTTAGGATCACCACTTTATTTTAAGAATGTGAAATGTCAGAATAATAGTAGAGAGAATGATTTATTTCAGCTTTTATTTATCACATTCCCAGTGGGTCAGAAGTTTACATACACTCAATTAGTATTTGGTAGCATTGCCTTAAAATTGTTTAACTTGGGTCAAACGTTTCGGGTAGTCTTCCACAAACTTCTCACAATAAGTTGGGTGAATTTTGGCCCATTCCTCCTGACAGAGCTGGTGTAACTGAGCCATTGTTTGTAGGCCTCCTTGCTCGCACACGCTTTGTCAGTTCTGCCCTCAACTTTTCTATAGGATTGAGGTCTGGGCTTTGTGATGGCCACTCCAATACCTTGACGTTGATGTCCTTAAGCCATTTTTCCACAACTTTGGAAGTATGCTTGGGGTCATTGTCCATTTGGAAGACCCATTTGCGCCCAAGCTTTAACTTCCTGACTGATGTCTTGAGATATATATCCACATATATCCACATAATTTCCCTCATGATGCCATCTATTTTGTGAAGTGCACCAGTCCCTCCTGCAGCAAAGCACCCCCACAACATGATGCTGCCACCCTGATGCTTCACGGTTGGGATGGTGTTCTTCAGCTTGCAAGCATCCCCCTTTCCCCTCCAAACATAACGATGGTCATTATGGCCAAACAGTTATATTTTGTTTCATCAGACCAGAGGACATTTCTCCAAAAGGTATGATCTTTGTCCCCAGGTCTTGGCTGATTTCTTTTCATTTTCCCATGATGTAAAGCAAAGAGGCACTTAGTTTGAAGGTAGGCCTTGAAATACATCCACAGGCACACACCCAATTGACTAAAATTATGTCAATTAGACTATCAGAAGCTTCTAAAGCCATGACATAATTTTCTGTAATTTTCCAAGCTGTTTAAAGGCACAGTCAACTTAGTGTATGTAAACTTCTGACACACTGGAATTGTGATAGAGTGAAATAATGTGTCAGTAAACAATAATTGGAAAAATGACTTGAGTCATGCACAAAGTAGATGTCCTAACCGACAAGAAATGTGTGGAGTGGTTGAAAAATGAGTTTTAATGACTCCAACCTAAGTGTATGTAAACTTTCGACTTCAATTGTACGTAAAAAAAAAAGGGGTTCCTAAAGATGATGCAACAAACACAACCACGACTTATTAAGAAGGCCAAAACCATGAAAAGGTTTGAGCAGAGCCATATCCGCACAGACTCATTTTGTTCCTCTCTGACATAATCTGCTGTTTTGTTTGCTCGCCTGAAGAGGTTTGGGTCCAAATCCCATCCCTGGTTGGGAGTGTAACTGTGTCACCATGCAAGAGGTAAAAGCTGAGTTCATGTCAAATATTATGCAAAACAGGAAACTGGACAGAGTCCAGAGTGTACCTTTCAGGGCCCCCCTTTGGAGACTTGAAGAACCAGCAAACCTCTAGAAACATTGACTTTCTGCTGAAATTACCACAACATTGCCCTCCAGTGCGCTTTTAATGCTCTGAAAACAAAATATAATCCAACTTGCTATTGACGTACAGTATGAATCAGCATACAGAGCACTTAAAGATGCACATCATGGAAGTTATAATATATTTCCCAATGTCTCATCTCATGAAACCACACAAATCCTTAGTTTAAGGCAAATAATGAATTTAGCCTCTCAGTATCTGAAAACAAGACATGTTCAATTCACAGTTGAGAGGGAATGCCCAACTATAGTAATGGCAGGTCTACCCATTTAATAGCAATTTAGTTTGTTTCCCAATATGTTTCTAGCGGAGTTCTCTAGTTCTGATTTGAAACAAATACAAGAGTAGAAATCTACCAAATGTTGGGCTAAAGCTGTGACCCTGCCTTTGAAAGGTCTCTCTATTCCAAAATCACATATGATTTAGGCTGCTGACAGAATTAACTCATCGGGTATTCACTTTCTTTAGATCTTATATTTGGAAATAATCTGAAGCTTTCATTTAAGTGTTGCTAACTTCTGAATGTAGTGCTAGTAAGGTCTCACCTGCTAAATGTGTCTGATAAACTTCCAATATACAATTTAAAGTCACAAAAGTAGCAACACACAGTTTATCTGAGTCATTCCACTACAGCTGACGCAGGTGGCAAGTGGGAGCTTTGTGTGCCCATTTTTTGCTCTGGAATGTAGATGGAATGCAGAGAAATTCCTCCCACCCAGAGTCTTTCAGAGCGCTCGGCCCCCACTGTGGGGAGGGGGGGGGGTCAGACCCCAACCACTCCACACCTTACCTCTCACAGCAGGGGAATCCCCACTAACCTCACCTGGGAGCCCTCAGCATTCTCATCAACACACAAACCAGGCCAATGTGCCTGCTGGGGGCTCCAATTCTCACAACCGAATACATTTAGTGCTCTCTTCCCCCCAACGTATCAGTGTGATTGTGCGCAGTGCCCTGACAAGCACACATTAATGGCCCACTAGCCAGTGCACTGAAAGTGGAGCATGGCCTCCAAAAGGGAGGGTGCTCATGAGGCAGGATGAACACTGGTTTTAGGAAGGGGGGGGTTGGCTGGCTCAATCTCATTCTCTCTCTCCCTTTTCAAACAAGGCTTGGACAATCCCAATGCACTTGTCAAAGGCAGGTAGAGGACACTACAGAAGGAATTCCAATGACTGCTGCAAAGAGAATAACTATGCAAAGTAGCTATTTCCTAGCTGGAAATGCAGTCAATATGGCTCCTGGTGGCGTAGAAAACATAAACCCAAGCCACAGAGAACTATGAGAACATAGCTAAAAGACTCAAATCTCAAGGTCTCTGGAACATTCTAGACAAAGACACACACAACCACCAAACAAACTTGTGCTCGATGCCCTTTTGAGGGCAGGCATTGGTCTAAAGTTCACAAAAGCCATAATGTCTCTCTAATGAGACTCCATGGTTTCTTTGTTCAATGTTACACGGTGTAGTCCCACTTGCATGTTAATTTCACAAACAAAACATGACTTCCATGACTTCCTCTGCCGTGCATTCTAGTAATTCCGGAGCTAAAGTAGACAGCTGCCGGTATCTTATCTATCTGACCTGCAAACCTGGTAAGTGTTACATCACTTTGCTGCCTCAGAAGTACAGTGGCCACAAAAGTGCAAACCTAGCAGGCATAGGTAATTTCCCCAAGTTAATAAATACTTTCAGTGGATACATAAATAGTACAAAGTTCGTAAAACTACGTGCTGCGTTCTGTGGATTTCAAAGGCGTTTCAGTTAATTGACGATTTCTTATTAGACTGTCACAATTAATGGGCCGGCCTTGACCGTAATTCTTCAACCGACTGGCAAGCTATTGGACAGACAGATGGAAAATGTAATCACGATATAACTCAAAATTACACATTGTTCATACCGCAAGATGCATCCACAATTTACAATCTTAACATCCAAGTGTGTCCCAGGTTCCCAATTCAGAATATTATCACCATCCAGCCCTGACATTGCTCCCTAGGATACTGTTCCTAGGATGCTGTTAAAGCACTCTTAAGGGGTCTGTCTACACAGAATAAGCAAACGGAGCATAGCGCAGTGTTACAATGTCGTTTTTCGCCACAAAAGGAGTGGCTCCTTGTAGTGCGCTCCAACATTTGACGTACTCCTGTGCCACATGAAAATGTTATCACGCTGTGTCATCCCTTCTGTAGCCGTTGGGGAAGTCTTGTGTAGACAGTGAAGCTTTCTCGGTTCCTTGATCTGATCTATAGGCTAAGCATCAAAGTAACCAATTTTGCATTGATAAACAAATATAATCTCAGCGACTGTTCAAACAATAAACTAAACAACATAAGGCAAATCTGGTCTGTGATAAACCCCTGTCTTTTCACGCCTAGCTCGGCTATTAGACTATTCTTTATTAAAGGTTGAATAGTCTATTGTTCAGCTATTAGCACCCTCCCAAACTTGCAACAAATGGATGTATTTTGGTCGTGAACAAAGCTTTTTTAGTTTCAAGTCAAAAATAATTGTTCTGAAAGTTAAAACGAGGCTTTAAAGTTTAAAAAAAAACAAATGTTTTCAATCAAATATTTCGTAATAGAGCGCAAAAGAAAGTTAGGACCATTAAGGCAAGGATGCCCCATGAGGGCATTAGAATGGTCAAAGGAAGTCTCAGAGCTATGGGCCATCGTGTCCAATGGCGAAGAGGCTTTGCAGCGTGTAGATGGTGCAGGTATCATTGCCAGAATGATCCAGCTTCATTGCATTGCTCGGCAAAAATACTCTGATCCTGCTCCCCTGTGTCTCATCAATTTATGATTTGTATCAATGTGGACAAGGTACTAAGATGTATCTGCATCTAAGAAGTTATTTTTACTTTTTTATTCTTACTTATTTGTAGATGTCACGATCGTCGTATTGAGTAGACCAAAGCGCAGCGTGGTGTGAATGCATGATTTTAATGAACAGATGAAAAAACACAAAGTACACTAAAACATAAACGAACTAACTAACTAACTAACTAACTAAATGACCACTAAAGAAACTGAGTGCTAACGTGCAACATCACAGACAATAACCCACGAAATACCCAAAGATGATGGCTGCCTAAATATGGTTCCCAATCAGAGACAACAATAAACAGCTGCCTCTAATTGAGAACCAATCTAGGCAACCATAGACATACATAAACACCTAGATGGTAAACAACCCCATAAACATACAAAAACCCCTAGACAGTACAAAAACACATACATCACCCATGTCACACCCTGACCTAACCAAAATATATAAAGAAAACAAAGAATACTCCGGTCAGGGCGTGACAGTAGACATATTTTCAATGATGTATGAAATTGGAGTTGTTCTTCATCAACTGGTAATACATAAATAATGATACAGGTTAATAGGTTAAACATTCACTTTTCATTCCAATACTTCTTTTCAAGACACAACATCGTCATCTTTAGCGGTATAGATGGATTTAAGGAAAGGTCTCACATGCACAGTTTGGAAGAAGAAGAATACCTTGACCTGTCGAATTCTATCCACCTCTTCTGTGTGGAATGTGTTCCTACCTCGTCTGTGGGCAGATCTGCAGCATTTCACAGAGAGTTGGAGTAACCCCCCTTTAAGTACAGAGGCAAACCTAAGACCTCACCAGCTGTGGAATATCGGAATGCTCCAAACACCTGTGCACATTCTTGTTTTTGCCTTGGCACTACACAGCTGATTCAAATGATCAAGTCATCATCAAGCTTCAAGTGGTATTTATGTCTAATAATGACATTATCTTCTATTGTTTGTCCTCATGTGTCTGTTTTTCTACTCTGTAGCCACTTAGTGTGGACACCAGGTGAGACCACACACGCACAATAACAGTCTCTGTCCTTCACTTCATCCCTCTCCCCCTTCGACCTAAATACTCTAGGCTATATCAGCTGTGTCGGTGAAGCCCTCCCGCATTTGAACTGGCTGACACAGAGGGCAAAGCATGATCATAGGTGAGAGGTCACTTGGTCGGGTCAACAGGAAGTATTATTAAAGAGATGCTTTACATTGAAATACAGACAGAGATGTAGTAGTCCCAGAGTTAATGATCCAAGGTCAGTTTTGCATTTCACCTCCTGATGATTATGATAACTGAAAAAAAACAAGGCTTAATCATGCGCTCTCTCTATCCATCTGTCTCTCGTCTGCAGGTATGTTTTGAGGTGAGAGAGGAAGCCAGTCCGGTCACCTGCTCTTAAGATAACCTTCGGGCTGACTGGGAGCCCAGTCAGTTAGGTTAGGAGACACTGCTAGAGACACTATGTAATTGTGATGAACTGAGAGAATATTAGGGTAGCACTGTAATTCATTAATCATATGCTGTCTGCGTCTGTTCTTACCTCTCTCCCCACCTCCTCTTTCTTACTTGTTTTATAGTGCACACCATATGTGCATTGAAGTACAGAGTGAACTTGTATTAATAATATAATATTACAATGATCATAATTATAATGCATGTATTATGTATTTCAAACACCTGGATAATGAACTTCTTTCAATAAAGCGTTTCACATTCTCCACTGGTTGAAATTAAGTGTCTCATTGAAGTACTATCCTGTGTCCTCAGATTAATGCAGATGAAGGGAGTTAGATATGCATAGTTTTCTTTCTGTATATATGAATTACAAATCAATCATGTTTCTAGTCTATTACATAGTTACAATGTGTAATCATTGATGTCCCAGGAGCAGGAGTGGTAAACACTGTTGAAGTGTATAATTGTAATACACACCTGCAGACACAGCATCATTCAACGAATGGAGTTTGATACACCTGGTATTGGATATGAGAGTACATTATCAGTGAATATATTCAATGTACAGGCTACAATGTGGGGATCTCATGCGTGGTAATAACTACAGTACATGTATAAGTTATTATATTATACTCTATCCATAGGCTTCATTAATGCCATTCAGACTTGAAGTTGATACAACAACTATGATAGCTGAGGTTCTTAGATTGGTATGAATATTAGTTCAGAACCTAACGTTTTAGGGTCCATACACAGATCGGCTACATACTGTGGCAAGCTACAGATCCATAAGCATACAGATTGGTTACATACTGTAGCTAGCTATACATCCATAAGAATACAGTTATTTTTATTCTCCACTACACATTAAGCAAGTAAATAGTTAGCTAAAATTAGCTATGTTACTTAAGCTGCATTACACGGCAAGGCAAGCTTTCACAATTGTACATTCAATTTGCAGTAAATGCTTTAATGTAAACTCACTCACTTTTGTACATCGCCTTGGTCCGTACAATTGACCTTATTTTAGCACCCCAAAAACGTAATACTTCCAGATCAACTGTAATGTCAATACCATTGTAAAGCACATTTTCTCCCCTTTCCAACAGAATCAATTCCATGACCCCCACGCTGCCCGTTCTGCATGATTCAAGCAGGCAAAGAGCCCCGTCGGGTCTTTTTAAAAATGGCGGGTGGGGAAGCGAAACTAATCCGTGATCGTGAGAAGGAGAGATGTTGTGTGGGAAAATAGCTTTTTTCACTCGATCTGTCCAACTTATCACCTCTAAAATGTAAATAAAACACTATAAAGAGTTTATATAATGTGTCATTACATACCTATTAAAGAGTTTATATAATGTGTCATTACATACCTATTGGAAGGTTTGTGTATAGAGTTTATATAATGTGTCATTACATACCTATTAAAGAGTTTATATAATGTGTCATTACAGACCTATTGGAAGGTTTGTGTATAGAGTTTATATAATGTGTCATTACATACCTATTAAAGAGTTTATATAATGTGTCATTACATACCTATTAAAGAGTTTATATAATGTGTCATTACAGACCTATTGGAAGGTTTGTGTATAGAGTTTATATAATGTGTCATTACATACCTATTAAAGAGTTTATATAATGTGTCATTACATACCTATTGGAAGGTTTGTATAAAGAGTTTATATAATGTGTCATTACATACCTATTAAAGAGTTTATATAATGTGTCATTACATACCTATTGGAAGGTTTGTATAAAGAGTTTATATAATGTGTCATTACATACCTATTGGAAGGTTTGTATAAAGAGTTTATATAATGTGTCATTACATACCTATTGGAAGGTTTGTATAAAGAGTTTATATAATGTGTCATTACATACCTATTGGAAGGTTTGTATAAAGAGTTTATATAATGTGTCATTACATACCTATTGGAAGGTTTGTATAAAGAGTTTATATAATGTGTCATTACATACCTATTGGAAGGTTTGTATAAAGAGTTTATATAATGTGTCATTACATACCTATTGGAAGGTTTGTATAAAGAGTTTATATAATGTGTCATTACATACCTATTGGAAGGTTTGTATAAAGAGTTTATATAATGTGTCATTACATACCTATTGGAAGGTTTGTATAAAGAGTTTATATAATGTGTCATTACAGACCTACTGGAAGGTTTGTATAAAGAGTTTATATAATGTGTCATTACATACCTATTGGAAGGTTTGTATAAAGAGTTTATATAATGTGTCATTACATACCTATTGGAAGGTTTGTATAAAGAGTTTATATAATGTGTCATTACATACCTATTGGAAGGTTTGTATAAAGAGTTTATATAATGTGTCATTACATACCTATTGGAAGGTTTGTATAAAGAGTTTATATAATGTGTCATTACATACCTATTGGAAGGTTTGTATAAAGAGTTTATATAATGTGTCATTACATACCTATTGGAAGGTTTGTATAAAGAGTTTATATAATGTGTCATTACATACCTATTGGAAGGTTTGTATAAAGAGTTTATATAATGTGTCATTACATACCTATTGGAAGGTTTGTATAAAGAGTTTATATAATGTGTCATTACATACCTATTGGAAGGTTTGTATAAAGAGTTTATATCATGTGTCATTACATACCTATTGGAAGGTTTGTATAAAGAGTTTATATAATGTGTCATTACATACCTATTGGAAGGTTTGTATAAAGAGTTTATATAATGTGTCATTACATACCTATTGGAAGGTTTGTATAAAGAGTTTATATAATGTGTCATTACATACCTATTGGAAGGTTTGTATAAAGAGTTTATATAATGTGTCATTACAGACCTATTGGAAGGTTTGTATAAAGAGTTTATATAATGTGTCATTACATACCTATTGGAAGGTTTGTATAAAGAGTTTATATAATGTGTCATTACATACCTATTTGAAGGTTTGTATAAAGAGTTTATATAATGTGTCATTACATACCTATTGGAAGGTTTGTATAAAGAGTTTATATAATGTGTCATTACATACCTATTGGAAGGTTTGTATAAAGAGTTTATATAATGTGTCATTACATACCTATTGGAAGGTTTGTATAAAGAGTTTATATAATGTGTCATTACATACCTATTGGAAGGTTTGTATAAAGAGTTTATATAATGTGTCATTACATACCTATTGGAAGGTTTGTATAAAGAGTTTATATAATGTGTCATTACAGACCTATTGGAAGGTTTGTATAAAGAGTTTATATAATGTGTCATTACATACCTATTGGAAGGTTTGTATAAAGAGTTTATATAATGTGTCATTACATACCTATTGGAAGGTTTGTATAAAGAGTTTATATAATGTGTCATTATACACCTATTGGAAGGTTTGTATAAAGAGTTTATATAATGTGTCATTACATACCTATTGGAAGGTTTGTATAAAGAGTTTATATAATGTGTCATTATACACCTATTGGAAGGTTTGTATAAAGAGTTTATATAATGTGTCATTACATACCTATTGGAAGGTTTGTATAAAGAGTTTATATCATGTGTCATTACAGACCTACTGGAAGGTTTGTATAAAGAGTTTATATAATGTGTCATTACAGACCTACTGGAAGGTTTGTATAAAGAGTTTATATAATGTGTCATTACATACCTATTGGAAGGTTTGTATAAAGAGTTTATATAATGTGTCATTACAGACCTACTGGAAGGTTTGTATAAAGAGTTTATATAATGTGTCATTACATACCTATTGGAAGGTTTGTATAAAGAGTTTATATAATGTGTCATTACATACCTATTGGAAGGTTTGTATAAAGAGTTTATATAATGTGTCATTACATACCTATTGGAAGGTTTGTATAAAGAGTTTATATAATGTGTCATTACATACCTATTGGAAGGTTTGTGTAAAGAGTTTATATAATGTGTCATTACATACCTATTGGAAGGTTTGTATAAAGAGTTTATATAATGTGTCATTACAGACCTATTGGAAGGTTTGTATAAAGAGTTTATATAATGTGTCATTACATACCTATTGGAAGGTTTGTATAAAGAGTTTATATAATGTGTCATTACAGACCTACTGGAAGGTTTGTATAAAGAGTTTATATAATGTGTCATTACATACCTATTGGAAGGTTTGTATAAAGAGTTTATATAATGTGTCATTACATACCTATTGGAAGGTTTGTATAAAGAGTTTATATAATGTGTCATTACATACCTATTGGAAGGTTTGTATAAAGAGTTTATATAATGTGTCATTACATACCTATTGGAAGGTTTGTATAAAGAGTTTATATAATGTGTCATTACATACCTATTGGAAGGTTTGTATAAAGAGTTTATATAATGTGTCATTACATACCTATTGGAAGGTTTGTATAAAGAGTTTATATAATGTGTCATTACAGACCTATTGGAAGGTTTGTATAAAGAGTTTATATAATGTGTCATTACAGACCTATTAAAGAGTTTATATAATGTGTCATTACATACCTATTTGAAGGTTTGTATAAAGAGTTTATATAATGTGTCATTACAGACCTATTGGAAGGTTTGTGTATAGAGTTTATATAATGTGTCATTACATACCTATTAAAGAGTTTATATAATGTGTCATTACAGACCTATTGGAAGGTTTGTGTATAGAGTTTATATAATGTGTCATTACATACCTATTAAAGAGTTTATATAATGTGTCATTACATACCTATTAAAGAGTTTATATAATGTGTCATTACAGACCTATTGGAAGGTTTGTGTATAGAGTTTATATAATGTGTCATTACATACCTATTAAAGAGTTTATATAATGTGTCATTACATACCTATTGGAAGGTTTGTATAAAGAGTTTATATAATGTGTCATTACATACCTATTAAAGAGTTTATATAATGTGTCATTACATACCTATTGGAAGGTTTGTATAAAGAGTTTATATAATGTGTCATTACATACCTATTGGAAGGTTTGTATAAAGAGTTTATATAATGTGTCATTACATACCTATTGGAAGGTTTGTATAAAGAGTTTATATAATGTGTCATTACATACCTATTGGAAGGTTTGTATAAAGAGTTTATATAATGTGTCATTACATACCTATTGGAAGGTTTGTATAAAGAGTTTATATAATGTGTCATTACATACCTATTGGAAGGTTTGTATAAAGAGTTTATATAATGTGTCATTACATACCTATTGGAAGGTTTGTATAAAGAGTTTATATAATGTGTCATTACATACCTATTGGAAGGTTTGTATAAAGAGTTTATATAATGTGTCATTACATACCTATTGGAAGGTTTGTATAAAGAGTTTATATAATGTGTCATTACATACCTATTGGAAGGTTTGTATAAAGAGTTTATATAATGTGTCATTACAGACCTATTGGAAGGTTTGTATAAAGAGTTTATATAATGTGTCATTACATACCTATTGGAAGGTTTGTATAAAGAGTTTATATAATGTGTCATTACAGACCTATTGGAAGGTTTGTATAAAGAGTTTATATAATGTGTCATTACATACCTATTGGAAGGTTTGTATAAAGAGTTTATATAATGTGTCATTACATACCTATTGGAAGGTTTGTATAAAGAGTTTATATAATGTGTCATTACAGAGTTTATATAATGTGTCATTACAGAGTTTATATAATGTGTCATTACAGAGTTTATATAATGTGTCATTACATACCTATTGGAAGGTTTGTATAAAGAGTTTATATAATGTGTCATTACATACCTATTGGAAGGTTTGTATAAGGAGTTTATATAATGTGTCATTACAGACCTATTGGAAGGTTTGTATAAAGAGTTTATATAATGTGTCATTACATACCTATTGGAAGGTTTGTATAAAGAGTTTATATAATGTGTCATTACATACCTATTGGAAGGTTTGTATAAAGAGTTTATATAATGTGTCATTACATACCTATTGGAAGGTTTGTATAAAGAGTTTATATAATGTGTCATTACATACCTATTGGAAGGTTTGTATAAAGAGTTTATATAATGTGTCATTACATACCTATTGGAAGGTTTGTATAAAGAGTTTATATAATGTGTCATTACATACCTATTGGAAGGTTTGTATAAAGAGTTTATATAATGTGTCATTACAGACCTATTGGAAGGTTTGTATAAAGAGTTTATATAATGTGTCATTACAGACCTATTAAAGAGTTTATATAATGTGTCATTACATACCTATTTGAAGGTTTGTATAAAGAGTTTATATAATGTGTCATTACAGACCTATTGGAAGGTTTGTGTATAGAGTTTATATAATGTGTCATTACATACCTATTAAAGAGTTTATATAATGTGTCATTACAGACCTATTAAAGAGTTTATATAATGTGTCATTACATACCTATTAAAGAGTTTATATAATGTGTCATTACAGACCTATTGGAAAGTTTGTGTATAGAGTTTATATAATGTGTCATTACATACCTATTAAAGAGTTTATATAATGTGTCATTACATACCTATTGGAAGGTTTGTATAAAGAGTTTATATAATGTGTCATTACATACCTATTAAAGAGTTTATATAATGTGTCATTACATACCTATTGGAAGGTTTGTATAAAGAGTTTATATAATGTGTCATTACATACCTATTGGAAGGTTTGTATAAAGAGTTTATATAATGTGTCATTACATACCTATTGGAAGGTTTGTATAAAGAGTTTATATAATGTGTCATTACATACCTATTGGAAGGTTTGTATAAAGAGTTTATATAATGTGTCATTACATACCTATTGGAAGGTTTGTATAAAGAGTTTATATAATGTGTCATTACATACCTATTGGAAGGTTTGTATAAAGAGTTTATATAATGTGTCATTACAGACCTATTGGAAGGTTTGTATAAAGAGTTTATATAATGTGTCATTACAGACCTATTGGAAGGTTTGTATAAAGAGTTTATATAATGTGTCATTACATACCTATTGGAAGGTTTGTATAAAGAGTTTATATAATGTGTCATTACATACCTATTGGAAGGTTTGTATAAAGAGTTTATATAATGTGTCATTACAGACCTATTGGAAGGTTTGTATAAAGAGTTTATATAATGTGTCATTACATACCTATTGGAAGGTTTGTATAAAGAGTTTATATAATGTGTCATTACAGACCTATTGGAAGGTTTGTATAAAGAGTTTATATAATGTGTCATTACATACCTATTGGAAGGTTTGTATAAAGAGTTTATATAATGTGTCATTACATACCTATTGGAAGGTTTGTATAAAGAGTTTATATAATGTGTCATTACATACCTATTGGAAGGTTTGTATAAAGAGTTTATATAATGTGTCATTACAGAGTTTATATAATGTGTCATTACAGAGTTTATATAATGTGTCATTACAGAGTTTATATAATGTGTCATTACATACCTATTGGAAGGTTTGTATAAAGAGTTTATATAATGTGTCATTACATACCTATTGGAAGGTTTGTATAAAGAGTTTATATAATGTGTCATTACATACCTATTGGAAGGTTTGTATAAAGAGTTTATATAATGTGTCATTACATACCTATTGGAAGGTTTGTATAAAGAGTTTATATAATGTGTCATTACATACCTATTGGAAGGTTTGTATAAAGAGTTTATATAATGTGTCATTACATACCTATTGGAAGGTTTGTATAAAGAGTTTATATAATGTGTCATTACATACCTATTGGAAGGTTTGTATAAAGAGTTTATATAATGTGTCATTACATACCTATTGGAAGGTTTGTATAAAGAGTTTATATAATGTGTCATTACAGACCTATTGGAAGGTTTGTATAAAGAGTTTATATAATGTGTCATTACAGACCTATTAAAGAGTTTATATAATGTGTCATTACATACCTATTTGAAGGTTTGTATAAAGAGTTTATATAATGTGTCATTACAGACCTATTGGAAGGTTTGTGTATAGAGTTTATATAATGTGTCATTACATACCTATTAAAGAGTTTATATAATGTGTCATTACAGACCTATTAAAGAGTTTATATAATGTGTCATTACATACCTATTAAAGAGTTTATATAATGTGTCATTACAGACCTATTGGAAAGTTTGTGTATAGAGTTTATATAATGTGTCATTACATACCTATTAAAGAGTTTATATAATGTGTCATTACATACCTATTGGAAGGTTTGTATAAAGAGTTTATATAATGTGTCATTACATACCTATTAAAGAGTTTATATAATGTGTCATTACATACCTATTGGAAGGTTTGTATAAAGAGTTTATATAATGTGTCATTACATACCTATTGGAAGGTTTGTATAAAGAGTTTATATAATGTGTCATTACATACCTATTGGAAGGTTTGTATAAAGAGTTTATATAATGTGTCATTACATACCTATTGGAAGGTTTGTATAAAGAGTTTATATAATGTGTCATTACATACCTATTGGAAGGTTTGTATAAAGAGTTTATATAATGTGTCATTACATACCTATTGGAAGGTTTGTATAAAGAGTTTATATAATGTGTCATTACATACCTATTGGAAGGTTTGTATAAAGAGTTTATATAATGTGTCATTACATACCTATTGGAAGGTTTGTATAAAGAGTTTATATAATGTGTCATTACAGACCTATTGGAAGGTTTGTATAAAGAGTTTATATAATGTGTCATTACAGACCTATTGGAAGGTTTGTATAAAGAGTTTATATAATGTGTCATTACATACCTATTGGAAGGTTTGTATAAAGAGTTTATATAATGTGTCATTACATACCTATTGGAAGGTTTGTATAAAGAGTTTATATAATGTGTCATTACAGACCTATTGGAAGGTTTGTATAAAGAGTTTATATAATGTGTCATTACATACCTATTGGAAGGTTTGTATAAAGAGTTTATATAATGTGTCATTACAGACCTATTGGAAGGTTTGTATAAAGAGTTTATATAATGTGTCATTACATACCTATTGGAAGGTTTGTATAAAGAGTTTATATAATGTGTCATTACATACCTATTGGAAGGTTTGTATAAAGAGTTTATATAATGTGTCATTACAGAGTTTATATAATGTGTCATTACAGAGTTTATATAATGTGTCATTACAGAGTTTATATAATGTGTCATTACATACCTATTGGAAGGTTTGTATAAAGAGTTTATATAATGTGTCATTACATACCTATTGGAAGGTTTGTATAAAGAGTTTATATAATGTGTCATTACATACCTATTGGAAGGTTTGTATAAAGAGTTTATATAATGTGTCATTACATACCTATTGGAAGGTTTGTATAAAGAGTTTATATAATGTGTCATTACATACCTATTGGAAGGTTTGTATAAAGAGTTTATATAATGTGTCATTACATACCTATTGGAAGGTTTGTATAAAGAGTTTATATAATGTGTCATTACATACCTATTGGAAGGTTTGTATAAAGAGTTTATATAATGTGTCATTACATACCTATTGGAAGGTTTGTATAAAGAGTTTATATAATGTGTCATTACAGACCTATTGGAAGGTTTGTATAAAGAGTTTATATAATGTGTCATTACATACCTATTGGAAGGTTTGTATAAAGAGTTTATATAATGTGTCATTACATACCTATTGGAAGGTTTGTATAAGGAGTTTATATAATGTGTCATTACAGACCTATTGGAAGGTTTGTATAAAGAGTTTATATAATGTGTCATTACAGACCTATTGGAAGGTTTGCGGATTTGAGTCAGGTTTTTAGGGCGGCGTTAAAGTGATCTTAGAAGTAAACAGCGGCTTTGAGAATAATGATCGTATGCAATGATGACGCAAAAAATCACTGTCCATTTCTTGTTTTTAAAGGATGAGAGAAGTGCTACATCTGGTGGAGATAGATTGAAAGACAGAAATAGCTGCTTTTTGCGTGCTGTACGTTACGGCGGGTCCGTTTTTTCAACTTTTCTCCAATACTATAGAGCCATTAGCATGTCGATCAACGCTTGAATAGAAGCGTAGTTCACAACCCAGATTTTGAAGTCAACCCAGTCGCTACAGTCCGATTTAGTTCTTTGTTTGAATGTTGCGGTTGTGCACATTTATATGGAATGGGGTGAGTTTACGTTAGCTAGCTAGATTCTTTACATCCACTGTTTCCCAAGATGACAGCCTGGTTTGCTAGTTTTCTCAGTAGTCCCTAAAACATTAAACAACTCGAATTATGAGTCATACTGTACTCATGTCATTACACCAGCTAGCTAGCTGGCTAATGTTAGCTAGTCAGTTAACTTGCAAAGTCGCAATTTTCGTGAATTAACTTTATGACAAAAAAATATGCACAATCGTTTGTCTCTACATGAACTAACATAGTCCTCTCAATTGTACGTTTTTAGCTTGACTTGTTATGACGTTATAACTACTTACATCTGCTTCCCCCATAATGTTTTGTCAGCCATCTTTGCTGAAGAAAGTCACCAGGGAGGGGTGGCTCGCATCAAATTCATCATTGGAACCACTCGATATGATTGGTCATATAAAAACTGTGGGACCCAAATGCATAATGAGTGCTCTACCTCCCCCTTGTGGTGGTCTGGAGCAATGAAGCCATGACGCTGGGTACCTCTAAGTCCCACGGTGTAAGCTCGCAACTTTTAAAGGAGGAACCACCGTAGCTACTACTAGCAAGGAAAGGCGACTCTTTCTTGTTTTCACAAAATCAAGGCAAAAATAAAATACGTTGCCATTGCCCCCTTGTGAATGGGAGTGGGACCGTCAAGGATATCATGTTACCAAAAGGTGTCCCCGCTACTCCAAAAATCCCACTCCACCCACGTGCCTGCATGCACACATAGATCAGCAGAATGGAGCCTGTAGTAACCTTTATTCTGAAGCTGGATAACTGTGTATATAGCAGAGGAGCTAGCATGGGAGTCTGTAGATATAGTTCATGAACTGCCCATGACCTTTCCTCATGTATATTGGATGAGATACTGGCTGCTGCAGTCATTATCTCTCTGAGATCATGTTTGGAGCTGCTGTCCTTGTGCACATCAGGATCCTCACGGGAGAGGAAAGCTAACAGGGGGAAAACAATGGAGCTCGCACAGGGCCCATAGGGGTACATGCATTAAACGCAAAGCACAAAACACTTTAACAAATGTCCAAACACAAAAACTCAGAACCCCATGGGAGGCCCTCAGGGCAAGGGTGGCTACTACATGGGGCAGTGGTTGACACCCCCCTATCCTCTAACTATCCATCTTTCTTTCATTCTCCCTCGCTCCACTCACCCGTCCTCACAGTGAGCAGAGGCAACAGCAGCAGCACATTTCACAGGATTTCAGCAGGCCCTCCCCAGTCACATGTGAGAGCGACTCGATTCATGGGAGAATCTGGGCCAAATCTACCCAGACAATTACATGCATGGCCACTCCTCTAGCACTACTGACAGGGAGGAAGAGAGAAGGGAGAGAAAGAGAGAGTGCGGGAGGGAGAGCAATATGCAAGGGTTGGCACTGCAGTAGAACTGCAAAATTATTGTCTCTGTGGAGCGGTAGATAAGTGAGGCTGACTGTCAGAGGCTATCAGAAGTTGTTTTTGACTAGACTACCAGGTAACAGCTCTATCGTAAGACAAGATAGTATCTCGCTAAGAAACTCAGAGCCTCTAACAACATGTGTAATCTCTTCCAAGACTCATTCAAACTGGCTCGTGGATAGTTGAAGAAAAGTGCTTCCCTCGCTGTCGTCAAAGGCAGGGACACTCAAATGAGGGTGAAAAGATGAATGCAGCAGCATTCAGCCAGGCACAAGCCAGCGTTTTCAGCAATCTGCTTGAGGAAACGTGGCTTGAAACAAAACAACTTGATCTGGGGGAGTGTGAGGAGGCCAAGGCAGCTGCCCAGATGAACACACTGTGGAAGAAAGGCATGGCTAAGAAAGCCTTTCCAAGCCCTTCTATAAACAGCTCAGGCTGTAACTAATGAGGGGTAAAGTAGAGTCAAGGGACCCTCCTCATTATGTGACAAGAGGGGCTTGGAATCAGAAGAGAGGGCCCCACAATGTATGCCTTTGTCCATTGTTGATCTGCCGGCTACCCCCCTATGGACATACATGGAACATGTGTCTGGGAGAGGACCAATTAATTGGCTCTGACACCGTCTTGTTTACAAGCTGATCGCCCATGGCAAAACCCAGAGGGGATCGGAAGTGAAAATAACAATTTTTACCTTTATTTAACCAGGTAGGCAAGTTGAGAACAAGTTCTCATTTACAATTGCGACCTGGCCAAGATAAAGCAAAGCAGTTCGACAGATAAAACGACACAGAGTTACACATGGAGTAAAAACAAACATACAGTCAATAATGCAGTATAAACAAGTCTATATACAATGTGAGCAAATGAGGTGAGAAGGGAGGTAAAGGCAAAAAAGGCCAAGATGGCAAAGTAAATACAATATAGCAAGTAAAATACTGGAATGGTAGTTTTGCAATGGAAGAATGTGCAAAGTAGAAATAAAAAAATAATGGGGTGCAAAGGAGCAAAATAAATAAATAAATTAAAATTAAATACAGTTGGGAAAGAGGTAGTTGTTTGGGCTAAATTATAGGTGGGCTATGTACAGGTGCAGTAATCTGTGAGCTGCTCTGACAGTTGGTGCTTAAAGCTAGTGAGGGAGATAAGTGTTTCCAGTTTCAGAGATTTTTGTAGTTCGTTCCAGTCATTGGCAGCAGAGAACTGGAAGGAGAGGCGGCCAAAGAAAGAATTGGTTTTGGGGGTGACTAGAGAGATATACCTGCTGGAGCGTGTGCTACAGGTGGGAGATGCTATGGTGACCAGCGAGCTGAGATAAGGGGGGACTTTACCTAGCAGTGTCTTGTAGATGACATGGAGCCAGTGGGTTTGGCGACGAGTATGAAGCGAGGGCCAGCCAACGGGAGCGTACAGGTCGCAATGGTGGGTAGTATATGGGGCTTTGGTGATAAAACGGATTGCACTGTGATAGACTGCATCCAATTTGTTGAGTAGGGTATTGGAGGCTATTTTGTAAATGACATCGCCAAAGTCGAGGATTGGTAGGATGGTCAGTTTTACAAGGGTATGTTTGGCAGCATGAGTGAAGGATGCTTTGTTGCGAAATAGGAAGCCAATTCTAGATTTAACTTTGGATTGGAGATGTTTGATATGGGTCTGGAAGGAGAGTTTACAATCTAACCAGACACCTAAGTATTTGTAGTTGTCCACGTATTCTAAGTCAGAGCCGTCCAGAGTAGTGATGTTGGACAGGCGGGTAGGTGCAGGCAGCGATCGGTTGAAGAGCATGCATTTAGTTTTACTTGCATTCAAGAGCAATTGGAGGCCACGGAAGGAGAGTTGTATGGCATTGAAGCTTGCCTGGAGGGTTGTTAACACAGTGTCCAGAGAAGGGCCGGAAGTATACAGAATGGTGTCGTCTGCGTAGAGGTGGATCAGGGACTCACCAGCAGCAAGAGCGACCTCATTGATGTATACAGAGAAGAGAGTCGGTCCAAGAATTGAACCCTGTGGCACCCCCATAGAGACTGCCAGAGGTCCGGACAGCAGACCCTCCGATTTGACACACTGAACTCTATCAGAGAAGTAGTTGGTGAACCAGGCGAGGCAATCATTTGAGAAACCAAGGCTGTCGAGTCTGCCGATGAGGATATGGTGATTGACAGAGTCGAAAGCCTTGGCCAGATCAATGAATACGGCTGCACAGTAATGTTTCTTATCGATGGCGGTTAAGATATCGTTTAGGACCTTGAGCGTGGCTGAGGTGCACCCATGACCAGCTCTGAAACCGGATTGCATAGCAGAGAAGGTATGGTGAGATTCGAAATGGTCGGTAATCTGTTTGTTGACTTGGCTTTCGAAGACCTTAGAAAGGCACGGTAGGATAGATATAGGTCTGTAGCAGTTTGGGTCAAGAGTGTCCCCCCCTTTGAAGAGGGGGATGACCGCAGCTGCTTTCCAATCTTTGGGAATCTCAGACGACACGAAAGAGAGGTTGAACAGGCTAGTAATAGGGGTGGCAACAATTTCGGCAGATAATTTTAGAAAGAAAGGGTCCAGATTGTCTAGCCCGGCTGATTTGTAGGGGTCCAGATTTTGCAGCTCTTTCAGAACATCAGCTGAATGGATTTGGGAGAAGGAGAAATGGGGAAGGCTTGGGCGAGTTGCTGTTGGGGGTGCAGTGCTGTTGTCCGGGGTAGGAGTAGCCAGGTGGAAAGCATGGCCAGCCGTAGAAAAATGCTTATTGAAATTCTCAATTATGGTGGATTTATCAGTGGTGACAGTGTTTCCTATCTTCAGTGCAGTGGGCAGCTGGGAGGAGGTGTTCTTATTCTCCATGGACTTTACAGTGTCCCAGAACTTTTTTGAGTTAGTGTTGCAGGAAGCAAATTTCTGCTTGAAAAAGCTAGCCTTGGCTTTTCTAACTGCCTGTGTATAATGATTTCTAGCTTCCCTGAACAGCTGCATATCACGGGGGCTGTTCGATGCTAATGCAGAACGCCATAGGATGTTTTTGTGTTGGTTAAGGGCAGTCAGGTCTGGGGAGAACCAAGGGCTATATCTGTTCCTGGTTCTAAATTTCTTGAATGGGGCATGTTTATTTAGGATGGTTAGGAAGGCATTTTTTTTAAATATCCAGGCATCCTCTACTGACGGGATGAGATCAATATCCTTCCAGGATACCCCGGCCAGGTCGATTAGAAAGGCCTGCTCGCAGAAGTGTTTCAGGGAGCGTTTTACAGTGATGAGTGGCGGTCGTTTGACCGCTGACCCATTACGGATGCAGGCAATGAGGCAGTGATCGCTGAGATCTTGGTTGAAGACAGCAGAGGTGTATTTAGAGGGGAAGTTGGTTAGGATGATATCTATGAGGGTGCCCGTGTTTAAGGTTTTGGGGAGGTACCTGGTAGGTTCATTGATAATTTGTGCGAGATTGAGGGCATCAAGTTTAGATTGTAGGATGGCTGGGGTGTTAAGCATGTTCCAGTTTAGGTCGCCTAGCAGCACGAACTCTGAAGATAGATGGGGGGCAATCAGTTCACATATGGTGTCCAGAGCACAGCTGGGGGCAGAGGGTGGTCTATAGCAGGCGGCAACAGTGAGAGACTTGTTTTTAGAGAGGTGGATTTTTAAAAGTAGAAGTTCAAATTGTTTGGGTACAGACCTGGATAGTAGGACAGAACTCTGCAGGCTATCTTTGCAGTAGATTGCAACACCGCCCCCTTTGGCAGTTCTATCTTGTCTGAAAATGTTGTAGTTTGGAATTAAAATGTCTGAGTTTTTGGTGGTCTTCCTAAGCCAGGATTCAGACACAGCTAGAACATCCGGGTTGGCAGAGTGTGCTAAAGCAGTGAATAGAACAAACTTAGGGAGGAGGCTTCTAATGTTAACATGCATGAAACCAAGGCTATTACGGTTACAGAAGTCATCAAAAGAGAGCGCCTGGGGAATAGGAGTGGAGCTAGGCACTGCAGGGCCTGGATTCACCTCTACATCGCCAGAGGAACATAGGAGGAGTAGAATAAGGGTACGGCTAAAAGCTATGAGAATTGGTCGTCTAGAACGTCTGGAACATAGAGTAAAAGGAGGTTTCTGGGGGCGATAAAATAGCATCAAGGTATAATGTACAGACAAATGTATGGTAGGATGTGAATACAGTGGAGGTAAACCTAGGTATTGAGTGATGAAGAGAGAGATATTGTCTCTAGAAACATCGTTGAAACCAGGAGATGTCATTGCATGTGTGGGTGGTGGAACTAATAGGTTGGATAAGGTATAGTGAGCAGGACTAGAGGCTCTACAGTGAAATAAGCCAATAAACACTAACCAGAACAGAAATGGACAAGACATATTGACATTAAGGAGAGGCATGCTTAGTCGAGTGATCAAAAGGGTCCGGTGAGTGGAGAGGTTGGTTGGTGATTTAGACAGCTAGCCAGGGCATCGGTAGCAAGCTAGCATAGGATGGAGGTCTGTTGTTAGCTACCTCTTGCGTTCCGTCAGTAGATTAGTGGGGTTCCGTGTGGTAGAGGGGATTAATCCAAATCACACAACAACAACAAAAATAAAAACAATAGATATAGTTATAGAGGCCCAAGAAGAAAACATAATAATAATAATAAAAAATAAAAAAATATATATATAAAAAAATTGTCCGATTGTCTATTCAGATAGCAGCCGGTAAGACAGCTAACGGTTAGCAGGCCGCAGATGGGCGTTCAGGAGCCAGCCGAATAACTCCTTCGGGTAGATAACGTCGGCAGTCCAGTTGTGAAGGCCCGGTGGGGCTCCGCGAAAGCAGTAAAACGGGTCCGGATAGGTGACTGCAGCCCAGGTGTGATTGATGGAACTCAGGAGTGATTGACGGAGCTTGCTAGCTCCGGAATAATTGATGTTTGCTCCGGAATCGACGAAGGCCGATAGTCACACGGATAGCAGCTAGCTAGCTGTGAGATCCGGGTATGAATGTCCAGAGAGCAGTCGAAATCCAGGGACATGGAGAGAAAAATTGGTCCGGTATGTTCCGTTCCGAGCCGCGCTGCGCCGTACAGAACTGGCGATAGATTTTCGAGCTAAAGGATAGCTGATGACCACAAACCGTGGTTAGCTGAATACTAACGATTTGCCAGTAAAGGAGCTAACTAGCTTCTGAACTAGCTTCTGGATTAGCTTCTGGCTAGTTTCAGGCTAGCTTCTTGGAGTTTCTGGCTAGCTTCTTGGAGGATTACAGATCTGAGGTAAATAATACTTTTTTATAAATATACATTGGTGAGGCGGGTTGCAGGAGAGTGTTTTGAAGATGAGTTGATGGAAAATAAAAATAAAATGTATGTGAAAAAGTTGTAAATATATATATATACAGGACACGACAAGACGAGGACAAAAGACGTCTGAACTGCTATGCCACCTTGGTTTTTAAATCAATCACCCAAGCTAGTATTACAACTTTCAGTTTATCAACACGTAAGTAATGTGGTTGTAAAATTATACTTGTCAATCTGGGCCAGAACAGCCTCTGCGATGAAACACAAGAGCTATTTATCCAATTTTTCTGATATTACAGGATTCCCCACTGAGGTTAGAGTAGCTTTGAGCGCTTAAGTTTCTCCCAATTATGTATGCCTCCACTGATCACTTTTTGGATCTCACACGCCAGTCACCTCAATTTGTATTTTTTTACCTTTAATTAACCAGGCAAGTCAGTTAAGAACAAATTCCTATTTTCAATGATGGCCTAGGAACAGTGGGTTACCTGTCTTGTTCAAAATGACAGATTTTTACCTTGTCAGCTGAGGGACTTGATCTTGCAACCTTTTGATTACTAGTCCAACGCTCTAACCACTAGGCTACACTGAGCCTTGGATATAGCTAGTATTGCACCAAATGCACATCACTCATTCGCTTACAGCTACCTGCTGCCCCTGACTGCCCTGACGCTGTTTTTGACTTGGGGTTCACAATTCCTATTCCGTCTCCCTCCTTACAGCCTCATCGTGTTCAATAAGTGAACAATTCTTAATAGAGCTACTTTTAGGCCCTAATTAATCCCTTATTAAGGTAATAACTTAAAGTTCACGTGTTACTTGGTATGAATACATCATATAGTCATATATATTTTATTTCAAAGCAAGGTCCCCATACGCATAAATGGCCAGCTATAGTTATGCGACTCAACTCCTTTGGGTAGAACAGAGTTGGCACAACTTGTTTTTTTTTCTCTCACAATTTATCACAGGTGGACTCCAAGTTGTAGAAACATCTCAAGGATGAACAATGGAAACAGGATGCACCTGAGCTTTCGAGTCAAATAGCAAAGGGTCTGAATACTTATGTAAATATGGTATTTATTTATAATAAAAGTGCAACAAATTCTAAAAACTTGTTTTTGGCGTATTAGATTGTTGAGGATTTTTTTTTTTTTATCCATTTTAGAAAAAGCCTGTAACGTAACAAAACGTGGAAAAAGTCAAGGGGTCTGAATACTTTCCAAAGGCACTGTATATTCAGTAAATGACTCTAGCCTCTCTCACCTCCACAAGCCTCCAGAACACTCATAATAATATTTCATACTCTTTGTTCTTATTTCCTTACTTGCTGTGTGTGTGTGTGTGTGTGTGTGTGTGTGTGTGTGTGTGTGTGTGTGTGTGTGTGTGTGTGTGTGTGTGTGTGTGTGTGTGTGTGTGTGTGTGTGTGTATACACATCTGTGTGTATGTGGGCTGTGTTGAATGCGTCTACTGAGGGGTTGCAAGAGACCCGTTGTTTTAACTGGTAATCTGACCCTGTTTAGGCAGGAACCCATGTGCTTACTTTTCACATGTAATCTCAAGCTTGCCTCGTCCTGCTGCTAACTAAACAGAATCTGGGAGGGGCGACCCTAGGCCTGCCAACACGCCTAATGGGGATGGAAATATCCAGGCCTTTTGTTGGCGGCCTCCAGCTCTTAGCGTTGAGCTAACCCGGGCTTTAAACAGCCGGTTCTGGTGACTGTGGGGAGGCCCGGGAAGGCTGGTTAAACAAAATGTAAACCCCACCAAACCTGAGGAGTCCAGTGCTACCGCTGGGGCAGGGCTACAGAAACAGGCCGACTACCAGGCTTCGCTCTCTCAACAACGCATGACCTTTGAAAAGGTTATCAGATAAAAACGTAGATAAAGATAGCTATTAAAATTTAGTTTTGGGCGGTATCCAGATTTTCATACCGACCTTGTGCCATACCAGGATATTCGGCAATACTGGATTTGAAAACAAGGGCCGCTGTTTTCAAAAAACACACTGAGGATATGTAATCCGAAGGTTAGCAATGCTAACAAGTACATGTAAAATCCCATAGAGAATGCTAACTAAATGATAACGAGCATATTGCAAACTATTTTATACAGTCTCTGGCCTAAACTATACAAGTGTACAAGTACCTGAAAAATGCTACTCACAGTTTTCTGTATGCACAAAACAAACAGACAGCAAGGAAGAAGCTAACCACTTAACTAGATAGCTAACTAGCTATTAAATGCACAACTGGAGAGCATTTAGCACGTTTTAGACAGCTAACGTAATAGTTATAAGATATCTAGCTGGTAAACATTTAGTTGTGAATTTAGTACTGTAACTAGATAATCTGGCACGTGCAACACAACAGTGAGTGACTCACAAGGCTCCGGTCTCTGGTCGTTGAGTGCTTGTAAACATGACCACGTGACTGGGGACTGCCAGTGAGCTTCATAATGACAAATTATGTGACAGGTGAAATGAAGAATGCAATCTTCTTCATCTACTAACATATGTGACCCGTTTCAGGAAACTAGGCGTATGTCGCGAGTCACTACACAGGAGAGCCGTTTTGGGCAGATTTGCCTTCTCGAACATGTGAACTTCCATAATAACAAACTTGTATGCCATATGTAAATACGAATACAATTGTTAAATTACGAGCCTAGTTGATTAAGCCACAGAAAAAGTCAGCAACCTTCCGCTAGCCATGATTGGCTGAGATAATGAGTGGCCTGGACACGGCGAGAGATGAGTTTGGATTGGTCTGCCATATAGCATGCTTCTGTCTATTTGAGCTGGTCAGTATGCGTAGGGTAATCCTGTCTAATGCGGCTTAAAATGTTTTATTGAGTATTAAAACTTCACAAAATACTCCCTTATGAAAGTATCCATTTCAATAGAACATCACTGCAACACCTTTTTCAGAACACTCTCGTCTGAGTATAGCAGTGCGTAGAATAACTGATGAATTTACAAAAACGCTCAACACTGGTTGAATATGGCCAGTGTCAGTAAACGTCAACAAAAAAGCATAATTGTTGCCAGGAGCACAGTTACAGTCACCAACGCGCAGGATAACATGAAAACAGCCTAACCAGCTCTGGTACAGCGAGTAAAATGGTCAGAGTTTGGGTGGGGGCTGAAGTTTAAGATGATTCTTATGGCATTGCACACGGTCAGTGTGAACCAGAGTGACTTGACACAACAACGGGCCAAGCAAGCTATACATGCAAAACGGAAACGACACAGGATGTCTTATTTAATGAAAGGGGTTGTAGTCGGACGTGAAGCATTCATCCATGTATACGGAAAAGAGTCAGGCTACAGTTTAAGATAAGTTTCAAGTCATAAAGTTATTTCATTGCAAGTTAAAGCTTACTGTTAGCTAGCTAGCTGACATTAGACTGTTGGCTCGCTAGCAAACATTACGTTTATGATCTGTGTGTAGTAATACTATCTCAGAATGCCATTTGACTTTAACTTCCCTCCAGGCATGAGGGCACACACCTTCTAGTAGGCTTAAATTGAAGATGTGGCAGTCGTCCGCTAGTATCCTCAGTAATTTCCATCCAGATTGTCAGACCCAGGTAGATTGTCGTTGTTGATAGACAACAATAATTTGTTCACCTCTTCCACACTGACTTTACAGAATTCAAAATATACAATACTTGTAATTTCTAAATTTGGTCAGATATACCTGGATTTGTAGTGTCAGTGTTTGTTGGTGGCATGTCTTCCCTTAGTTTGCTTATCTAGCCAATGAAAAAGTCAATAAATTATTTGGCAATATCAGTGAGTTTTGTGATGAATGAGTCATCTGATTCACTGAATTATTATTAAATTACCTTAAAATGTAATTTAAGGTGCTCCAAAGTGTTTAACACTTGTGTTTAACAATCATTATTTATATCATTTCATAGTATAGTTTCATTTCATAGTATAGTTTAATTTTCTTTTATTTAGTTTAGTCACATGATTTCTTAATTTGCAGTACGTTTTCCAATCAGTTGGGCTACCAGACTTATTTCCCATACCTTTTGCCTCATCCCTCTCAACTAGAGGTTGACCGATTAAATCGGCATGGACAATTAATTAGGGCCGATCTCAAGTTTTCATACGTTTTCGGTAACATTGCAATCCACGAGGAGACTGCATGGCAGGCTGACCACCTGTTACACGAGTGCAGCAAGGAGCCAAGGTAAATTGCTAGCTAGCATTAAACTTATCTTATAAAAAACAATCAATCAATCTTAACATAATCACTAGTTAACTACACATGGTTGATGATATTACTAGTTTAACTAGCTTGTCCTGCGTTGCATATAATTAATGCGGTGCATGTGCTTGTTGCTTGAAGCACAGCGCTGTATATGACTTCAAGCCTATCAACTCCCGAGATTAGGCTGGCAATACTATAGTGCCTATAAGAACATCCAATAGTCAAAGGTATATGAAATGCAAATGGTATAGAGAAACAGTCCTATAATAACTACAGCCTAAAACTTCTTAACTGGAAATATTGAAGACTCATGTTAAAAGGAACCACCAACTTTCATATGTTCTGAGCAAGGAACTTAAATGCTAGCTTTATTACATGGCACATACTTTACTTTTACTTTCTTCTCCAACACTGTGTTTTTGAATTATTTAAATCAAATTGAACATGTTTCATTAGTATGTATTTATTTGAGACTAAATTGATTTTATTTATGAATTATATTAAGGTAAAATAAAAAAGTGTTAATTCAGTATTGTTATAAATTGAAAAACTATTAAATCGGTATAGGCTTTTTTTTGTCCTCCAATAAATCGGTATTGATATCAGCATTGAAAAATCATAATCAGTCGACCTCTACTCTTAACCATACAATTTTCAATTCCTCATCAATCCAAGGGGATTTAACAGTTTTAACAGTAATTTTCTTATTGAGTGTGTGCTTATTAGTAACTGGAATAAGTAGTTTCATAAATGTGTCAAGTGCAGCACCTGGTTGCTCCTCATTATACACCACAGACCAGCAAATATTATTTACATCATCAACATATGAATCACTACAAAACTTATTGTATGACCTCTTATGACCTCTCTCAGCCTTTGGAACGTTGGTTTTCCTAGATATGGCTATTATATTGTGATCACTACAACCTATGGATTTGGATACTGCTTTAAAGCAAATTTCTGCAGCATTAGTAAAGATGTGATCAACACATGTTGATGATTTCATTACTGTGCTGCTTGTACTTGAACTCCTTGAAGTATTTTTGGGGCTGAAATCGAAGGCGCAGTAAACTCTAATGAAATCCTCTGCAGCAGAGGTAACTCTGGGTCTTCCTTTCCTGTGGCGATCCTCATGAGAGCCAGTTTCATCATAGCGCTTGATGGTTTCTGCAACTGCACTTGAAGAAGCTTTCAAGGTTTTTGAAATTTTACAGATTGACTGACCTTCATGTCTTAAAGTAATGATGGCCTGTCGTTTCTCTTTGCTTATTTAAGCTTTTCTTGCCATAATATGGACTTGGTCTTTTACCAAATAGGGCTATCTTCTGTATACCACCCCTATCATGTAAACAACACAACTGATTGGCTCAATTGTATTAAAGAAGGAAGGAAATTACACAAATTAACTTTTAATTGAAATGCAGTCCAGGGGACTACCTCAAGAAGCTGGTTGAGAAAATGCCAAAGAGTGTGCAAAGCTGTCATCAAGACAAAGGTTGAAGAATCTCAAATATAAACTTCTTGGTGACAGGGGTGCAGTATTTTCACAACCGGATGAAATGCATGCCCAAATTCAACTGCCTGCTAATCATCCCCAGAAGATAATATATGCTTATGTGATTTGGATAGAAAACACTCTGAAGTTTCTAAAATTGTTTGAATCATGTCTGTGAGTATAACATAACTTATTTTGCAGGCAAAACCCTGAGGACAAACCATTCAGATTTTAGGGGGGGGGGGGGGGATTTCATTGGGAATCCAGATTTCTAAGGGACCTTCTTGCAGTTCCTATCGCTTCCACTGGATGTCAACAATCTTTAGGAATTGGTTAAGGTTTTTACTTTGTGTAATGAAGAAGTACGGCCATCTTGAACGAGGGTCACTTGAAGTGGACTGTTAGAGGCGCATGACCAGAAAGCTAGCTAGTTTGTTTTCCTCCTGTATTGAACACAGATCATCCCGTCTTCAATTTTATCGATTATTTACGTTAAAAAAATACCTACAGTTGTATTACAAAAGTAGTTTGGAATGTTTTGGCAAAGTTTACAGGTAACTCTTGAGTTATTTTGGAGTCATGTTGCGCAAGTTAGAACCGGTGTTTTTTTCGATCAAACGCGCCAAATAAATGGACATATTGGATATATATCGACGGAATTAAATCGAACAAAAGGACCATTTGTGATGTTTATGGGACATATTGGAGTGCCAACAAAAGAAGCTCATCAAAGGTAAGGCATGAATTATATTTTTATTTCTGCGTTTTGTGTCGTGCCTGCAGGGTAAAATATGCTTCTCTCTCTTTGCTTACGGAGGTGCTATCCTCAGATAACAGCATCGTTTGCTTTAGCCGAAAAGCCTTTTTGAAATTTGACATGTTGGCTGGATTCACAACAAGTGCAGTTTTAATTTGCTATCTTGCATGTGTGATTTAATGAAAGTTTGATTTTTATAGTCATTTATTTGAATTTGGCGCTCTTCATTTTCCCTGGCTATTGGCCAGGTCCCACATATCCCAGAGGTTAACACTTTTTTGGTTACTCCATGATTCCATATGTGTTACTTCATAGTTCTGATGTCTTCAGTATTATTTTACAATGTATAAAATAGTTTTAAAAAATAAAGAAAAACCCTTGAATGAGTAGGTGTTCTAAAACTTTTGAACAGAGTGTATATAAAAATAGGGTCTCCATTTTTTGTTGTAATGCATTCGATCTTCAGCCAAACTGAGGCCTAACATCCACAACATTTCATGACTTTGGAACATCCAGAGCTTTGATTAATCATTGACCTTGTCCTTGCTCCTTGACTTACAGCACGGGTTAATGAAAGAAGGGAACCTATTCATGAATTTTAAAAACAAGAAAAAAGACAATGAATATCCATTTGAGCATGGTGAAGTTATTAATTACACTTTTGATGGTGTAACAATACACCCAGTCACTACAAATATACAGGCGTCTTTCCTAACTCAGTTCGCTGAGAGGAAGGAAACCACTCAGGGATTTCACCATGAGGCCAATGGTGACTCTAAATCCGTTACAGACTTTAATAGTTGTGATAGGAGAAAACTGAGGTGGATCAACATTGTAGTTACTCCACAATCCTAACCTAATTGAGAGAGTGAAAAGAAGGGAACCTCTTATTAGAATGCAAAACATGAAATCTAAAGCAATAATGCAAAACATTTGACAAAACAATTAACTTTTTGTCCTGAATATAAAGTGTTATGTTTCTGTACAACACATTACTGAGTACCTACCACTCTCTATATTTCCAAGCATAATGGTGACTGCATCATGTCATGGGTATGCTTCTACCGTCGTGGCCAAAAGTTTGGAGAATGACACAGATGTTAATTTCCACAAGGTTTGCTGCTTTGTCTTTAGATATTTTTGTCAGATGTTACTATGGAATACTGAAGTATAATTACAAGCATTTCATAAGTGTCAAAGGCTTTTATTGACAATTACATGAAGTTGATGCAAAGAGTCAATATTTCAGTGTTGACCCTTCTTTTTCAAGACCTCTGTAATCCGCCCTGGCATGTTGTCAATTAACTTCTGGGCCACATCCTGACTGATGGCAGCCCATTCATGCATAATCAATGCTTGGAGTTGGTCAGAATTTGTGGGGTTTTATTTGTCCACCCGCCCAAGTATCCTGGCCATGGACCCAAAATATCGATGTTTTGTTCCCTGAGCCAGTTAGTTATCACTTTTGCCTTATGGCAAGGTGCTCCATCATGCTGGAAGAGGCATTGTTCGTCACCAAACTGTTCCTGGATGGTTGGGAGAAGTTGCTCTCGGAGGATGTGGTACCATTCTTTATTCATGGCTGTGTTCTTAGGCAAAATTGTGAGTGAGCCCACTCCCTTGGCTGAGAAGCAACCCCACACATGAATGGTCTCAGGATGCTTTACTGATGGTATGGCACAGGACTGATGGTAGCGCTCACCTTGTCTTCTCCGGACAAGCTTTTTTCCAGATGCTCCAAACAATCGGAAAGGGGATTCATCAGAGAAAATGACTTTACCCCAGTCCTCAGCAGTCCAATCCCTGTACCTTTTGCAGAATATCAGTCTGTCCCTGATGTTTTTCCTGGAGAGAAGTGGCTTCTTTGCTGCCCTTCTTGACACCAGGCCATCCTCCAGAAGTCTTCGCCTCACTGTGCGTACAGATGCACTCACACCTGCCTGCTGCCATTCCTGAGCAAGCTCTGTACTGGTGGTGCACCGATCCCGCAGCTGAATCAACTTTAGGAGATGGTCCTGGCGCTTGCTGGACTTCCTTGGGTGCACTGAAGCCTTCTTCACAACAATTGAACCTGTCTCCTTGAAGTTCTTGATGATCTGATAAATAGTTGATTTAGGTGCAATCTTACTGGCAGCAATATCCTTGCCTGTGAAGCCCTTTTTGTGCAAAGCAATGATGACGGCACGCGTTTCCTTGCAGGTAACCATGGTTGACAGAGGAAGAACAATGAATCCAAGCACCACCCTCCTTTTGAAGCTTCCAGTCTGTTATTCGAACTCAATCAGCATGACAGAGTGATCTCCAGCCTTGTCCTCGTCAACACTCACACCTGTGTTAACAAGAGAATCACTGACATGATGTCAGCTGGTCCTTTTATGTCAGGGCTGAAATGCAGTGGAAATGTTTTTTGGGGGATTCAGAGGGACTTTGCAATTAATTTGATCACTCTTCATAACATTCTGGAGTATATGCAAATTTCCATCATACAAACTGAGGCAGCAGACTTTGTGAAAATTAATATTTGTGTCATTCTCAAAACTTTTGGCCATGACTGTAGTTGTTAAGGACTGGGGAGTTTCAGGATAAATCATGAATGGAATGGAGCTAAGCACAGGTAAAATCCTACAGATAAACCTGGTTCAGTCATACAGTTACAGTTTTGACTTCAATCTACTTGAAAATCTATGACAAGACCTGAAAATGGTTGTCTAGCAATGATCAACAACCAATTTGACAAAGCTAGAATGATTTTGAAAATAATAATGTGCTAATGTTGCACAATCGAGGTGTGGAAAGCTCTTAGAGACTTACCCAGAAAGACTCACAGCTGTGATCACTGCCAAAAATGCCGTTACAAAGTATTGATTCAGGGAGGTGAATACCTATGTAAATAAGATATTTCTTTATTTCATTTAATACATTTGCAAAAATTTTAACAAATATTTTTCACTTTGTCATTATGAGCTATTGTGTAGAGATGGGTGAGACAAAAATAATATTGAATCCATTTGGGTCTCAGGCTGTAACACAACCAAATGTGGATTAGGTCAAGGGGTATGAATACTTTCTGAAGTATATACAGTATTCCCACTGAGTGTACAACACATTAAGAACACCTGCTCTTTCCATGACATCAGTGTTATAAAGTACTTAAGTAGTATTTTAAAGTATTTTTACTCAAGTCGTTTTTTGGTGTCTCTACTTTACTATCTATATTTTTGACAACTTTTACTTCACTACATTCATAAAGAATGAATTTTCAATTATTTGTACTTTTACTTTTGATACTTCAGTATATTTTAACAATTACATTAGTATTTTACTGGGGGACCTTCACTTTTACATGAGTCATTTTCTATTAAGGTATCTTTACTTTTACTCAAGTATTAGAATTGAGAACTTTTTCCACCACTGCATGACATAGACTGACCAGTGAATCCAGGTGAAAGCTATTAACCCTTATTGATGTCACTTGTTAAATCCACTTCAAATCAGTGTAGATGAATGGGAGGAGACAGGTTAAATAATGATTTTTAAGCCTTGAGACACAGATTGCGTAAGTGTGCCATTCAGAGGGTGAATGGGCAAGACACAATATTTAAGTCCCTTTGTACGGGGTATGGTAGTAGGTGCCAGGTGCACCGGTTTGAGTATGTCAAGAACTGCAATGCTGCTAGTTCTCACGCTCAACAGTTTTCCGTGTTCATCAAGAATCGTCCACCACCCAAGGGACATCCAGCCAACTTGACACAACTGTGGAAAGTATTGGAGTCACTGTGGAAAGTATTGGAGTCGGGGGGGGGGGGGGGGTTGCAACTAAATATTACGAAGGTGATCTTCATATTTTGTACACTCAGTGTAAATGCTATGCACAATTTCAACATGTTATTGAGTTACAGTTCATTTAAGGAAATCAGTCAATTGAAATGAATTCATTAGGACTGAATCTATGTATTTCACATGACTGGGCAAAGGCGCAGCCATTGGTGGGCCTGGGAGGGCATAGGCCAAACCCACTTGGGAGCCAGGCCCAGCCAATCAGAATGAGTTTTTCCCCACAAAAGCGCTTTATTACAGACAGAATTACTCTTCAGGTGGCATATATCAGATAATTCTGCAGGTGAAGAAGCCAGATGTGGATGTCCTGGGCTGGCGTGGTTACACACATAAATCATGCGGTTGTGAGGCCGGTTGGAAGTACTGCCAAATTCTCAAAAAAATTACGTTGGAGGCGGCTTATGGTAGTGAAATTAACATTCAATTCTCTGGCAACAGAGAATGCCAATTGCACTCCTCAAAACTTGAGACATCTGCGGCATTGTGACAAAACAGCACATTTTAGAGTGGTCTTTTGTCCCCAGCACAAGGTGCACCTGTGTAATAATCATGCTGTTTAAGCAGCTTCTTGAAATGCTACACCTGTCAGGTGGATGGATTATCTTGGCAAAAGGATAAATTCTCACTAACAGGGATGTAAACAAATTTGTGCACAAAATTTGAGAAAAAGCTTTTTGCACGTATGGAACATTTCTGGTATGTTTTATTTCTGCTCATGAAACATGGGACCAACACTTCACATGTTGCGATTATATTTTTGTTCAGTATAGATAGTTTATTTGTACGTGTTAGGCTTTAAATTAGATTATTCTTTAGAGTCAAGTATATTTGTCCTGGGCTCAATCTATGATTGATTGAGAGATTCAAGGAGCCACCAACGTTAAGTAAAGTAGTAGAAGCAAAGCATTGAATATTTACATTCATGCACTTCAAAATTAATTGTCTAACTTTGTACCAGAAGCATTTAACAGCTGGGCACTCCTTGGGCTGTTACAATCCAGGTGTGCAAAGCGCTTAAGAGACTTAGCCAGAAAGACTCACAGATGTAATCATTACCAAAGGTGATTCTAACGTGTATTGACTCAGGGGTGTGAATACTTATGTAAATGAGACATTTCTGTATTTCATTTTCAAAAAAATGTGCTAAAATCTCAAAAAATGTGTCTTTACTTCGTCATTATTGGGTATTATTATGTGTAGCAATGGGTGAGAAATGTCATCCATTTTGAATTCAGGCTGTAAACAACAAAATGTAGAATAAGTAAAGGGTATTAATACTTTCTAGAGGCACTGCATTTGTCAAATAGCAGTCAAGCATCGATCATCATATCACCAGACTAAGACCCTCGATATTTATTGGAAAGGAGCATCAAGCCCATCACAATGCACTTTCACCACCCTGTGAAGTTCATCGTAACTTATTTCATTTGTTGCCTAATAAACTGCATGGTTCCCGAGTTGTAGTGGGAGGACCACACACCATATCATCGGGTGACTCCAAATTTACTTCGATATGATGTAAATTATGTCAATATTTGCACACAAAGGCGTTTCCACCACCATCACACAAATAATTTTACAGACAAAAAGATCCCACCTTGTCGAACAAACAAATTATCTGTCAGCATTAATAAAATTGTACCGAATCTTCCTGTTTCCATCACAGCTGCTGTTGTTTTTTTATACAGCATGACTTAACTCGCATAAAAACTGTGGATGGAAACGTGGTTAGTGAAATGACCAACATTTCTGTATGCTGCTTACAATTATGAATGCTGTTGTGTTCATTTGTAATAATACAGAAATGTCCAAATGTTCTGTATATTTCATTGTGTTGTTTCTAAAGGATCAGCGGAGAGAGGACTAAAGGTCAACCTGGAAACGATTGTGTCAGAAAAGGTTTGGGCCTCTGCGGTCCAGTAGTGGGTCTCGGTGAATGGGGTTCAGTTGTTTGTTGGAATTCTACATTTGTGCGGTGAGGGGATACTGATGTTTTGCCTTGGCCCATTATCCCGGACAAGAAACGCCACAATGGAATCCAGCTCTCTTTCCATCCATTTCTTTAGCTTTCAACATCCTATTCATCTTTTATTATATGCACAGTTCCAAAAGCCAACGTCTCATGTTGCAACAAATTGTCGTCTCACAATCTTGATTTTCTAAAAAGCTGTCATTCATCCAAGGCGACTCGTCTTTCTCATGTGATTATGTTCAATGATCTATGCACTATATATCACTCATTAACCGAGGCTCTTCATTCTGTAAAGGTACACAGAATTTACATTTTCAGTGAGCCTAAACACCTGCATGCCCTGTAAATTAACCGGGAACCATAACTGACACTAAGCTGCTGATTGTTAAACACTACTCACAGAAATAAACACCTAGAAGCTGACTCTTTTTTTATGGCAACCATTACAAAACAAGGAGTAAATTAGTAACATTCTTATGACAGGTCACATTGTTTTCGAGAGATATATTTTAGTGTGTGTGTACATTTATTTTAATGTTAGAACATTGCATAGCAAAGGATCAACAGTAGAATTGGAATACCGGCTTGAAGCAGGTGACCTGCTATAAATATGAGTTTGTCATACATAAATGAATTAAATCCAAAATGTTTATAAATAAGACAAAGCTTTTCACCTACGTTCTCAGTGTAATGATATTTAAATATCTTACTCCCCGACAACCTATTGCTAGTGCAACCTAGTGCTGCTGTGGCACATCTGTAAATAGGTAATGATATTTAAATATCTTACTCCCCGACAACCTATTGCTAGTGCAACCTAGTGCTGCTGTGGCACATCTGTAAATAGGTAATGACATTTAAATATCTTACTCCCCGACAACCTATTGCTAGTGCAACCTAGTGCTGCTGTGGCACATCTGTAAATAGGTAATGACATTTAAATATCTTACTCCCCGACAACCTATTGCTAGTGCAACCTAGTGCTGCTGTGGCACATCTGTAAATAGGTAATGACATTTAAATATGTTACTCCCCGACAACCTATTGCTAGTGCAACCTAGTGCTGCTGTGGCACATCTGCAAATAGGTAATGATATTTAAATATCTTACTCCCCGACAACCTATTGCTAGTGCAACCTAGTGCTGCTGTGGCACATCTGTAAATAGGTAATGATATTTAAATATCTTACTCCCCGACAACCTATTGCTAGTGCAACCTAGTGCTGCTGTGGCACATCTGTAAATAGGTAATGATATTTAAATATCTTACTCCCCGACAACCTATTGCTAGTGCAACCTAGTGCTGCTGTGGCACATCTGTAAATAGGTAATGATATTTAAATATCTTACTCCCCGACAACCTATTGCTAGTGCAACCTAGTGCTGCTGTGGCACATCTGTAAATAGGTAATGATATTTAAATATCTTACTCCCCGACAACCTATTGCTAGTGCAACCTAGTGCTGCTGTGGCACATCTGTAAATAGGTAATGATATTTAAATATCTTACTCCCCGACAACCTATTGCTAGTGCAACCTAGTGCTGCTGTGGCACATCTGTAAATAGTTAATGATATTTAAATATCTTACTCCCCGACAACCTATTGCTAGTGCAACCTAGTGCTGCTGTGGCACATCTGTAAATAGGTAATGATATTTAAATATCTTACTCCCCGACAACCTATTGCTAGTGCAACCTAGTGCTGCTGTGGCACATCTGTAAATAGGTAATGATATTTAAATATCTTACTCCCCGACAACCTATTGCTAGTGCAACCTAGTGCTGCTGTGGCACATCTGTAAATAGGTAATGATATTTAAATATCTTACTCCCCGACAACCTATTGCTAGTGCAACCTAGTGCTGCTGTGGCACATCTGTAAATAGGTAATGATATTTAAATATCTTACTCCCCGACAACCTATTGCTAGTGCAACCTAGTGCTGCTGTGGCACATCTGTAAATAGGTAATGATATTTAAATAGCTTACTCCCCGACAACCTATTGCTAGTGCAACCTAGTGCTGCTGTGGCACATCTGTAAATAGGTAATGACATTTAAATATCTTACTCCCCGACAACCTATTGCTAGTGCAACCTAGTGCTGCTGTGGCACATCTGTAAATAGGTAATGACATTTAAATATCTTACTCCCCGACAACCTATTGCTAGTGCAACCTAGTGCTGCTGTGGCACATCTGTAAATAGGTAATGACATTTAAATATCTTACTCCCCGACAACCTATTGCTAGTGCAACCTAGTGCTGCTGTGGCACATCTGTAAATAGGTAATGATATTTAAATATCTTACTCCCCGACAACCTATTGCTAGTGCAACCTAGTGCTGCTGTGGCACATCTGTAAATAGGTAATGATATTTAAATATCTTACTCCCCGACAACCTATTGCTAGTGCAACCTAGTGCTGCTGTGGCACATCTGTAAATAGTTAATGATATTTAAATATCTTACTCCCCGACAACCTATTGCTAGTGCAACCTAGTGCTGCTGTGGCACATCTGTAAATAGGTAATGATATTTAAATATCTTACTCCCCGACAACCTATTGCTAGTGCAACCTAGTGCTGCTGTGGCACATCTGTAAATAGGTAATGATATTTAAATATCTTACTCCCCGACAACCTATTGCTAGTGCAACCTAGTGCTGCTGTGGCACATCTGTAAATAGGTAATGATATTTAAATATCTTACTCCCCGACAACCTATTGCTAGTGTAACCTAGTGCTGCTGTGGCACATCTGTAAATAGGTAATGATATTTAAATAGCTTACTCCCCGACAACCTATTGCTAGTGCAACCTAGTGCTGCTGTGGCACATCTGTAAATAGGTAATGATATTTAAATATCTTACTCCCCGACAACCTATTGCTAGTGCAACCTAGTGCTGCTGTGGCACATCTGTAAATAGGTAATGATATTTAAATAGCTTACTCCCCGACAACCTATTGCTAGTGCAACCTAGTGCTGCTGTGGCACATCTGTAAATAGGTAATGATATTTAAATAGCTTACTCCCCGACAACCTATTGCTAGTGCAACCTAGTGCTGCTGTGGCACATCTGTAAATAGGTAATGACATTTAAATATCTTACTCCCCGACAACCTATTGCTAGTGCAACCTAGTGCTGCTGTGGCACATCTGTAAATAGGTAATGACATTTAAATATCTTACTTCCCGACAACCTATTGCTAGTGCAACCTAGTGCTGCTGTGGCACATCTGTAAATAGGTAATGACATTTAAATATCTTACTCCCCGACAACCTATTGCTAGTGCAACCTAGTGCTGCTGTGGCACATCTGTAAATAGGTAATGATATTTAAATATCTTACTCCCCGACAACCTATTGCTAGTGCAACCTAGTGCTGCTGTGGCACATCTGTAAATAGGTAATGATATTTAAATATCTTACTCCCCGACAACCTATTGCTAGTGCAACCTAGTGCTGCTGTGGCACATCTGTAAATAGGTAATGATATTTAAATATCTTACTCCCCGACAACCTATTGCTAGTGCAACCTAGTGCTGCTGTGGCACATCTGTAAATAGGTAATGACATTTAAATATCTTACTCCCCGACAACCTATTGCTAGTGCAACCTAGTGCTGCTGTGGCACATCTGTAAATAGGTAATGACATTTAAATATCTTACTCCCCGACAACCTATTGCTAGTGCAACCTAGTGCTGCTGTGGCACATCTGTAAATAGGTAATGACATTTAAATATCTTACTCCCCGACAACCTATTGCTAGTGCAACCTAGTGCTGCTGTGGCACATCTGTAAATAGGTAATGACATTTAAATATGTTACTCCCCGACAACCTATTGCTAGTGCAACCTAGTGCTGCTGTGGCACATCTGTAAATAGGTAATGATATTTAAATATCTTACTCCCCGACAACCTATTTCTAGTGCAACCTAGTGCTGCTGTGGCACATCTGTAAATAGGTAATGATATTTAAATATCTTACTCCCCGACAACCTATTGCTAGTGCAACCTAGTGCTGCTGTGGCACATCTGTAAATAGGTAATGATATTTAAATATCTTACTCCCCGACAACCTATTGCTAGTGCAACCTAGTGCTGCTGTGGCACATCTGTAAATAGGTAATGATATTTAAATATCTTACTCCCCGACAACCTATTGCTAGTGCAACCTAGTGCTGCTGTGGCACATCTGTAAATAGGTAATGACATTTAAATATCTTACTCCCCGACAACCTATTGCTAGTGCAACCTAGTGCTGCTGTGGCACATCTGTAAATAGGTAATGACATTTAAATATCTTACTCCCCGACAACCTATTGCTAGTGCAACCTAGTGCTGCTGTGGCACATCTGTAAATAGGTAATGACATTTAAATATGTTACTCCCCGACAACCTATTGCTAGTGCAACCTAGTGCTGCTGTGGCACATCTGCAAATAGGTAATGATATTTAAATATCTTACTCCCCGACAACCTATTGCTAGTGCAACCTAGTGCTGCTGTGGCACATCTGTAAATAGGTAATGATATTTAAATATCTTACTCCCCGACAACCTATTGCTAGTGCAACCTAGTGCTGCTGTGGCACATCTGTAAATAGGTAATGATATTTAAATATCTTACTCCCCGACAACCTATTGCTAGTGCAACCTAGTGCTGCTGTGGCACATCTGTAAATAGGTAATGATATTTAAATATCTTACTCCCCGACAACCTATTGCTAGTGCAACCTAGTGCTGCTGTGGCACATCTGTAAATAGGTAATGATATTTAAATATCTTACTCCCCGACAACCTATTGCTAGTGCAACCTAGTGCTGCTGTGGCACATCTGTAAATAGGTAATGATATTTAAATATCTTACTCCCCGACAACCTATTGCTAGTGCAACCTAGTGCTGCTGTGGCACATCTGTAAATAGTTAATGATATTTAAATATCTTACTCCCCGACAACCTATTGCTAGTGCAACCTAGTGCTGCTGTGGCACATCTGTAAATAGGTAATGATATTTAAATATCTTACTCCCCGACAACCTATTGCTAGTGCAACCTAGTGCTGCTGTGGCACATCTGTAAATAGGTAATGATATTTAAATATCTTACTCCCCGACAACCTATTGCTAGTGCAACCTAGTGCTGCTGTGGCACATCTGTAAATAGGTAATGATATTTAAATATCTTACTCCCCGACAACCTATTGCTAGTGCAACCTAGTGCTGCTGTGGCACATCTGTAAATAGGTAATGATATTTAAATATCTTACTCCCCGACAACCTATTGCTAGTGCAACCTAGTGCTGCTGTGGCACATCTGTAAATAGGTAATGATATTTAAATAGCTTACTCCCCGACAACCTATTGCTAGTGCAACCTAGTGCTGCTGTGGCACATCTGTAAATAGGTAATGACATTTAAATATCTTACTCCCCGACAACCTATTGCTAGTGCAACCTAGTGCTGCTGTGGCACATCTGTAAATAGGTAATGACATTTAAATATCTTACTCCCCGACAACCTATTGCTAGTGCAACCTAGTGCTGCTGTGGCACATCTGTAAATAGGTAATGACATTTAAATATCTTACTCCCCGACAACCTATTGCTAGTGCAACCTAGTGCTGCTGTGGCACATCTGTAAATAGGTAATGATATTTAAATATCTTACTCCCCGACAACCTATTGCTAGTGCAACCTAGTGCTGCTGTGGCACATCTGTAAATAGGTAATGATATTTAAATATCTTACTCCCCGACAACCTATTGCTAGTGCAACCTAGTGCTGCTGTGGCACATCTGTAAATAGTTAATGATATTTAAATATCTTACTCCCCGACAACCTATTGCTAGTGCAACCTAGTGCTGCTGTGGCACATCTGTAAATAGGTAATGATATTTAAATATCTTACTCCCCGACAACCTATTGCTAGTGCAACCTAGTGCTGCTGTGGCACATCTGTAAATAGGTAATGATATTTAAATATCTTACTCCCCGACAACCTATTGCTAGTGCAACCTAGTGCTGCTGTGGCACATCTGTAAATAGGTAATGATATTTAAATATCTTACTCCCCGACAACCTATTGCTAGTGTAACCTAGTGCTGCTGTGGCACATCTGTAAATAGGTAATGATATTTAAATAGCTTACTCCCCGACAACCTATTGCTAGTGCAACCTAGTGCTGCTGTGGCACATCTGTAAATAGGTAATGATATTTAAATATCTTACTCCCCGACAACCTATTGCTAGTGCAACCTAGTGCTTCTGTGGCACATCTGTAAATAGGTAATGATATTTAAATAGCTTACTCCCCGACAACCTATTGCTAGTGCAACCTAGTGCTGCTGTGGCACATCTGTAAATAGGTAATGATATTTAAATAGCTTACTCCCCGACAACCTATTGCTAGTGCAACCTAGTGCTGCTGTGGCACATCTGTAAATAGGTAATGACATTTAAATATCTTACTCCCCGACAACCTATTGCTAGTGCAACCTAGTGCTGCTGTGGCACATCTGTAAATAGGTAATGACATTTAAATATCTTACTTCCCGACAACCTATTGCTAGTGCAACCTAGTGCTGCTGTGGCACATCTGTAAATAGGTAATGACATTTAAATATCTTACTCCCCGACAACCTATTGCTAGTGCAACCTAGTGCTGCTGTGGCACATCTGTAAATAGGTAATGATATTTAAATATCTTACTCCCCGACAACCTATTGCTAGTGCAACCTAGTGCTGCTGTGGCACATCTGTAAATAGGTAATGATATTTAAATATCTTACTCCCCGACAACCTATTGCTAGTGCAACCTAGTGCTGCTGTGGCACATCTGTAAATAGGTAATGATATTTAAATATCTTACTCCCCGACAACCTATTGCTAGTGCAACCTAGTGCTGCTGTGGCACATCTGTAAATAGGTAATGACATTTAAATATCTTACTCCCCGACAACCTATTGCTAGTGCAACCTAGTGCTGCTGTGGCACATCTGTAAATAGGTAATGACATTTAAATATCTTACTCCCCGACAACCTATTGCTAGTGCAACCTAGTGCTGCTGTGGCACATCTGTAAATAGGTAATGACATTTAAATATCTTACTCCCCGACAACCTATTGCTAGTGCAACCTAGTGCTGCTGTGGCACATCTGTAAATAGGTAATGACATTTAAATATGTTACTCCCCGACAACCTATTGCTAGTGCAACCTAGTGCTGCTGTGGCACATCTGTAAATAGGTAATGATATTTAAATATCTTACTCCCCGACAACCTATTTCTAGTGCAACCTAGTGCTGCTGTGGCACATCTGTAAATAGGTAATGATATTTAAATATCTTACTCCCCGACAACCTATTGCTAGTGCAACCTAGTGCTGCTGTGGCACATCTGTAAATAGGTAATGATATTTAAATATCTTACTCCCCGACAACCTATTGCTAGTGCAACCTAGTGCTGCTGTGGCACATCTGTAAATAGGTAATGATATTTAAATATCTTACTCCCTGACAACCTATTGCTAGTGCAACCTAGTGCTGCTGTGGCACATCTGTAAATAGGTAATGATATTTAAATATCTTACTCCCCGACAACCTATTGCTAGTGCAACCTAGTGCTGCTGTGGCACATCTGTAAATAGGTAATGATATTTAAATATCTTACTCCCCGACAACCTATTGCTAGTGCAACCTAGTGCTGCTGTGGCACATCTGTAAATAGGTAATGATATTTAAATATCTTACTCCCCGACAACCTATTGCTAGTGCAACCTAGTGCTGCTGTGGCACATCTGTAAATAGGTAATGATATTTAAATATCTTACTCCCCGACAACCTATTGCTAGTGCAACCTAGTGCTGCTGTGGCACATCTGTAAATAGGTAATGATATTTAAATATCTTACTCCCCGACAACCTATTGCTAGTGCAACCTAGTGCTGCTGTGGCACATCTGTAAATAGGTAATGATATTTAAATATCTTACTCCCCGACAACCTATTGCTAGTGCAACCTAGTGCTGCTGTGGCACATCTGTAAATAGGTAATGATATTTAAATATCTTACTCCCCGACAACCTATTGCTAGTGCAACCTAGTGCTGCTGTGGCACATCTGTAAATAGGTAATGATATTTAAATATCTTACTCCCCGACAACCTATTGCTAGTGCAACCTAGTGCTGCTGTGGCACATCTGTAAATAGGTAAAGATATTTAAATATCTTACTCCCCGACAACCTATTGCTAGTGCAACCTAGTGCTGCTGTGGCACATCTGTAAATAGGTAATGATATTTAAATATCTTACTCCCCGACAACCTATTGCTAGTGCAACCTAGTGCTGCTGTGGCACATCTGTAAATAGGTAATGACATTTAAATATCTTACTCCCCGACAACCTATTGCTAGTGCAACCTAGTGCTGCTGTGGCACATCTGTAAATAGGTAATGACATTTAAATATCTTACTCCCCGACAACCTATTGCTAGTGCAACCTAGTGCTGCTGTGGCACATCTGTAAATAGGTAATGACATTTAAATATCTTACTCCCCGACAACCTATTGCTAGTGCAACCTAGTGCTGCTGTGGCACATCTGTAAATAGGTAATGATATTTAAATATCTTACTCCCCGACAACCTATTGCTAGTGCAACCTAGTGCTGCTGTGGCACATCTGTAAATAGGTAATGATATTTAAATATCTTACTCCCCGACAACCTATTGCTAGTGCAACCTAGTGCTGCTGTGGCACATCTGTAAATAGGTAATGATATTTAAATATCTTACTCCCCGACAACCTATTGCTAGTGCAACCTAGTGCTGCTGTGGCACATCTGTAAATAGGTAATGATATTTAAATATCTTACTCCCCGACAACCTATTGCTAGTGCAACCTAGTGCTGCTGTGGCACATCTGTAAATAGGTAAAGATATTTAAATATCTTACTCCCCGACAACCTATTGCTAGTGCAACCTAGTGCTGCTGTGGCACATCTGTAAATAGGTAATGATATTTAAATATCTTACTCCCCGACAACCTATTGCTAGTGCAACCTAGTGCTGCTGTGGCACATCTGTAAATAGGTAATGACATTTAAATATCTTACTCCCCGACAACCTATTGCTAGTGCAACCTAGTGCTGCTGTGGCACATCTGTAAATAGGTAATGACATTTAAATATGTTACTCCCCGACAACCTATTGCTAGTGCAACCTAGTGCTGCTGTGGCACATCTGTAAATAGGTAATGATATTTAAATATCTTACTCCCCGACAACCTATTTCTAGTGCAACCTAGTGCTGCTGTGGCACATCTGTAAATAGGTAATGATATTTAAATATCTTACTCCCCGACAACCTATTGCTAGTGCAACCTAGTGCTGCTGTGGCACATCTGTAAATAGGTAATGATATTTAAATATCTTACTCCCCGACAACCTATTGCTAGTGCAACCTAGTGCTGCTGTGGCACATCTGTAAATAGGTAATGATATTTAAATATCTTACTCCCCGACAACCTATTGCTAGTGCAACCTAGTGCTGCTGTGGCACATCTGTAAATAGGTAATGATATTTAAATATCTTACTCCCCGACAACCTATTGCTAGTGCAACCTAGTGCTGCTGTGGCACATCTGTAAATAGGTAATGATATTTAAATATCTTACTCCCCGACAACCTATTGCTAGTGCAACCTAGTGCTGCTGTGGCACATCTGTAAATAGGTAATGATATTTAAATATCTTACTCCCCGACAACCTATTGCTAGTGCAACCTAGTGCTGCTGTGGCACATCTGTAAATAGGTAATGATATTTAAATATCTTACTCCCCGACAACCTATTGCTAGTGCAACCTAGTGCTGCTGTGGCACATCTGTAAATAGGTAATGATATTTAAATATCTTACTCCCCGACAACCTATTGCTAGTGCAACCTAGTGCTGCTGTGGCACATCTGTAAATAGGTAATGATATTTAAATATCTTACTCCCCGACAACCTATTGCTAGTGCAACCTAGTGCTGCTGTGGCACATCTGTAAATAGGTAATGATATTTAAATATCTTACTCCCCGACAACCTATTGCTAGTGCAACCTAGTGCTGCTGTGGCACATCTGTAAATAGGTAATGATATTTAAATATCTTACTCCCCGACAACCTATTGCTAGTGCAACCTAGTGCTGCTGTGGCACATCTGTAAATAGGTAAAGATATTTAAATATCTTACTCCCCGACAACCTATTGCTAGTGCAACCTAGTGCTGCTGTGGCACATCTGTAAATAGGTAATGATATTTAAATATCTTACTCCCCGACAACCTATTGCTAGTGCAACCTAGTGCTGCTGTGGCACATCTGTAAATAGGTAATGATATTTAAATATCTTACTCCCCGACAACCTATTGCTAGTGCAACCTAGTGCTGCTGTGGCACATCTGTAAATAGGTAATGATATTTAAATATCTTACTCCCCGACAACCTATTGCTAGTGCAACCTAGTGCTGCTGTGGCACATCTGTAAATAGGTAATGATATTTAAATATCTTACTCCCCGACAACCTATTGCTAGTGCAACCTAGTGCTGCTGTGGCACATCTGTAAATAGGTAATGATATTTAAATATCTTACTCCCCGACAACCTATTGCTAGTGCAACCTAGTGCTGCTGTGGCACATCTGTAAATAGGTAATGACATTTAAATATCTTACTCCCCGACAACCTATTGCTAGTGCAACCTAGTGCTGCTGTGGCACATCTGTAAATAGGTAATGATATTTAAATATCTTACTCCCCGACAACCTATTGCTAGTGCAACCTAGTGCTGCTGTGGCACATCTGTAAATAGGTAATGATATTTAAATATCTTACTCCCCGACAACCTATTTCTAGTGCAACCTAGTGCTGCTGTGGCACATCTGTAAATAGGTAATGATATTTAAATATCTTACTCCCCGACAACCTATTGCTAGTGCAACCTAGTGCTGCTGTGGCACATCTGTAAATAGGTAATGATATTTAAATATCTTACTCCCCGACAACCTATTGCTAGTGCAACCTAGTGCTGCTGTGGCACATCTGTAAATAGGTAATGATATTTAAATATCTTACTCCCCGACAACCTATTGCTAGTGCAACCTAGTGCTGCTGTGGCACATCTGTAAATAGGTAAAGATATTTAAATATCTTACTCCCCGACAACCTATTGCTAGTGCAACCTAGTGCTGCTGTGGCACATCTGTAAATAGGTAATGATATTTAAATATCTTACTCCCCGACAACCTATTGCTAGTGCAACCTAGTGCTGCTGTGGCACATCTGTAAATAGGTAATGATATTTAAATATCTTACTCCCCGACAACCTATTGCTAGTGCAACCTAGTGCTGCTGTGGCACATCTGTAAATAGGTAATGATATTTAAATATCTTACTCCCCGACAACCTATTGCTAGTGCAACCTAGTGCTGCTGTGGCACATCTGTAAATAGGTAATGATATTTAAATATCTTACTCCCCGACAACCTATTGCTAGTGCAACCTAGTGCTGCTGTGGCACATCTGTAAATAGGTAATGATATTTAAATATCTTACTCCCCGACAACCTATTGCTAGTGCAACCTAGTGCTGCTGTGGCACATCTGTAAATAGGTAATGATATTTAAATATCTTACTCCCCGACAACCTATTGCTAGTGCAACCTAGTGCTGCTGTGGCACATCTGTAAATAGGTAATGATATTTAAATATCTTACTCCCCGACAACCTATTGCTAGTGCAACCTAGTGCTGCTGTGGCACATCTGTAAATAGGTAATGATATTTAAATATCTTACTCCCCGACAACCTATTGCTAGTGCAACCTAGTGCTGCTGTGGCACATCTGTAAATAGGTAATGATATTTAAATATCTTACTCCCCGACAACCTATTGCTAGTGCAACCTAGTGCTGCTGTGGCACATCTGTAAATAGGTAATGATATTTAAATATCTTACTCCCCGACAACCTATTGCTAGTGCAACCTAGTGCTGCTGTGGCACATCTGTAAATAGGTAATGATATTTAAATATCTTACTCCCCGACAACCTATTGCTAGTGCAACCTAGTGCTGCTGTGGCACATCTGTAAATAGGTAATGATATTTAAATATCTTACTCCCCGACAACCTATTGCTAGTGCAACCTAGTGCTGCTGTGGCACATCTGTAAATAGGTAATGATATTTAAATATCTTACTCCCCGACAACCTATTTCTAGTGCAACCTAGTGCTGCTGTGGCACATCTGTAAATAGGTAATGATATTTAAATATCTTACTCCCCGACAACCTATTGCTAGTGCAACCTAGTGCTGCTGTGGCACATCTGTAAATAGGTAATGATATTTAAATATCTTACTCCCCGACAACCTATTGCTAGTGCAACCTAGTGCTGCTGTGGCACATCTGTAAATAGGTAATGATATTTAAATATCTTACTCCCCGACAACCTATTGCTAGTGCAACCTAGTGCTGCTGTGGCACATCTGTAAATAGGTAATGATATTTAAATATCTTACTCCCCGACAACCTATTGCTAGTGCAACCTAGTGCTGCTGTGGCACATCTGTAAATAGGCAGTGAAAAGTATCACTTTTTCCTTTATAGTTTACACAAAAAGTTATACTGGGTTAGATATGGAGCATTTCAGACCTTAAATGATCTGGTCATGGAATTGGGATATGCGTTTGAATAATTATAATATATAAATAGCCTACATAAGAAGCATAATCATTATTAATTAATCATTTATAAAACAATAAAAACGTTTACTGTCACGCTTTACAGTAAAGACGCACTTGAATTCAATAAATGGAAGTTATGAGGAAATCTCACAAATCAATTTAAAATTGTGCAACAAATTACAAGCTGTTATGTCTGCAACTGACAGAATGCAACCAACAAAGTATTAATGATCATCAAAAATCCATGCACAAGAGCCAATCTTATAAACCTTACCTATTTTGTGTAGCGCTCAATTCTATTGAAGTTCGGGTAGCACCATTATCGGGACTGAGATGGTCGCTGCTTTTTTTTGAATAAGTGTTCAACAATTCCTGAGCGTCTGTAGACAAAACTAGTACTTGTTTTATCTAAGACAGGGTGACCGGTTAGTGAGTTGCTCTGCTGAATGTAGTGAGTTTGCTCTAATAAAGTAGCCTGCACCGCACCAGGCGAGGACATAGACAAGTGCAGTTGCACTGCTTTCGGGGCCGTCCCAGTCTCGGGAGACAGGAGCAGCGACTCGGGCTTATCCAGATCCACACTTCGGACTTTCAGTAGCTCTTTACGTCTCCATTGCGAGGTTTCCCCGGCACTACTCTCCGCCTTACCGTGACAGCTTGGAAGACCAGGAGTGCTTGAGTTTCCCTGAGGACCACTTCCAACGTTTGTGCTGTTATTCGACTCATACATTTCCTACGACGAGGTCCGGCTCCCCGCCGTCGCCATATCCTGTCCTGGAGTTGATCACTTATTAGGTTCTATGGAAGAGGGGAAGTAGGTAATTGGGGGAGGGTCGGGTGGGAGGAGCGATAGAACAGTGACATTTCGCCTAAAATGCGCATAAATCGGCGTATTTTGAGTAATTTTAGGCAATGACTGAATCTCATCTAAAACGTTAGATCAACTTTCAAAGGTTGACAATTAATGATAAGTGACTCGTGTTTAAGTCTGTCAGCATGTGATACGACTTCAAAAGGCTTAAAACAATGACTGAGAATAATGTTGTAGGTTTATTTTAAAACGGCAAAGAATGTTAAACAGTAAATAGGCACAAACCATTGGCAGCTGAAAACACCCAGGGCACACTAAGGTTTAAAGACATTGGATAATTCGAGACACTGAGGTATAATAACAGCTGGAGACAGCATCCAAGATCTCCTACCTTTGTTTTCAAGGTAATCTACTCAGGCTTGCACACCCTGATTCATGGTTCAACTAATCCAAATTGCATCAGGTTGATACCTGTGTGCAACGAGAGCAGCGATTATGTTATCCAAAAACATGGCAGACATTGGCTGTGAGTGATGGAAAAAATTGGACTCATCAATAATTATTTGAATAATTAAATGGATGTTTTGTGCACAAAGGTGATGACTAAAGTGTCTCGGTAGCAATTTTCATATCTGACTTCTGTGGCCATCTATGGAAATTGTCTTTCTGGGCCTGGCGTCAGTTTTAAACTGCAGTACCGAAGCAAAACTATAGGAGCAGTTCAAACAGTGCTTCTACACCGAAAACCCTGGCCTCTTGGTTCAAGCGGATTACTTTTGGCAAGACTTAAACCAACATTGGTCACCACTTTTCAAAGTGTGTTGCATTGTGTGTATAAACATTGTCTGACTTGACTACATGCAGAGAGGAAGAGGAATAGCGGTCCACCTCGGTGGAAAATCTGTCTCCCTCCAGCAGGTGGCGTTTTTTTTATCATCGTTTCGCCCACCAAGCAAGGAGTTTTTGTATGGAGTTCAATGAGAGAGTTTATTTGCTACGTAAGGTTTATTTGATCGAATAGAAGTTCCGTACTGCTTACGTGGTTACGAGTGTACTGATATAAGTAGGACCTGTGATGGCTATGCATATTCATGGCATGAGGCTAGTAGCATAGCACAACCCGAATATTCAAAAGAGGATTACAATAATGAGATGTGTCCACCAATCCAAAGAAAGGACAGGCGGGAGCTTGACAGCCCACCATGCCGCTTTGTGGACAACGATTCCCATTGTTAGGAAGGAAAGACAATCTTTGCTATAAGTCGACTGAATGACCTTTACAACATCCATGTGATCTAAAGTAATGAACTTTTGACTGCAGTTGACTGGACATTTCTGCAGTTGTTCCTCACCAACTGCAACATGAAGTCAGAACCAAAGCAATATGGGAGACAACCTTCTGTTTTTTTACATGCTCATAAATGGTTGGTGTCGGAACCTATGATTGGTTGTTATTGATGTATGTTTACTGTTTTGGGAGACAACCTTCTGTTTTTTTACATGCTCATAAATGGTTGGTGTCGCCACCTATGATTGGTTATTATTCATGTATGTTTACTGTTTTGGGAGACAACCTTCTGTTTTTTTACATGCTCATAAATGGTTGGTGTCGCCACCTATGATTGGTTATTATTCATGTATGTTTACTGTTTTGGGAGACAACCTTCTGTTTTTTTACATGCTCATAAATGGTTGGTGTCGCCACCTATGATTGGTTATTATTGATGTATGTTTACTGTTTTGGGTGGATAACTTTTTAGAGCTTAAATACATATTCATCCTTCCATCCTTCCAATGTAATTACGTAGGCCTACATGTAATCCAAATTTCTAACATAAATAAATGATATATCCGACAACAATATAGCTAATATATGTGTCTAGATGTTGTGTCCCATGTTAAAGCCTACAATTGGTATTGTCTGTAATATTGTTCTCACCAAACAAATTCCAATGTGTTAATTGTCTATTAAGTGTGAATAAAATGTTAGACATATTGTAGGCTACACGTCGGTTCTGTTGGGAGATTTCTACACTGGCAATTTTAGAAGCTTAATTTGTGTGTAGGAAACCGGCCCCTGACTGAGTAATTACCCCAGACTTCAGTCGTGGGGTTAATACCAAGTGCATTTGACTGCTTGGTATATTGGTTGGCATATTGTTTACCCGGTAACTTATGTGAACTGATGTACATGTATAATCTAACCCTTTTCTTATTGTTTACCCAGTAACATACAGTGCTTTCGTAAAGTATTCAAAACATCTTGCATTGTTTTTGTAAATAAGGTATTTCTGTTTTTAAATGTCTGAAAACCAGTTTTTGCTTCGTCATTATGCGGGGTAAAGACAAATTTGATCCATTTTAGATTAAGGTTGTAAGGTAATAAAATGTGGAAAAAGTCAAGGGGGTCTGAATACTTACCGAATGCACTGTATATAGTCGAATCCTTTTCTGTACAATGAGTGTTTTGTCCTTCATGTGATTAAATTGACATGCTTGACATTCTTACTGACAAAAACAACATGAACATTGAGAATTAAAGAAATATACTGCAGGTTGTAGTGATGCTAACATACAATCAATTACCACACAGTAAGAATATTTGTGGACTCCATTTAATCACATCTGTTACAATTCCATGTTGAACAATCACAAATAATAATGAGGAAGAGCATATCCCATATGCCGCAAAAACTCCTACAGTATATGTTCACATTCTAGTAGCCTATGCACTCACTACCTGGTTTTGTTTTGTATTTACAGCTGAAGTCGGACGTTTACATACACCTTAGCCAAATACATTTGTCGTGTCTTTGGCATCATTAAACTGAAGATTAGTCTTTATCACTACAAAAATCTCTGAAACTGGAAACACTTATCTCCCTCACTAGCTTTAAGCACCAGCTGTCAGAGCAGCTCACAGATTACTGCACCTGTACATAACCCATCTATAATTTAGCCCAAACAACTCTCTTCCCCTACTGTATTTATTTATTTTGCTCCTTTGCACCCCACCCCATTATTGACTGTGTTTGTTTTATTCCATGTGTAACTCTGTGTTGTTGTGTGTGTCGAACTGCTTTGCTTTATCTTGGCCAGGTCGCAATTGTAAATGAGTACTTGTTCTCAACTTGCCTACCTGGTGAAATAAAATAAAAATTATCTGTAATTAGTATTTTTTTCTCTCTTAGAAAGATCTTGGGCTGGTTTCTAATTTCTTTATCAGGATATTCATTCCTTGGGCCATGTTGATTAAGTTCAGCTTAGTGTAGGAGAAGTGGAATTTCGATAGCATCCACTTCATCGACAATAACAAAGGCGAATGCCATGCCTGCCATTGTCGGGTTTCCTAGAATCATCAGAAATGTCTATCTAGCCTTCATCTCCCCAGCGCTTGAATATGAAATAACTGCCATGTTTTAAATAGCCGCTTAACAAGTGTCTATGGTATTAAATATCCGAATTGCTGTCAGTGCAGTATGTACCTCCCCCAACTTTACCTGTCGACTTCCGTCTACAGTCGGCTACTATCAGTTTAACATTCAAACATGCCCAATCAACCTACAGACTGCTTCTTCTTCTTCGTGTGGTTTTACGGCAGACTAGATGCTTTGTTGTGTATTTCAGACTTTTCACAGGTCGGAAAGGGAATTGCACATTTTGTTCTCAAAAAAGGGAAAAGGGGGGAAAAATAAATCTAACCCTAAATCCTGTACAGTGCCTTCAGGAAGTATTCAGACCCCCGGACTTTTTTCAAAATTTGTTACGTTATTCTAAAATGCATCACATTATTTTTCCTCATCAATCTACACACAATACCCATAATGACAAAGCAAAACTTTTTGGGGGAATTTTTGCAAATGTGTAAAAAAAACTGTCACCTTTACATAAGTATTCAGACCCTTTGCTCAGTACTTTGTTGAAGCACCTTTGGCAGCAATTACAGCATCAAGTTTTCGTGGGTATGATGCTACAAGGTTAGCACACCTGTTATGTGGAGTTTCTCCCATTCTTCTCTGCAGATCCTCTCAAGCTCTGTATGGTTGGATGGGGAGCGTTGCTGCACAAATATTTTCAGGTCTCTCTAGAGATGTTCAATCGGGTTCAAGTCCGGGCTCTGGCTGGGACACTCGGACATTCAGAGACTTGTCCTGAAGCCACTCCTCCGTTGTCTCGGCTGTGTGCTCAGGGTCTTTGTCCTGTTGGAAGGTGAACCTTCGCACCAGTCTGAGGTCCTGAGCGCTCTGGAGAAGGTTTTCATCAAGGATCTCTCTGTACTTTGCTACGTTCATCTTTGCCTTGATCTTGACTAATCTCCCAGTCATGCCATTGAAAAACATCCCCACAGCATGATGCTGCCACCAACATGTTTCCCCGTCGGGATGGTGCCATGTTTCTTCCAGACATTTATTTATTTATTTACCTTTATTTAACCAGGTAGGCAAGTTGAGAACAAGTTCTCATTTACAATTGCGACCTGGCCAAGATAAAGCAAAGCAGTTCGACAGATAAAACGACACAGAGTTACACATGAAGAAAAAACAAACATACAGTCAATAATGCAGTATAAACAAGTCTATATACAATGTGAGCAAATGAGGTGAGAAGGGAGGTAAAGGCAAAAAAGGCCATGATGGCAAAGTAAATACAATATAGCAAGTAAAATACTGGAATGGTAGTTTTGCAATGGAAGAATGTGCAAAGTAGAAATAAAAATAATGGGGTGCAAAGGAGCAAAATAAATAAATAAATAAAAATTAAATACAGTTGGGAAAGAGGTAGTTGTTTGGGCTAAATTATAGGTGGGCTATGTACAGGTGCAGTAATCTGTGAGCTGCTCTGACAGTTGGTGCTTAAAGCTAGTGAGGGAGATAAGTGTTTCCAGTTTCAGAGATTTTTTTTTTTTTTTTTTTAACTGGAAGGAGAGGCGGCCAAAGAAAGAATTGGTTTTGGGGGTGACTAGAGAGATATACCTGCTGGAGCGTGTGCTACAGGTGGGAGATGCTATGGTGACCAGCGAGCTGAGATAAGGGGGGACTTTACCTAGCAGGGTCTTGTAGATGACATGGAGCCAGTGGGTTTGGCGACGAGTATGAAGCGAGGGCCAGCCAACGAGAGCGTACAGGTCGCAATGGTGGGTAGTATATGGGGCTTTGGTGATAAAACGGATTGCACTGTGATAGACTGCATCCAATTTGTTGAGTAGGGTATTGGAGGCTATTTTGTAAATGACATCGCCAAAGTCGAGGATTGGTAGGATGGTCAGTTTTACAAGGGTATGTTTGGCAGCATGAGTGAAGGATGCTTTGTTGCGAAATAGGAAGCCAATTCTAGATTTAACTTTGGATTGGAGATGTTTGATATGGGTCTGGAAGGAGAGTTTACAGTCTAACCAGACACCTAAGTATTTGTAGTTGTCCACGTATTCTAAGTCAGAGCCGTCCAGAGTAGTGATGTTGGACAGGCGGGTAGGTGCAGGTAGCGATCGGTTGAAGAGCATGCATTTAGTTTTACTTGTATTTAAGAGCAATTGGAGGCCACGGAAGGAGAGTTGTATGGCATTGAAGCTTGCCTGGAGGGTTGTTAACACAGTGTCCAAAGAAGGGCCGGAAGTATACAGAATGGTGTCGTCTGCGTAGAGGTGGATCAGGGACTCACCAGCAGCAAGAGCGACCTCATTGATGTATACAGAGAAGAGAGTCGGTCCAAGAATTGAACCCTGTGGCACCCCCATAGAGACTGCCAGAGGTCCGGACAGCAGACCCTCCGATTTGACACACTGAACTCTATCAGAGAAGTAGTTGGTGAACCAGGCGAGGCAATCATTTGAGAAACCAAGGCTGTCGAGTCTGCCGATGAGGATATGGTGATTGACAGAGTCGAAAGCCTTGGCCAGATCAATGAATACGGCTGCACAGTAATGTTTCTTATCGATGGCGGTTAAGATATCGTTTAGGACCTTGAGCGTGGCTGAGGTGCACCCATGACCAGCTCTGAAACCGGATTGCATAGCAGAGAAGGTATGGTGAGATTCGAAATGGTCGGTAATCTGTTTGTTGACTTGGCTTTCGAAGACCTTAGAAAGGCTCGGTAGGATAGATATAGGTCTGTAGCAGTTTGGGTCAAGAGTGTCCCCCCCTTTGAAGAGGGGGATGACCGCAGCTGCTTTCCAATCTTTGGGAATCTCAGACGACACGAAAGAGAGGTTGAACAGGCTAGTAATAGGGGTGGCAACAATTTCGGCAGATAATTTTAGAAAGAAAGGGTCCAGATTGTCTAGCCCGGCTGATTTGTAGGGGTCCAGATTTTGCAGCTCTTTCAGAACATCAGCTGAATGGATTTGGGAGAAGGAGAAATGGGGAAGGCTTGGGCGAGTTGCTGTTGGGGGTGCAGTGCTGTTGTCCGGGGTAGGAGTAGCCAGGTGGAAAGCATGGCCAGCCGTAGAAAAATGCTTATTGAAATTCTCAATTATGGTGGATTTATCAGTGGTGACAGTGTTTCCTATCTTCAGTGCAGTGGGCAGCTGGGAGGAGGTGTTCTTATTCTCCATGGACTTTACAGTGTCCCAGAACTTTTTTGAGTTAGTGTTGCAGGAAGCAAATTTCTGCTTGAAAAAGCTAGCCTTGGCTTTTCTAACTGCCTGTGTATAATGATTTCTAGCTTCCCTGAACAGCTGCATATCACGGGGGCTGTTCGATGCTAATGCAGAACGCCATAGGATGTTTTTGTGTTGGTTAAGGGCAGTCAGGTCTGGGGAGAACCAAGGGCTATATCTGTTCCTGGTTCTAAATTTCTTAAATGGGGCATGTTTATTTAAGATGGTTAGGAAGGCATTTAAAAAAAATATCCAGGCATCCTCTACTGACGGGATGAGATCAATATCCTTCCAGGATACCCCGGCCAGGTCGATTAGAAAGGCCTGCTCGCAGAAGTGTTTCAGGGAGCGTTTTACAGTGATGAGTGGAGGTCGTTTGACCGCTGACCCATTACGGATGCAGGCAATGAGGCAGTGATCGCTGAGATCTTGGTTGAAGACAGCAGAGGTGTATTTAGAGGGGAAGTTGGTTAGGATGATATCTATGAGGGTGCCCGTGTTTAAGGTTTTGGGGAGGTACCTGGTAGGTTCATTGATTATTTGTGTGAGATTGAGGGCATCAAGTTTAGATTGTAGGATGGCTGGGGTGTTAAGCATGTTCCAGTTTAGGTCGCCTAGCAGCACGAACTCTGAAGATAGATGGGGGGCAATCAGTTCACATATGGTGTCCAGAGCACAGCTGGGGGCAGAGGGTGGTCTATAGCAGGCGGCAACGGTGAGAGACTTGTTTTTAGAGAGGTGGATTTTTAAAAGTAGAAGTTCAAATTGTTTGGGTACAGACCTGGATAGTAGGACAGAACTCTGCAGGCTATCTTTGCAGTAGATTGCAACACCGCCCCCTTTGGCAGTTCTATCTTGTCTGAAAATGTTGTAGTTTGGAATTAAAATGTCTGAGTTTTTGGTGGTCTTCCTAAGCCAGGATTCAGACACAGCTAGAACATCCGGGTTGGCAGTGTGCTAAAGCAGTGAATAGAACAAACTTAGGGAGGAGGCTTCTAATGTTAACATGCATGAAACCAAGGCTATTACGGTTACAGAAGTCGTCAAAAGAGAGCGCCTGGGGAATAGGAGTGGAGCTAGGCACTGCAGGGCCTGGATTCACCTCTACATCGCCAGAGGAACATAGGAGGAGTAGAATAAGGGTACGGCTAAAAGCTATGAGAATTGGTCGTCTAGAACGTCTGGAACATAGAGTAAAAGGAGGTTTCTGGGGGCGATAAAATAGCATCAAGGTATAATGTACAGACAAATGTATGGTAGGATGTGAATACAGTGGAGGTAAACCTAGGTATTGAGTGATGAAGAGAGAGATAGTGTCTCTAGAAACATCGTTGAAACCAGGAGATGTCATTGCATGTGTGGGTGGTGGAACTAATAGGTTGGATAAGGTATAGTGAGCAGGACTAGAGGCTCTACAGTGAAATAAGCCAATAAACACTAACCAGAACAGAAATGGACAAGACATATTGACATTAAGGAGAGGCATGCTTAGTCGAGTGATCAAAAGGGTCCGGTGAGTGGAGAGGTTGGTTGGTGATTTAGACAGCTAGCCAGGGCATCGGTAGCAAGCTAGCATAGGATGGAGGTCTGTTGTTAGCCACCTCCTGCGCTCCGTCAGTAGATTAGTGGGGTTCCGTGTGGTAGAGGGGATCAATCCAAATCACACAACAACAAAAATAAAAACAATAGATATAGTTATAGAGGCCCAAGAAGAAAACATAATAATAATAATAAAAAAATTTAAAAAATTGTCCGATTGTCTATTCAGATAGCAGCCGGTAAGACAGCTAACGGTTAGCAGGTGATGCAGGTGATGCACATGATGCTTGGCATTCAGGCCAAACAGTTAAATCTTAGTTTCATCAGACCAGATAATCTTGTTTCTCATGGTCTAAGATTCTTTAGTTGCCTTTTGGCAAACTCCAAGCAAGCTGTCTTGTGCCTTTTACTGGGGAGTGGCTTCCGTCTGGCCACTACCATGATTTGTGGAGTGCTGCAGTGATGGTTGTCCTTCTGGAAGTTTCTCCTATCTCCACAGAGGAACCCTAGAGCTCTGTCAGAGTGACCATCGGGTTCTTGGTCACCTCCCGGACCAAGGCCCTTCTCCCCCGATTGTTCAGTTTAGTCGTGCGGACAGCTCTAGGAAGAGTATTGGTGATTCCATTCTTCAATTTAAGAATGATGGAGTCCACATTGATCTTAGGGATCTTCAATGCTGCAGAAATGTTTTGGTACCCTTTCCCAGATCTGTGCCTCAACACAATCCTGTTTCGGAGAATCCTACAATCCTACGGACAATTCCTTCGACCTCATTGCTTGGTTTTTGCTCGCTCTGACATGCATTGTCAATGGTGGGATCTTATATAGACAGGTGTGTGCCTTTCCGAATCATGTCCAATCAATTGAATTTACCACACGTGGACCCCAATCAAGTTGTATGAACATCTCAAGGATTATCAATGGAAACTAGATGCACCTGAGCTCAATTTTGAGTCTCAGAGCAAAGGGTCTGAATAGTTATCTAATAATACGTTTTTTTTTTTTTGTTTTTTACATTTGCAAAATTGTCTAATAACCTGTTGTTGCTTAGTCATTATGGGGGATTGTGTGTAGAATGCTGAGGATTCTTTTTTAAAACAATTTCATAATAAGGCTGTAAAGTAACAATGTGGAAAAAGTCAAAAGGACTGAATACTTTCCGAAGGCACGGTATATACCACTATCCCCAACAAACCCACCACTACTTTGACCCTAACAGTTCGTACACCAGGCAACATGGCCACTCACAGTTCCTGAGGTTCGAGGACAAGGTAGCTGTTCTGGACAGAGCCAAGAACTTGAGAGGAACCTATATCTTCCTTAACAAGGACGATCCTGAAGCTGTGCACCAGAAGAAAAAAGAACATTCCAGCCATGAAAGCTGCCACAGCGTGTGGGGACATTGTTTACATAATCTATGAAAGGCTAAATGTCCGACCTCCCTCCCAGAAGCCTGGAAGAGATGAGAGAGCCAAGCCTATGGGTTCATAGTTTCAACCCCGCTGTGCACACACACACACACACACACACACATTGATTAATGGACAGCTGAATGTATATTTTTTTCTCTTGTTTTGTTTTCTCTTTTCATATTATGTTTATCTTTAATAAGCTACACAGGAAATGGCTGAAAATAGCTCATATTAATATATGTAGCCTTAGAAATAAAGTTCATGAAATCAATAACTTGCTAACATCAGATAATGTTCATATGTTAGCCATTTCTAAGTCTCACTTAGATAATTAATTTGATGATACAAGGATATAACATATATAGAAGAACTTTGTTCTAAAGCTGTATCCATACCCATTGGATGCAGTGATCACAATACGGTGGCTATATACAGGAAAGCCAAAGTTCCGAAAGCTGGCCTTAAAATAGTGTATAAATCAAATCAAGTGTTATTTGTCACATGCGCCTATAACAACAGTGAAATGCTTACTTACAAGCCCTGAACCAATGCAGTTAAGAAAATACATTAAAAAAAGTAAGAAATAAAAGTAAGAAATAATTAAAGAGCCGCACTAAAATAGCAATAGCGAGGCTATATACAATCGTGGCCAAAGGTTTTGAGAATGACACATATATTAATTTTCACAAAGTCTGCTGCCTCAGTTTTGTATAATAGCAATTTGAATATACTCCAGAATGTTATGAAGAGTGATCAGAGGAATTGCAAATATTTGCAAAGTCCCTCTTTGCCATGCAAATGAACTGAACCACAAAAAAACATTTCTACTGCATTTCAGCCCTGCCACAAAAGGACCAGCTGACATCATGTCAGTGATTCTCTCATTAACACAGGTGTGAGTGTTGATGAGGACAAGGCTGGAGATCACTCTGTCATGCTGATTGAGTTCGAAATAACGGACTGGAAGCTTCAAAAGGAGGGTGGTGCTTGGATTCATTGTTCTTCTACTGTCCATCCATGGTTACCTGCAAGGAAACACATTGTCACGCCCTGGTCGATGTATTTTGTGTTTATCTTCATTTATTTGGTCAGGCCAGGGTGTGGCATGGGTTTTTGTATGTGGTGTGTATGTATTGGCATTGTAGCTTAGTGGGGTGTTCTAGTTAGGTCTATGGCTGTCTGAAGTGGTTCTCAATCAGAGGCAGGTGTTTATCGTTGTCTCTGATTGGGAACCATATTTAGGCAGCCATATTTTTTAGGTGTGTCGTTGGGTGATTGTCCTTAGTGTCCTTGTTCCTGTCTCTGTGTTTTCACCAGATAGGGCTTTTTCGGTTTTCGTTACGTTTCCACGTTTGTTGTTTTTTGTAGTTTTTGTATTGTTTCGTGTTTTTACGTTTGTTGATTAAACATGGATCGCAATCTACACGCCGCACTTTTGTCCGACTCTCCTTCACCACAAGAGAACCGTTACACACATGCCATCATCATTGCTTTGCACAAAAAGGAATACTGGCAGCAATATCCTTGACTGTGTAAGATTGCACCTAAATCAACCATTTATCGGATCATCAAGAACTTCAAGGAGAACGGTTCAATTGTTGTGAAGAAGGCTTCAGGGCACCCAAGAAAGTCCAGCAAGTGCCAGAACCGTCTCCTAAAGTTGATTCAGCTGCGGGATCGGTGCACCACCAGTACAGAGCTTGCTCAGCAATGGCAGCAGGCAGGTGTGAGTGCATCTGCATGCACAGTGAGGCGAAGACTTCTGGAGGATGGCCTGGTGTCAAGAAGGGCAGCAAAGAAGCCACTTCTCTACAGGAAAAACATCAGGGACAGACTGATATTCTGCAAAAGGTACAGGAATTGGACTGCTGAGGACTGGGGTAAAGTCATTTCCTCTGATGAATCCCCTTTCCGATTGTTTGGGGCATCTGGAAAAAAGCTTGTCCGGAGAAGACAAGGTGAGCGCTACCATCAGTCCTGTGTCATTCCAACAGTAAAGCATCCTGAGACCATTCATGTCTGGGGTTGCTTCTCAGCCAAGGGAGTGGGCTCACTCACAATTTTGCCTAAGAACACAGCCATGAATAATGAATGGTATCAACACATCCTCCGAGAGCAACTTCTCCCAACCATCCAGGAACAGTTTGGTGACGAACAATGCCTCTTCCAGCATGATGGAGCACCTTGTCATAAGGCAAAAGTGATAACTAAGTGGCTCAGGGAACAAAACATCGATATTTTGGGTCCATGGCCAGGAAACTCCCCAGACCTTAATCCCATTGAGAACTTGTGGTCAATCCTCAAGAGGCAGGTGGACAAACAAAAACCCACACATTTTGACAAACTCTAATCATTGATTAGGCAAGAATGGGCTGCCATCAGTCAGGATATGACCCAGAAGTTAATTGACAGCATGCCAGGGCGGATTGCAGAGGTCTTGTAAAAGAAGGGTCACAATGCAAATACACTGAAGCAGCAAACTTTGTGGAAATTAATAATTGTGTCATTCTCAACACTTTTGGCCACAACTGTACATGGGTACCGGTACAAAGTCAATGTGCGGGGGCACCAGTTAGTCGAGGTAATTGAGGTAACATGTGCATGTAGGTAGAGTTATTAAAGTGACTGCATAGATAACAGAGAAAAGCAGCAGCGTAGAGAGGGGGGGGGGGCAATGCAAACAGTCTAGATAGCCATTTGATTAGATGTTCATGAGTCTTATGGCTTGGGTGTAGAAGTTGTTTAGAAGCATCTTGGGCTTATAGGGCCTTCCTCTAACTCTGCCTGGTACAGAGGTCCTGGATGGCAGGAAGCTTGGCCCCAGTGATGTACTGGTCAGAGGTGGTCAGAGGCCGAACAGTTGCCATACCAGGCAGTGATGCAACCAGTCAGGATGTTCTCGATGGTGCAGCTGTAGACCCTTTTGAGGAACTGAGGACCTATGCCAAATCTTTTCAGTCTCCTGAGGGGGAATAGGTTGTCATGCCCTCTTCACGACTGTCTTGGTGTGCTTGGACCATGTTAGTTTGTTGGTGATGTGGACACCAAGGAACTTTTAGATCTCAACCTGCTCCACTACAGCCCCGTAGATGAGAATGGGGGTGTGCTCTGTCCTCCATTTCCTGTAGTCCATAAACATCTCCTTTGTCTTGATCACGTTGAGGGAGAGGTTGTTGTCCTGGCACCACATGGCCAGGTATCTCACCTCCTCCCTATAGGCTGTCTTATCGTTGTCAGGCATACCACTGTTGTGTCATTGACAAACTTAATGATGGTGTTGGAGTCGTGTCGGGCCATGCAGTCATGCATGAACAGGGAGTACAGGAGGGGACTGAGCACGCACCCTGCGGGGGCCCCATGTTGAGGATCAACGTGGCAGATGAGTTGTTACCTACCCTTACCAGCTGCGGAAGCCCGTCAGGAATCCAGGATCCAGTTGCAGAGGGAGGTGTGTTTGTCCCAGGGTCCTTAGCTTAGTGATGAGCTTTGAGGGCACTATGGTGTTGAACACTGAGCTGTAGTCAATTAATAGCATTCTCACATAGGTGTTTATTTTGTCCATGTGGGAAAGGTCAGTGTGGAGTGCAATAGAGATTGCATCATCTGTGGATCTTTTGGGGCGGTATGCAAACTGGAGTGGGTCTAGGGTTTCTGGGATAATGGTGTTGATGTGAGCCATGACCAGTCTTTCAAAGCACTTTAAGGCTACCGACGTGAGTGCTACGGAGCGGTAGTCATTTCGGCAGGTTACCTTCACTTTGTTGGGCACAGGGACTATGGTGGCCTGCTTGAAACATGTAGGTATTACAGACTCAGTAAGGGACAGGTTGAAAACGTCAGTGAAGACACTTGCCATTTGGTCAGCACATGCTCAGAGTACACGTCCTGTGGCCTTGAGAATGTTGACTTGTTTAAAGTTCTTACTCACATCGGCTATGGAAAGCGTGATCACACAGTCGTCCGGAACAGCTGATGCTCTCATGCATGTTTTAGTGTTACCTGCCTCTAAGCACGCATAGAAGTAATTAAGCTCGTCTGGTACACTCATGTCACGACTATGCTTCCCATTGTAGTCTGTAATAGTTTGAAAGACCTGCCACATTCGACGAGCGTCGGAGCCGGTGGAGTACAATTCAACCTTATTACTGTATTGATGGTTCGTCGGAGGGCATAGCGGGATTTCTTATATAAACTTCCGGGTTAGAGTCCCGCTCCTTGAAAGCGGCAGCTCAACCCTTTAGCTCAATGCGGATGTTGCCATGGCTTCTGGTTGGGGTATGTACGTACGGTCACTGTCGGGACGACGTCATCGATGCACTCATTGATGAAGCCAGTGACTGATGTGGTGTACTCCTCAATGCCATAGGAAGAATCCCAGAACATATTCCAGTCTGTGCTAGCAAAACAGTCCTGTAGATTAGCATCTACTTCATCTGACCATTTTTTATTGACCGTGTCTCTGTTGCTTCCTGCTTTAGTTTTTGTCTGTAAGCACTAATCAGGAGGGTAGAATTATGGTCAGATTTGCCAAATGGAGGGCGAGGGAGAGCTTTGTACGCGTCTCTGCGTGTGGAGTAAAGGTAGAGTTGTTTTCCCTCTGGTTGCACATTTTACATGCTGGTAGAAATTAGGTAAAACGGATTTAATTTTCCTTGCATTAAAGTCCCCTGCCAATAGGAGCGCCTCTGGATGAGCGTCTTCCTGTTTGCTTATGGCCGTATACAGTTCATTGAGTGCGGTCTTAGTGCCAGCATCGGTTTGTGGTAGTAAATAGACAAATACGAAGAATATAGACTAAAAATCTCTTGTTAAATAGTGTGGTCTATAGCTTATCATGATATACTCTACCTCCGGCTAGCAAACCGTGAGACTTTCTTCGATTTTGTGCACCAGCTGTTGTTTACAAATATGCATAGACAGCCACCTCTGGTATTACCAGAGGCTACTGTTCTATCCTGCCGAAAAAAAACTCCAGCTGTATGTTTTTCATGTCGTTGTTCAGCCACACCTCGGTGAAACATAAGATATTACAGTTTTTAATGTCCCGTTGGTAGGATATACACTACCGTTCAAAGGTTTGGGGTGACTTAGAAATGTCCTTGTTTTTGAAAGAAATTTCCATTAAAATAACATAAATTGATGAGAAATACAGTGTAGACATTGTTAATGTTGTAAATGACTATTGTAGATGAAAATGGCAGATTTTTTATGGAATTTCTTAATAGGCGTACAGAGGCCCATTATCAGCAACCATCACTCCTGTGTTCAAATGGCACGTTGTGTTAGCTAATCCAAGTTTATAATTTTAAAAGGCTAATTGATCATTAGAAAACCCTTTTGCAATTACGTTAGCACAGCTGAAAACTGTTGTCCTGATTAAAGAAGCAATAAAACTGGCCTTCATAAGACTATTTGAGTATCTGGAGCATCAGCATTTGTGGGTTCGAATACAGGCTCAAAATGGCCAGAAACACTTGGCTAAGCACTTTCATTTGAAACTCGTCAGTCTATTCCTGTTCTGAGAAATGAAGGCTATTCCATGCAAGAAATTGCCAAGAAACTGAAGATCTCGTACAGCGCTGTGTACTACTCCCTTCACAGAGCACCGCAAACTGTCTCTAACCAGAATAGAAAGAGTGGGAGGGCCGGTGCACAACTAAGCAAGAAGACAAGTACATTAGTGTCTAGTTTGAGAAACAGACGCCTCACAAGTATTCAACTGGCAGCTTCATAGTACCCGCAAAACACCAGTCTCAACGTCAACAGTGAAGAGACGACTCTGGGATGGGCAGACTTCCTCTGTCCAGTGTCTGTGTTCTTTTTCCCATCTTAATCTTTTCTATTTATTGGCCAGCCTGAGATATAGCTTTTTCTTTGCAACTCTGCCTAGAAGGCGAGCATCCCGGTGTCGCCTCTTCACTGTTGCCATTGAGACTGGTGGCATACCCTCTCATACCGCCTCAATTAGATTCTTGGTTTTAACTTAACAGCCCTTCACTGACACAGAGGTAGGCTATTTAAAGAGCGCATGGTAGGTGGAGGAATTGACTTACAAATCGATGGATTTAGCAGCCTTTAGCCTAATTCCTTCTGTCAAACAGGTAGGCCTACCTCATCTTTCTTAAATAGGAAGAAATAGGCTCCAACACAAAGCCCTCTTTTTGTTCATAAAGTCTAATTAAAGTTAAGACCATTTAAATGAATTATGCCTACTTGAATTTGCCTACTTTCAACACCATGAGCTGTCCATTTCCGATTGATTGTGCCGCTTCTGTTGCTTCAAGTTTTAGCACCACAATGTAAGTTATTTGAATCAAGTTAATTGTGAGGTCTATAACTCTGATTAATACATAATGGGCAATAAAATCAATTATAGTAGTATCAAACTATCAAAGTTGACCTTCAGTCCTCCTTCTCATCTTTGCGCTCTCGCTCTCCTTCTCTCCCAACATGCACTTCGTAGGCTATAGCTTATAGGTTATGGATCATTTGGTTAAAACCACACTAAATATCCTATAGGTGCAATTGATATTGCGCACCCAGCGGCGAATCAGAGGTAAGGGGCAGCATCGGGCACACATTGATATATAGCCTAATAAGCAACTAATTCTAAAACACTGAGAAATATTGACTTTTCATCAATTACAAATGACATGAGACTCCCCTGGACTAAACACTCCCCTTAACTGAAATTTTAAAAGCATGACCATCCCCCATTTTCCTGCAGGTAACCATTCTGTACATTTTGATCTGTCTCTAATTGTTGCAATTGAGATCAGCTGTGTGGGTCAATTTAGTGCTTATTGATGGCTTAACGAGACATCAACTGGTGTCTAGTGCCGTCGATGGTTGCAATAAGCCCCTTGTTATTTAGTTATATTCCAATAGGCTACATTCGGTAGGCTACCCGTTAGCCTATCCATTGTCACATAATGAAAGGTGTGAAAACGAATAATAGTCTACTATGTTTCCCTGGCTGAGTTGATCTGATTTACACCATCTGTTGATTGACAGATGTAGGCCTACTGAACAAACTGAGCTCCAGTGTGGATGCTCATCCACGTTTTATAGTTAGGCTAGGTATAATTTGTCAATATACTGTGGTTGTGCTTTTTTGGTGTGCAATGGAAGCCTGTATTGTGTGGCTTTAATATTTAATTTCATAAAGCTGTCAAGATTTTTATGCATTTAGGCCTGGACTACAGGAGAAAGAGGGAAGAGCACGCCCCCATCCACAGTGCTGTAGTGGAGTGGGTCGAGTTCAAATTCCTTGGCATCCACATCACTAAGGACTTTACATGGTCCACACACACCCACACAGTTGTGAAGAGGGCACAACAGTGCCTCTTCCCCCTCAGGAGGCTGAAAAGATTTGGCATGAGCCCTCGAATCTTCAAAATGTTCTACAGCTGCACCATTGAGAGGATCTTGACTGGCTGCGTCACTGCTTGGTATGGCAAATGCACCGCCTGTAACGCGTATGCTAATAATCGGGAAGCAAGTACAAGGAGTAAATTTAATAAATAAACGAACATGGCACAAAACAAGAAACACGAGTAGCGTACAGATATGAAACATATAAATAGAAACAATAACTCCTGAGGAAAGAACCAAAGGGAGTGACAGATATACAGTGCCTTGCGAAAGTATTCGGCCCCCTTGAACTTTGGTACCTTTTGCCACATTTCAGGCTTCAAACAAAGATATAAAACTGTATTTTTTTGTGAAGAATCAACACCAAGTGGGACACAATCATGAAGTGGAACAACATTTATTGGATATTTCAATTTTTTTTATTTTTATCAAAAACGGAAAAATTGGGCGTGCAAAATTATTCAGCCCCTTTACTTTCAGTGCAACAAACCCTCTCCAGAAGTTCAGTGAGGATCTCTGAATGATCCAATGTTGACCTAAATGACTAATGATGATAAATACAATCCACCTGTGTGTAATCAAGTCTCCGTATAAATGCACCTGCACTGTGATAGTCTCAGAGGTCCGTTAAAAGCGCAGAGAGCATCATGAAGAACAAGGAACACACCAGGCAGGTCCGAGATACTGTTGTGAAGAAGTTTAAAGCCGGATTTGGATACAAAAAGATTTCCCAAGCTTTAAACATCCCAAGGAGCACTGTGCAAGCGATAATATTGAAATGGAAGGAGTATCAGACCACTGCAAATCTACCAAGACCTGGCCGTCCCTCTAAACTTTCAGCTCATACAAGGAGAAGACTGATCAGAGATGCAGCCAAGAGGCCCATGATCACTCCGGATGAACTGCAGAGATCTACAGCTGAGGTGGGAGACTCTGTCCATAGGACAACAATCAGTCGTATATTGCACAAATCTGGCCTTTATGGAAGAGTGGCAAGAAGAAAGCCATTTCTTAAAGATATCCATAAAAAGTGTTGTTTAAAGTTTGCCACAAGCCACCTGGGAGACACACCAAACATGTGGAAGAAGGTGCTCTGGTCAGATGAAACCAAAATTGAACTTTTTGGCAACAATGCAAAACGTTATGTTTGGCGTAAAAGCAACACAGCTCATCACCCTGAACACACCATCCCCACTGTCAAACATGGTGGTGGCAGCATCATGGTTTGGGCCTGCTTTTCTTCAGCAGGGACAGGGAAGATGGTTAAAATTGATGGGAAGATGGATGGAGCCAAATACAGGACCATTCTGGAAGAAAACCTGATGGAGTCTGCAAAAGACCTGAGACTGGGACGGAGATTTGTCTTCCAACAAGACAATGATCCAAAACATAAAGCAAAATCTACAATGGAATGGTTCAAAAATAAATATACCCAGGTGTTAGAATGGCCAAGTCAAAGTCCAGACCTGAATCCAATCGAGAATCTGTGGAAAGAACTGAAAACTGCTGTTCACAAATGCTCTCCATCCAACCTCACTGAGCTCGAGCTGTTTTGCAAGGAGGAATGGGAAAACATTTCAGTCTCTCGATGTGCAAAACTGATAGAGACATACCCCAAGCGACTTACAGCTGTAATCGCAGCAAAAGGTGGCGCTACAAAGTATTAACTTAAGGGGGCTGAATAATTTTGCGTGCCCAATTTTTCAGTTTTTGATTTGTTAAAAAAGTTTGAAATATCCAATAAATGTCGTTCCACTTCATGATTGTGTCCCACTTGTTGTTGATTCTTCACAAAAAAATACAGTTTTATATCTTTATGTTTGAAGCCTGAAATGTGGCAAAAGGTTGCAAAGTTCAAGGGGGCCGAATACTTTCGCAAGGCACTGTATATAGGGGAGGTCATCAGGAAGGTGATGTAGTTCAGTTGTCTCATTAGGTGCAGGTGTGTGTAACGATGGTGACAGGTGTGCATAATAATGAGTAAACTGGCGACAACGAGCACCAGAGAGGAGGAGCAGACGTGACACCGCCCTGGACTGCAAAGCGCTACATAGGTTGGTGCGGATGGCCCAGTACATCACAGAGGCCGAGCCCCCTGCCATCCAGGATCTCTATATCAAGTGGTGTCAGAGGAAGGGCCTAAAAATTGCCAAAGACTTCAGCCACCCATGCCACAGACTGTTCACTCTGCTAAAGTCCGGGAAAACGGTACCGGAGCATCAGCTCTCAGACCAACGGGCTCTGAGACAGCTTTTAGCCCCAAGCCACAAGACCGCTGAATAGCCATAAGACTGCTAAATAGTTAACTAAATGGTGACAGAGACAATCTGCATTGACCTTATCTTGCACTGATTATATACACACCCAAGACTGTACACTGAGTTCACAAACATTAGGAACACCTTCCTAAAACTAAGTTGCACGCCCCCCTTTTGCCCTCAGAATGACCTCAATTCGTCAGGGCATGGACTCTACAAGGTGTCGAAAGCATTCCACAGTGGTGTTAAGTTGAATGGATGACCTTTGAGTGGTAGACCATTCTTGATACACACGGAAACTGTTGACTGTGAAATACCCAGCAGCGTTGAGACACAATCCATGTCTCAATTGTCTTAAGGCTTAAAAATCCTTCTTTAACCTGTCTCCTCCCCTTCATCTACACCAATTGAAGGTAACATCAATAAGGGATCATAGCTTTCACCTGGTCAGTCTGTCATGGAAAGAGCAAGTGTTCAGAAAGAAAGAGGAAATATTTTGTACACTCTGTATACAATCACTGGTTCTTCCTTTAAAAGTTGTCATACTGCAGCCCAGCTTGCGGGGTGTCACAGAATTCTATAGAACGTTATTTATTAAGTGTTAGTCATTGTTGCCAGAATGGCGTAATTTACCACAATCTGCCACCATCTACCACAAATGGTCGCGGCATAAACTCAAACTTTTAAAGACAGAACCACTGTACATACTCACTCATACACACTACACTGACACTCTCACACAAAACCCACACATTAATTTACACTACAAACTCACACAAACACACACTTTCACACTCATCCTATGCTGTTGCCACTCTGTTCTTTATCATTACTCGTATTATTATCTATTCTGAAAGGACTACGTTGTTCCGATTACAATACCAACCAGAGGGCGAACATAATGTTACTTGAAAGACACCGTAGAGATAGATAGAGGACTCATTTTGTATCTGTACCTTTATAGCGTCTGTGATAGCAAGGGCAGCTCCACTGAGGCTCTCTCTATTTTGAAGTAGTCCATGTGCTCTACCCAGGACCTAAAAATGATGCCTGTTGCACCACCTGGGCGCAAGCCCTTATATGAGCGATGCCTGGACGTGGATTCTACGCCTGGTAGGGAGCAGATGTAGGGTGTTAAATTGGGACTATTTTCTTTCATGATATGCACAGAAAATAATCTACATTTTCAATAGGATGTGAGTCTCGTGTTCATATTTCACAACCTCCGTGTGCTTTCGAGTTGCCTATATACACGAGTCAATAGCAAAATAATACACTTGATTTATGCTACATGCTAAATGTGCATTCTCAATATGTCTGATCAGATATTACGTATTTGCCCAGCCAGAGATCAAATGACCAAATGTACAGAAGGAGATTTGATTAAACAAAATTGATTGATTATCAGCCAAGTACTTTTTGTCGGGATATAGCCTAGGCTACTACGCAAGTGAAGAGCAAAATAATCCACCTGTTATACTAGGCTAGCTACATAACATGCTAGCAAAATGTTCTGATAACACTGTTAGACGAGCAAAATGGACAATACATTATTTTCATGAACACTCACCTCAATTTCGTTAACATTTTCCAAGCCTAATTGTAACCAAATATCCAAACGGAGCTTCCATGAAAACAAAAACATTTATTTATTTATCGAGACCCCACGATAACGCTGTCCCAATCATAACAGTGCTGAAATTCTAGTTGACCACACTATTTAAAGTATTTAAACGGCTGGATGACTTTGGGAGTTTCAGTGAGCAACAATATGATAAATACCTTCAATGGCATTAGCCTATTATTCCAATTGGAATTCATTGATATTCAGTGATATTCAATCCCCCAGTCATTATTGATTGATCCCCCGGTTGTGGTTAGAAAGCCTGCATGCATAGTGGTGGGACATGCCTCACAAAGTTTAGAACTGATCTGAATCTGAATCCAAATCTGAACCAAATCATAGACGTCTATGTTTCACAAGTTTGGACAGCACAGTACAGTGGGGTATAGAAAAGAAAAAGTAGAGTAGAGCACAGTAGAGTACAGTAAAGAAAAGTATATTAATGAAAGGTTCAGTACAGTACATACAGTACAGTTAGACTAAGAGTACAGTACAATAAAGAAAAGTAGAGTACAGTAGAATTCCACACTATAATGTACTGAACTATATATATATATATATATCACTCTTACTGTACTGTACTGTCTATCCAAACATTTTTGATTGGATCAGATTTGGTCTTGTTTGGCGGCAGAGCTCATTATTGTAATATTTTTTTTATTTAACTAGGCAGGTCAGTTAAGAACAAATTCTTATTTACAATGACGTTAACTGCCTTCTTCAGGGGCAGCTCAGGGATTCGATCCAGCAACCTTTCGGTTACTGGCCCAATGCTCTAACCACTAGGCTACCTGCCGCCCCATTAAGTCATTAATACTAGCCATTGTGTAGAATAATACCCAAATATGCAAAAGAGGATATTGCATATTTCTACCTTTGTATACCTATTTAAGATACATCACCTTGAAGAGAATGACATTCAGAGGAAGGCCCTAAAAATTATAAATTGTCAAAGACTCCAGCCACCCTAGTCATCGTCTGTTCTCTCAGCTACCGCACGGCAAGTGGTACCGGAGTGCCAAGTCTAGGTCCAAGAGGCTCCCAAATAGCTTCTACCCCCAAGCAATAAGACTCCTGAACAGCTAATCAAAAGGGCTACCCAGATAATTTTCCTCCCTCTCTGGAATGCTACTTTTACTCTGTTATTATCTATGTATAGTCACTTTAATAACTCAGCTACTCTGTTATTATCTATGCATAGTCACTTTAATAACTCAGCTACTCTATTATATATGCATAGTCACTTTAATAACTCAGCTACTCTGTTATTATCGATGCATAGTCACTTTAATAACTCAGCTACTCTGTTATTATCTATGAATAGTCACTTCTACCTACATGTACATAATACCTCAATTACCTTGACTAACTGGTGCCCCCACACATCGACTCTGTACCGCTACCCCCTGTATAAAGCCCCGCTACTGTTATTTACTGCTGCTCTTTAATCATTTGTTATTCCTATATCTTACTTTTTTTTAAGGTATTTTCTTAAAACTACATTGTTGGTTATTAAGGGCTTGTCAGTAAGCATTTCACTGTAAGGTCTACACCTGTTGTATTCGGTGCATGTGACTAATACAATTTGATTTGACATTCATATCCACCCAGTAACATAATGCAATTCTGTTACTGGGTGTAAATCCAATGTAGTTCAATAACCAAAATATTTTTTTTCAAACTCAAGGTGTCATTATAAGGGCACAAGGAGAGACCCAAATGCAGACACAGGAGGCAGATGGTTGAGCTCCGATAGTTATTATAACAAAAGGGGTAGGCAAAAGGCAGATCGGGGAGTCCAAACAGTACAAGGGGATAGGCAGGCTCGAGGTCAGAACAGGCAGAGTGGTCAGGCAGGGAGGTTCGGCTTCAGGACAGGCAAGGGTCAAAACCAGGAGGACTAGGAAACCACAGAGACTGGGGGAAAAAGGAGCTAGGAAAAATGCTGGTTGACTTGGCAAACAAGAGGAACTGGCACAGAGAGACAGGAAACACAGGGATAAATACACCAGGGATAATAAGCGACACCTGGAGGGGGTTTGGGACAAGCACAAGGACAGGTGAAACAGATCAGTATGTGACAGTCATGTCATAGCTAATACCCCATTCTTCTGCAGACATCTTTGAATCTTAATTCGAGCAGATATGTAAAGTTTTGGAAAACTTACATTAAAAACTGAGGGAGCTTATACTAAAATTCTGTTACCAAAGTTTGTAATCGGCACAATTTTTCCAGTAAATGTGGTTTTTGTCAAATGTTCAGTGTAAATTGAAAAAGTAGTTATTGTGAATATAGTTGTATGGTTTGTTAAACTTTAAAATCAATGGGTTTTGTTTGGCATAAATTTTAAGTGAAAAAGTCTCAGTGCATTTTAAGGCTCAGCGCATTTTTGTTACAATGGAACTGCCCAGAACTAAAGTTCAAAGCAAATCTTTTGTCACGAATCCCGTTTCCTGAGTCTGTTTTTTGCCTGTGTTCTGTCCTGGAGTGTTTTTTCCGGCGTCCTGGAACGCACCCTGTCTGGTTGCCGGGCAATGTAGCCAGTTGGGAGTTCTGATTACCCGCACCTGTATCCCATCAGCTATCTGCACACCTGGTCCTGATCATCATCTCTCCTTCTTCATAAGCCCGGACCTGACATCCATTCCCTGCCGGATCGTTAGCCATGAACAGTATGTTGTGCCATAGTATCAGCCTCAAGTTGGATAGAATTTGTTTTGTTTTACGTTTTGCTTGCCTTAAACTTACCTCTGTTTGTTCTGTCTTCAGTTACTCACCCGGATCATTTACCCCATTCCCGCCTGGTCGTCGGAGGATTCCGCTTCCCCATTGGATCCACCTATTTACTCCCATCAACTCACCACCGCTGCCCGCTACGCCACCTGGATATATCTACCCATTCACATTCACTTGTAAATAAATACTCACCTTCTTCCTACTCTCCTTGTCCTGGTCTGCTTCTGGGTTCGATTTTGAAAAAACGTGACATCTTTAGTGCAAACAAGTGATGATGTAATACTAAAGATGCCAACAAGACCTTATTATACCTCTGGAAAAAAAACTTGTTCTCCATCCTAAATGGCACCCTATATACCTATACAGTGAACTACTTTTGACTAGAGCTGCCTGGGCAATAGTTCAAAAGTAGTGCACTGTATAGGGATATAGGGACAGAACCTTAAGCTGTTGTTGGGAGAAAACAGAGCCAAGCATTCTGGTTCAGTTGAAGATTAGTTTGTCAGACTAATCGCCATGTAGAGCCCTCAGCCTGCGTTCCAAATGGCACCCTATTCCCTATTTTGTGCACTATTTTTGACCTGATCCCATAGGTACTGTATGGAGGAGGACTGACTGCTGGGTTTAAATCCTGTTCACAGGTCTGCTGGGAATGGAGCATTAGCTATGCCCATGGCTGAGAAAACTCACAGTCATGTAGTTGAGAAACAGCCTTTTGCAGAACAAGGGCAGCCTACTCCAGTAATTAGTCTGTTGCTATCCCAATAATCCTATTTCCATCTGTGCATGGAGGCTGGATGTTTAGTCACCTTTCAGACAGGATTTGTAATATTAATTGATCTCTTTGTAGAGAGCTACCCTTTAGTAAGGGGCGGCAGCGTAGCCTAGTGGTTAGAGCATTGGATTAGTAACCGAAAGGTTGCAAGTTCAAATCCCCGAGCTGACAAGGTACAAAATCTGTCGTTCTGCCCCTGAACAGGCAGTTAACCCACTGTTCCTAGGCTGGTATTCCTAGTAAAATAAAAGGTAAAAATAAAATAAAAAAATACCAATCAGGTGGTTAAAGTGTTGGACTAGTAACCGAAAGGTTGCAAGTTCGAATCCCCGAGCTGACAAGGTAAAAAAATAACCCATTGTTCCATTGTAACCCATTGTTCCTAGGCTGTCATTGAAATAAAGGTAAAAAAATATATATATATAACCCATACATTTATTATCAGTACAATTTATGTCAACAACAAAAAGTGATTTTCTTCTCACTGTTGCAGTTACCCATATGTATGGCTAGGGGTTATGAATGAGTTGGGAATCATTTATGTACAGTTCCAGTCCACCGACTCATTCAAGGGTTTTCTGTATTTTTACTATTTCTATTATTTTAGAATAATAGTGAAGACATCACAAAACTATTTGAGTTTCCTCAAACGAGCCAACCTTTGCCTTGATGACAGCTCTGCACACTCTTGGCATTCTATCAACCAGCTTCACCTGGAATGCTTTTCCAGAGGTCTTGAAGGAGTTCCAACATATGCTGAGAGATTGTTGGCTGCTTTTTCTTCACTCTGCAGTGTAACTCATCCCAAACCATCTCAATTGGGTTGAGGTTGGGTGATTGTTTAAAAAAAAAATGTATTTCACATTTATTTAACCAGGTAAGCTAGTTGAGAACAAGTTCTCATTTACAACTGTGACCTGGCCAAGATAAAGCAAAGCAGTGCGACACAAATGGCGTGAGGAGGTAGGCAATAAATAGGCCATAGTGGCGAAGTAGTTACAATTTAGCAGATTAACACTGGAGTGATAAATGAGCAGATGATGATGTGCAAGTAGAGATACTGGTGTGCAAAAGAGCAGAAAAGTAAATAAAAAACAATATGGGGATGAGGTAGGTAGATTGGGTGGGCTATTTACAGATAGACTATGTTTAGCTGCAGTGATCGGTTAGCTGCTCAGATAGCTGATGGTTAAAGTTAGTGAGGGAAGTCTCCAGCTTCAGCGATTTCAGCGATTTCTGCAATTCGTTCCAGTCACTGAGAACCGGAAGGAAAGGCGGCCAAAGGAGGTGTTGGCTTTGGGGATGACCAGTGAGATATACCTGCTGGAGTGGGTGCTACAGGTGGGTATTGTTATCATGACCAAAGAGCTGAGATAAGGCAGAGCTTTACCTAGCATAGACTTATAGATGACCTGGAGCCAGTGGGTCTGGCGACGAATATGTAGCGAGGGCCACTAGAGCATATAGGTCGCAGTGGTGGATGGTATAAGGGGCTTTGGTAACAAAATGGATGGCACAGTTTGGCAGTGTGAGTGAAGGAGGCTTTGTTGCGAAATAGAAAGCCAATTCTAGATTTGATTTTGGATTGGAGATGTTTAACTTCTTGGTGACTGGGGGGCAGTATTGAGTAGCTTGGATGAAAAAGGTGCCAAGAGTAAACTTCTTGCTACTCAGCCATAAAAGCTAGAATATGCATACAATTTGTATATTTGGATAGAAAACACTAAAACTGTTTGAATGATGTCTGAGTGTAACAGAACTCATATGGCAGGTGAAATCCTGAGAAAAAAATCCAACCAGGAAGTGGGAAATCTGAGGTTGGTTGGGGGGGGGGGGGAAGCTGGCCAGGTGTAGATGAATGCTTATTGAAATTCTCGATTATCATGGATTTATCGGTGGTGACCTTGTTACGTAGCCTCAGTTCAGTGTGCAGCTGGGAGGAGGTGCTCTTGTTCTTCATGGACTTTACAGTGTCCCAAAACCTTTTGCAGTTAGAGCTACAGTATGAGAATTTCTGTTTGAAAAAGCTAGCCTTTGCTTTCCTGACTGACTGCGTGTATTGGTTCCTGACTTCCTTGAACAGTTGCATATCGCGGGGATGATATTTGATGCTATTGCAGTCCACCACTGGATGTTTTTGTGCTGGTCAAGCGCAGTCAGGTCTGGAGTGAACTAAGGGCTATATCTGTTCTTAGTTCTACATTTTTTGAAAGGGGCATGCTTATTTATGAATGTGAGGAAATTACTTTTAAAGAACGACCAGGCATCCTTGACTGGCGAGATGAGGTCAATATCCTTCCAGGATACCCGGTCAATTAGATTAGAAATGCCTGCTCGCAGAAGTGTTTTAGAGAGCATTTGACAGTGATGAAGAGTGGTCGTTTGACCGCGGACCCATTACGCACGCAGGCAATGAGGCAGTGATCGCTGAGAACAGCAGAGGCTGTACCTGGTGCGTTCCTTGATGATTTGTGTGAGATTGAGGGCATCTAGCTTGGATTGTAGGACTGCCGGGGTGGCATATCCCAGTTTAGGTCACCTAACAGAACGAACTCTGAAGATCGATGAGGGGCAATCAATTCACATATGGTGTCCAGGGCACAGCTGGGAGCTGAGGGGGGTCTATAACAGGCGGCAACAGTGAAAGACTTATTTCTGGGGAGATTCATTTTTAAAATTAGAAGCTCGAACTGTTTGGGCATAGACCTGGAAAGTATTACAGAACTTTGCAACTCCTCCCCCTTTGGCAGTTCTATCTTGACAGAAAATGTTGTAGTTGGGTATGGAAATCTCAGAATTTTTGGTGGGCTTCCTAAGCCAGGATTCAGACACGACAAGGACATCAGGGTTGGCGGAGTGTGCTAACGCAGTGAGTAAAACAATCTTAGGGAGGAGGCTTCTGATGTTGACATGCATGAAACCAAGGCTTTTTCCATTACAGAAGTCAACAAATGAGAGTGCCTGGGTACACGCAGGGCCTGGGTTAACCTCCACATCACCCGAGGAACCGAGGAGGAGTAGGATTAGGGTGCGGCTAAAGGCTATCAAAACTGGTCATCTAGTGCGTTGGGGACAGAGAATAAAAGGAGCAGATTTCTGGGCATGGTAGAATAGAGTCAGGGCATAATGTGCAGACACGGGGTGGGGTGCGGGTATAGTGGAGGTAAGCCCAGGCACTGAGTGATGATAAGAGAAGTTGCATCTCTGGACATGCTGGTTATACTGGGTGAGGTCACTGCATGTGTGGGGGGTGGGACAAAGGAGGAATCTGAGGCATGTAGAGTGCGACTAGGGGCTCCACTTTCAACTAAATTAATGGCAACTTTCCAAAACAACAGTATACAAGGCAAATTGACATTGTAGAGAGACATAAAGTGAGGCGTAATGCAATCACAGGTGTTGATTGGGAAAGCTAGCTAAGACAACAATGGGTAAGACAACAACAGCTAATCAGCTAAGACAACAGGTAAATTGGCGATGAATGTTCAGAGAGGGTCGGTTAACTATACACAGAGCCTGAGTTCGGGGCTAGGGCAGTCCAACAGGCATCAGCTATGTAGCCAAGTGATCAAAGAGTCCAGTGAACAGTAATACATGGAACAGGAAAGCCGCAGGGTAGTTGTTACTACGCTAGCACGCGGGAGACACGGCATTTAAAGTTAGCAGGCCGGGGTATGTAGAACCGTCTGCTCCGACATCCGGCAACGGCCGGTTGAGGGCAGAGCTGATGGAATTACGTCTGCGGACCAGTCGTGGTGGTACGACAGGGCGTTGTGTCGACAAAGGGTCCGGGCCAGATGGCGAAAGAGGTATTGTGGTTGTAGTAATTTTGTTTGTTAGCCGGGAGATGCGCCTGGCTCGCGGCTAACTGGTGATGGCTTCGGGGCAGGGGCATTAGCCTCTATAGCCACTCGGCAGCTAGCAGGCAGCGATGATCCGCAGCAAAGGTCCAGAGCTTATAGCAAGTATCCGGTGGAGTAGTGGATTCTAGCTGTGTCCGGGAGGCATCGGCTGGGTAGCCGGGTTATCACAGAGTAGGCCAGGAGGTGGGCCTGGCTCAGGGCTAGCGTCGGGGCTGGGTCACTCGGTGGCAGCAAGCTAGGTGGCAGCAAACTGCTACGCCATCTTGGATAATGATGTAGGCTAGGTCATCTGATGAAGCACTCCATCACTCTCCTTCTTGGTCAAATAGCCCTTATACAGCCTGGGGGTGTGTTGAGTCATTGTCCTGTGGAAAAACAAATGATAATCCCACTAAGAGCAAACCAGATGGGATGGCGTATCGTTGCAGAATGCTGTGGTAGCAATGCTGGTTAAGTGTGCCTTGAATTTTAAATAAATCACAGACAGTGTCACCAGCAAAATCACCCCCACACCATCACACCTGCCCTCCATGCTTCACAGTGGGAACCACACATGCGGAGATCATCAGTTCACCTACTTTACGTCTCACAAAGAGACAGTGGTTGGAACCAAAAGAAATCCATAATCCATAAAGTCCATTGCTCGTGTTTCTTGGCCAAGCAAGTCTCTTCTTCTTATTGGTGTCATTTAGTCGTTTCTTTGCAGCAATTCAACAATAAAGGCCTGATTCACACAGTCTCCCCTGAACAGTTGATGTTGAGATGTGTATGTTACTTGAACTCTGTGAAGCATTTATTTGGGCTGCAATTTCTGAGGCTGGTAACTCTAATGAACTGATCCTCTGCAACAGAGGTAACGCTGGGTCTTTCAATCCTGTGGTGGTCCTCATGAGAGCCAGTTTCATCATAGCGCTTGATGGTTTTTGTGACTGCACATGAAGAAACTTTCAAGGTTCTTGAAATTTTCCACATTAAGACACGAAGGTCAGTCAAAGTAATGATGGACTGTCGTTTCTCTTTGCTTGTTTAAGCTGTTTTTGCCATAATAAGGACTTGTTATTTTACCAAATAGGGCTATCCTCTGTTTTACCCCCCTACCTTGTCACAACACAACTGATTGGCTCAAACACATTAAGGAAAGAAATTTCACAAAGTAACTTTTAACAAGGGCACTCTTCCTTGGCTAAATGGAGAAATCTGGAAATTGATGAAAGAACGAGATTATGCTCTAAAAATAGCCCTAAAATCTAAATTAGAGCATGACAGACGTAGGTTTACCATGTTGAGAAATAAGGTGATGAAAGAAATCAGACAGGCCAAGGCAAACTTTTTTATTAACATAATTGGTGAAGCAAAGGGAAATTCTAAATTGATATGGGAGAATCTAAAAACGTTAACAGGGAAAGACCATAGTAACACTGCAAAAAGACTAGAAATCATGGTGAATAACAATCTAACACAGGATGCAGTCGAAATAGCAATAGCTTTCAATTCCTACTTTATTGACTCTGTCAGGGTACTGACACAGAACCCCTCCACTTGTTTCTTGGGCTCAGTGCTAGTGAATGACACTCAACCTGTCTTCATCATAAGGGAGGTTTCTGAGTCAAAGGTGAACAAGGTGATTAGCTCACTAAAGAACTCTAAAGCCAAAGATGTGTTTGGGATGGACTCTACCTTTCTTAAAAACTACAAAGAGTCACTCATTGGCCCCATTACTAAGGTCACCAACACATCTATTGGTCTCGGTGTGTTTCCAAGGGTATGGAAGTCGGCCATAATAACGGCCATCTTTAAATCAGGAGACCCTGCTAACGTGAGTAACTACAGGCCCATTAGTATATTACCTGTGGTGTCAAAGTTTGTTGAAAAGTGTGTAGCAGAACAACTGATTGCCCACCTCACCAACAGCCCCTTCACATTACACTCCATGCAGTTTGGCTTCAGAGCGAAACACTCCACAGAAACGGCCAACTGCTTTCTTCTGGAAAATGTGAAGTCCAAGATGGACAAAGGGGGTGCTGTTGGGGCTGTGTTTCTGGACCTAAGGAAGGCTTTTGATACTGTTAACCATGAGATTCTCATCACAAAATTGTCCAAGTTCAACTTTTCCCCTGATGCCTTGAGATGGATGAAATCATACCTTGAAGGCAGAACTCAGTGTGTCAGAGTGAGCAATGAGCTGTCGCCCACTCGTAGCTATGATGTGGGCGTGCCCCAAGGGTCAATACTGGGGCCCCTCCTGTTCAGCCTGTACATTAATGATCTGCCTTCTGTCTGTACTGGGTCTGAAGTTCAAATGTATGCAGATGATACAGTGATATATGTGCATGCAAAGAGCAAACAACAAGCTGCACAAGAACTCACTACTGTAATGGTCCAGGTTACAAAGTGGCTCAGTGACTTGTGTTTGCATCTCAATGTGAAAAAAAATGTTTGCATGTTCTTCACAAAGAGGGCAACAGATGCTACTGAGCCAGATGTCTATGTGTCAGGGGAGAAGCTCCAGGTGGTATCCGATTTTAAGTACCTTGGCATCATACTTGATTCCAACCTCTCTTTTAAAAAGCATGTGAAAAAGGTAATTCAAATAACCAAATTCAACCTAGCTAATTTCCGATTTATACTAAATTGTTTGACTACAGAGGTAGCAAAACTGTACTTCAAATCTATGATACTCCCCCACTTAACATACTGCTTGACTAGTTGGGCCCAAGCTTGCTGTACAACATTAAAACCTATTCAGTCTGTCTACAAACAGGCTCTCAAAGTGCTTGATAGGAAGCCCAATAGCCATCATCATTGTCACATCCTTAGAAAGCATGAGCTCTTGAGTTGGGAAAATCTTGTGCAATACACCGACGCATGTCTTGTATTCAAGATCCTCAATGGCCTGGCTCCCCCTCCACTCAATATTTTTGTTAAACAGAAAACCCAGACATATGGCAGCAGATCCACAAGGTCTGCCATGAGAGGTGACTGTATAGTTCCCCTAAGGAAAAGCACCTTTAGTAAATCTGCATTCTCTGTGAGAGCTTCCCATGTCTGGAATACACTGCCATCAGACACACATAACTGCACCACATATCACACTTTCACAAAATGCTTGAAGACATGGCTAAAGGTCAATCAGATTTGTGAACATGGTCCCTAGCTGTGTGTTGCCACTCCATGTTGTCTGTTGTCTGTAGCTTGTGAGGTGTGGAAACACTTTGTTGCTTTTATGAATTTTGTCTTGCTGCTTTTTGTTTTATGCTGCTCTGTCTGTATGCTACGTCTTGCTTGTCCTATGTTGCTCTGTCTGTATGCTATGTCTTGCTTATTCTATGTTGCTATTGTCTATATTGTAATTGTTTTTAATAACCTGCCCAGGGACTGCGGTTGAAAATTAGCCGGTTGGCTAAAACCGGCACTTTTACTGAAATGTTGATTAATGTGCACTGTCCCTGTAAAAAAAAAAATCAGGGCACACCTGTTAATTGAAATCCATTCCAGGTGACTACCTCATGAAGCTGGTTGAGAGAATGCTAAGAGTGTGCAAAGCTGTCATCAAGGCAAAGGGACACTACTTTGAAGAATCTTTGTTTAACACTTTGTCACTTTTTTGGTTACTACATGATTCCATGTGTGTTATTTCATAGTTTTGATGTCTTCACTATTATTCTACAATGTAGAAAATAGTACAAATAAAGAAAAACCCTGGAATAAATATGTGTCCAAACTTTTGACTGGTCCTGTAGGTACCCTTCGATTAAAGGGTTACCGCAAACTCTTACAAGTTTAAGAAGGCATCCAACACAATACTGCGTCTGTGATATGAGAGGGTGAAAAACAACAAGATTTGAAAACTGAAATGTTGCTTTGTGTGACTTAAAATCTGACAGAAACTGCTACACTTATAAACAGTTAATTCTAGACCTCAAACAACCAAGTCAATTCAGATATCAACCCAGAAAGATACAGAGAGGCCCACCCTAGTTGTTTATGGCAATTTTGGCTACTTTTACACAAGCCGCTCCCTCTGACATTAGACCCCGCCGAAAACAGGACAATGTCTTAAAATCCAAGAGGGACAATAGACTTTTTGGGTTGTAAAATCGAAAATGCTTATTTGACTTGGCAAATACTAGGTAAATAGCATCTGAAATAGGGTTATAAAATTAAGTGTTATGGAAAACTTCTCGAACTGATCCAAGTTTGGCTCAGCGGAGATGACTTGTAGGCGACCACAGATACAACAGAGAATCATAACTAGAATTATAATATAATAAGCAAATGATACGCTAGATAACAATGCCATCTGTGGTGGTAGCCGGCACTGTGCTCAAGCTTTTAGTGTTAACATTTGGGATGATACTGGATTATGTTGGTGGTCGAGAGTTTTTTCCCCCCTCAGTACTGTGATAAAAGACACGATGCGTGGTATTTGATGGAGTAGTGGAGCACACAAGCTCAGCAGTTGAAGAGTTAAATGTTAAAATAATTATTGTGGTTGCTCTGCACAGAGACTTTAACATGAGGTGTTAACATGCTCAGAAATGTGTTACAACTGTCATCTCACAATGTGTGCGACAGGCACTCATGTTACATGAGTTGGTTTGAGAAGCACTTCTAAGATGAACATTCATGTTGTCTCCCATCTTGATCGCACCATAACTTTGTTTTAAAAAGTATGCCATGTGAACCTCCATTTGACGTTTGGGTGTGTTGGACAAATGACAGACAAGCCAAAGCTTATGTGTGTTAGACAAAGAGGGCAAAGAAGCTGAAATGAGTGGCATTGTACTTGCCCTTACTGGCAGTCAGGAAAAGTGAAGAGCTTATATCGAGGAACCAAAACACACACATCCAATTAACTTCATTTGCACATGTAGTTCATCATTGTCATCTCAGTATGTGAAGAGTAGAGCCAAGTACAATGCTTAAGATACAGCGTCAATGACATGCCTGGGTATACACTTCCTTCTAAAGACATAGGCTTTTCTAGGCAAAATCAACAGCTCATCAGTTTTGGTACGCAACGCAACTGGTACGCAACTGGTACGCAACGAATGACTCAAGAGCTGAATAAGTGTGATTCATTGAGTTCCATGATACAGTTAATCTCATGGGGCTCCTGAGTGGCGCAGTGCTAGAGGCATCACCGCAGACCCTGGTTCAATTCCAGGCTGTATCACAACCAGCTGTGATTGGGAGTCCCATAGGGCAGTGAATAACCGGCCCAGCGTTGTCCGGGGTAGGGTTTGGCCGGGGTAGGCCGTCTATGTAAATAAGAATTTGTTCTTAACTAGTTAAATAAAGGTTTGATAAAATGAATGTAAAGTTATGTTTTACATTTTAAATCACTCATAGCAGGTGAACAGAGTGGGAGAGTGGGAAAAATGAATTGTGGGAAGGGGGAAAGTCTGAATGGTTGTAAATTGATTTTTTTTTTTTAACTGCAAAACGAAACATGAAGCAAATGCAGTGCTCACAGGCAACTACACACAAACAAGATCCCACAAAAACCCAGTGGGAAAAGGCTGCCTAAATATGATCCCCAATCAGAGACAACGATAGACAGCTGCCTCCAATTGGGAACCATACCAGGCCAACATAGAAATAACAGAACTAGAATACCCACCCTAGTCACACCCCGACCTAACCCAATTAGAGAATTAAAGGCTCTCTAAGGTCAGGGCGTGACACATACGTATAATATGATGCAACCACCACCATGTATGAAAATATGAAGAGTGGTACTCAGTGATGTGTTCGATTTGCCCCAAACATAAAACCTTGTATTCAGGACACAGAGTTCATTTTTTTGGGCCATTTTTTTGCAGTTTTACTTTAGTGCCTTATTGTAGCAGGATGCATGTTTTGGAATATATTTTCTCTTATCACAGCCATTAAACTCGAACTGTTTTAAAGTCACCATTTGTCTCATGCGGTGTCCTTCCTCTCCGGCAACTGAGTTAGGAAGAACGGCTGTATTTCTGTAGTGACTGGGTGTATTGATACATCCAAAGCCTAATTAATAACTTCACCATGCTCAAAGTGATATTCCATGTCTGCATTTATTATTTTTAAATCTACCAATAATATTAGAGAGTTATTGGAAAACCTCCCTGGTCTTTGTGGTTGAATCTGTGTTTGAAATTCACTGCTCTGAGGGACCTTACATATAATTGTATGTGTGGGGCACAGAGATGAGGTATTCATTCAAAAATCATGTTAAACATTATTGTTGCAAACAGAGTGAGTCCATACACTTGTAAATAACATTTTACTCCTGGGGCCCTTGTTAAGGTCAACTGCATCATGAACTTTACAGAGTACCAGGACATTTTAGCCACAAACGGGATTGCCTCTGCCAGGAGGCTGACACATGGCCGCAAGTGGATCATCAAGTAAGACAATAACCCTAAGCAATAATCAAAATCAGAAGAGAGGACAGAGACCAACATGTAGACAGAAGAGAGGCAATAATCAAAATCCACAAAGAAATTGTTAATTTGCCGCAAAATCAACATTTTGCAATGGCCATCTCAGTCTCCGGACTTGAACCCCATTGAAAACCTGTATTTTGAATTGAAGAGGGCAGTCCATAAGAGCAGACGAAGGATATCAAGGATCTGCAAAGATGCTGTATTTTAAAATCTCTATGAAAGTGAAGTAATACAATAAGCTTTGTCTCCATCAAAACAATGAAATAACACATATGGAATCATGTAGTGTTATATAAATAAAAATATATTTTAGACTTTAGATTCTTCAAAGTAGCCACTCTTCGCCTTGATGACAGCTTTTGGTTACTACATGATTCCATATGTGTTATTTCATTGTTTTGATGTCTTTACTATTATCTACACTGTAGAAAAAAGTAAAAATGAAGAAAAACCCAAAAATGAGTAGGTGTGTCCAAAATATAGAATATACTTGCAGTGAAGCCGCTCAACAACTACATCACATTAGTCATCTAACAGACTCCCATCCAGAGAGACACACAGAAGCAACCAGGGTCAACGCCCTGCTCAAGGGCACGTCGACAGATCTCCCACAAAGTCAAAAACGGGGACCTGAACCAGCGATCCATCAGCCACCGACTCAACCACCAGCCCTCCAAGATCCCCCACCCACAGTTCCCCAAGAGCTGCACCTCAACCATCCAAGACCCCCCCCCACAGTCCCTCCCTCAAGAAAATTTATAAATTATAATAATTTTAACAGATTATTCCAACCCCACCCCAACAATGAGAAAAAAGAGAAAGACAAAAGGAAAACAGAAAACAAAAATGCAAAAAACAACAAAGACATCAAGGACAACACAAATCATAACAGCAAGAGCAACTGAATATGTTTGAGTTAATGTATGGCAGGCACTATTTACCTGTGTGTGTGTCTGTGTATGTGCACATGTGTGCATTTGAATGAGAGTGTGTGTTTATGCATGTGTACAAACACCTGCACGGCATCAGCCTCAGGCTGTAAGGTTCTGTATTTATTGTCTTAGTCAACCTTGTGTTCTGTTTCGTTGTGTTCTTGAACACTAGCCCTGTCTTTCAATTTTGTTCATTGATTTCACCTGTGTTAGTTACTCACCTGGTCTCATTAGCTCCATATTTTGTTCAGTTCATTTTATTTGTGCCTTTGTTCGTTTTGACTCTACTAAGCCTTTTCCAAGCTCGTTTGTGAGAACCAGTTAAAGCCTTCAGTCCTAGTTTTGATTCACCTGCCGGTTTGCCTATCTGTGTATGACCATTGACTGCCTGTGACCACAATTCCTGCGTTCTGAGAAGGCGAAATAAACACCTGCCGTGCTCTGCGCGTGAATCTACACCTTTTTCTCCCTGAGTATTCATTACACAGGCAAAACGCCATTAGCTGTAAGAACACTGCCCCTCAGTGTCATTCAAACTTTTGTTTTATTTTGACTTGATTTTTTTATACTTTCATCTTTGACTATCATTCGATGGTTGAATGCCCCAAATATTCAACATTTTGTTGGTGGCAAGAATCCTATACAATCATTTTTGCTGAAAGACATGAAGTCTTGAATCTTGCGCTGTTTTATATACAGTGTCAACTCATACAACCTGTACCATGGAAGCGGTACATCAAACATCTCTTCCCAACTATTTTGCAATCTGTATGGCACAGCTGTCCACATCCTGGTCCTCAAATGAAACTGGTAGACTTTCCTATATATGCAATTTTTTATTCCTCTGCCAGCTTTGATCCTTTATATTGGGCAGACAGACCAGTTCCCTACCTCCTCCTGCTGCCACCTGCCACCTCCATTTTTGGGGTAATGCTGTAATCAATTGATTGTACTCTTGGATTGAGCAGACCTTCCTGTACAATTCTGATAACTCCATGAAAGAAATAACTATACCATTCCAATTTACAATATCATATAAGAACAAAATACCCTTTTCAAACATCTTTCCCATAAATACAGGTATTTTATCAACGAGTATATTTGCGTTCAGCCATAATATTTGTGTGTTCTATATTTCCAGGGGAAAGAAATTGTAGCCAGCTCAGCAATTTTTGTTTGAAAAAGACATACTCTTTCAATTAACCAAAAAGGAGACATGGCAATCGGCAAAAAGGCTATTTTTAAACAATGGATGAACCTTTCTTAGTAATCTACTTGAGAACCATTTAGGGTTAATTTTTAAACAATGGATGAACCTTTCTTAGTAATCTACTTGAGAACCATTTAGGGTTAATTTTTAAACAATGGAAGTTTAGTGCTTTTACATTTAATCATCTCAACCCATTCATTTTATAGATAGGCATGCTTAATTTGTCTGGTTTAGCGCCCCAGATAATGCAAATATTTTTTGCTCTTATGATTTGAAAAAATAAAATAATAATCAGGAGTAGGCAGTGCCATAAGTGAGTGAGTAAACAGGAGTTAATCAGGACAATTTTTCCATAAATAGACAGGTATTTACCTCTCCATGGTTGCAGGATCTTGTCTATTTTTACAAGTTTTCTATTGAAATTCATTGTGGAGAGCTCATTTATAAATTTTATATAAAAATACTAGTTATGTGAATTAGATGATCCGATCGTATTCTGTCTCCTATTAAAACGTTTTAACCTTTGATGCAAGAGAGAAAGAGACAAGAAAGTGGTCAAGACGACTAGCTTGATGTAGTCTTAATGTATATCTCACTAGGTTGTTTAAAAATTTTTTTAAATAATATTTGTGATTTCCTTAAAGGTTCTTAAGGCCAGGCATCCCTCTAGCGCGACAACTTCCGGTGGAACTGGAGGAAACTGCAATTCAAATAAATAATAATAAAAATTATGGATATTAAACATTTAGGAACATACAAGTGTCTTATATCGGTTAAAAGCTTAAATTGTTAATCTGACTGCACTGTCCAATTTACAATAGGCTTTACAGCGAAAGCATGCTATGCGATTGTTTGAGGACAGTGCCCCACATCAAAATATTTTTCCACCAGCACCGAATTCTAATGTGTCCATAATATTTACGGGCACGGTGATGATAGTTTGTAGAGTGATTAACTTTACGGTCCATTGAGGTACTTAACACTGCGTTATAGTCTCCTACCATAATGATTTGATAATTTGTTGCCTATAAGTGCAACATATTGGTAAAAATGTTTTCAAAGAAGTATGGAACATCCTGATTTGGACCATATAGATTAATGAGCCAAGTCTCTTTTTGTCCACTCTCATACTCAAAAAGATTCGCCTTCCTTGCGAATCATTCCTATTTGCACATTCAGATTGACATTTTTGTTAATTAATATCATCACACCTTTTAAGTTCCTTTGTCCATGACAGAAAATTGCACCACCCCATTCCTTTTTCATGCAACTTCATCTAATGATGTAGAGGGAGTTTCCTGTAAACAGTATGTTCTATTCCTTTTCTTTTAGTCATGTAAAGGCTGATATTTTTTATAATCTACTAAACCGTTACAATTACAACTGGCTATACTTATTTCACCCCTTACCATAACTAGATACTATTCTCAGTCTAAATTGACCATAATTAGTGCTTGTGAAGTTACTGCCATCAGAGGTATTATGACGGTCAAAACTAGAGCTTTCAAATGTCTGATATTTTGAATTCATGAAATAGGTTCTAGCAATATTTGTTTTATTCCCTTGCCTGTTTGCCTGTGAGCCAATGACACAGATGTAAAGAAATTGAGACAAGATATTATGTGCATAGTAAATCTAAGTAGGTTGATGTGTATGATATTGGAAGTGATTTAGTGAGTGTGTGTACGATTTCTGTATAAGAGTAAGACTATAATGTGTGATGTCCAAATAAATAACTCTGCCAATTTGTATGGTTGAGTGTCTGTGTGTAACATGTAGTGCGTAAAGCCTTAATATTCATGTTGATAATTGTAATCCATATCGTATCACCGTCATAGTTGCATCATAATTATTTTAAACATCATTGAAAAAACACATCCCAGCATTTCCATAGCAATTGTTACGGTTTTCTTGCGGTGAAGGAGAGGACCAAAATGCAGCGTTGTAATTTTGATACATGTTTAATAAACGAATAAACATGAACAATACAAAACATGAAACGTACCGTGAAAACCTAAACAGCCAATCTGGTGCAAACAAACAGAGACAGGAACAATCACCCATGAAACAGTCAAAGAATATGGCTGCCTAAATATGGTTCCCAATCAGAGACAACGATAAACACCTGCCTCTGATTGAGAACCACTTCAGGCAACCATAGACCTTTCTAGATAACCCCACTATACCACAAACCAAATACCTACAAAAACCCCAAGACAAAACACACCACATAATTAACCCATGTCACACCCTGGCCTGACCAAAATAATAAAGAAAACACAAAATACTAAGACCAGGGCATGACAGAACCCCCCCCCCCCAAAGGTGCGGACTCCCGGCTGCACACCTAAACCCATAGGGGAGGGTCCGGGTGGGCGTCTGTCCACGGTGGCGGCTCCGGCGCGGGACGTGGACCCCACTCCAACAAAGTCTTAGTCCACTTGCATAGCGTCCTTTGATTGGCGACCCTCGACGCCGACCTTGGCCTAGTAACCCTCACCAAGGGCCCCACTGGACTGAGGGGCAGCACGGGACTGAGGGGCAGCTTGGGACTGAGAGGAAGCTCGGGACTGAGGGGAAGCTTGGGACTGAGGGGAAGCTCAGGCAGGTAGTTGGCTCTGGCAAATCCTGGCTGGCTGGTGGTTCTGGCAGATCCTGGCTGACTGGCGGATCCTGGCTGACTGGCGGATCCGGGAGATCCATGCAGACCGGCGGCTCTGGCTGCTCCACGCGGACCGGCGGCTCTGGCTGCTCCACGCGGACCGGCGGCTCTGGCTGCTCCACGCAGACCGGCGGCTCTGGCTGCTCAACGCGGACCGGCGGCTCCACGCGGACCGGCGGCTCCATGCAGACCGGCGGCTCCACGCAGACCGGCGGCTCCACGCAGACCGGCGGCTCTGGCTGCTCCACGCAGACCGGCGGCTCTGGCTGCTCCATGCAGACCGGCGGCTCTGGCTGCTCCATGCAGACCGGCGGCTCTGGCTGCTCCATGCAGACCGGCGGCTCTGGCTGCTCCATGCAGCTCTGGCAGCGCTGAACAGGCGGGAGACTCCGGCAGCGCAGAACAGGTGGGAGACTCCGACAGTGCTGTAGAGGAGGAAGGTTCTGGCAGCACTGGACAGGCGAGGCGCACTGTAGGCCTGATGCGTGGTGCTGGCACTGGTGGTACTGGGCCGAGGACACGCACAGGAAGCCTAGTGCGGGGAGCTGCCACCGGAGGGCTGGTGTGTGGAGGTGGTACTGGATAGACCGGACCGTGCAGGCGCACTGGAGCTCTTGAGCACCGAGCCTGCCCAACCTTACCTGGCTCAATATCCACTCTAGCCCGGCCGATACGAGGAGCTGGTATGTACCGCACTGGGCTATGCACCCGCACTGGAGACACCGTGCGCTTCACAGCATAACACGGTGCCTGCCCGGTCTCTCTAGCCCCCCGGTAAGCACAGGAAGTTGGCGCAGGTCTCCTACCTGGCTTTGACATACCTGTGTGCCCCCACCAATACATTTTTGTGGCTGACTCTCGGGCTTCCATCCGCATCGCCGTGCTGCCTCCTCATACCAGTGCCTCTCCGCCTTTACCGCCTCCAGCTCTTCTTTGGGGCGGCGATATTCTCCAGGCTGAGCCCAGGGTCCTTTACCATCCAATATCTCCTCCCATGTCCAGAAATCTGGATTTCGCTGCTCCTGCTGCCGCTGCCTGTCACCACGCCGCTTGGTCCTGTTGTGGTGGGTGATTCTGTTACGGTTTTCTTGTGAGAGGAGGACCAAACTGCAGCGTGGTAATTTTGATACATGTTTAATAAACGAATAAACATGAACAATACAAAACATGAAACGTACCGTGAAAACCTAAACAGCCAATCTGGTGCAAACAAACAGAGACAGGAACAATCACCCACGAAACAGTCAAAGAATATGGCTGCCTAAATATGGTTCCCAATCAGAGACAACGATAAACACCTGCCTCTGATTGAGAACCACTTCAGGCAACCATAGACCTTTCTAGATAACCCCACTATACCACAAACCAAATACCTACAAAAACCCCAAGACAAAACACACCACATAATTAACCCATGTCACACCCTGGCCTGACCAAAATAATAAAGAAAACACAAAATACTAAGACCAGGGCGTGACTGCAATTGACATTTCACATGATCATGAATGGTCCTTGCACTACTCTAGAGACGACTTCACTACAGTATAAATGTATTCCGTACAATGTTATTATTCCCCAATGCCCCTATTCTGATATCTTCCATTGGCTTGTTGTAAACATATAAACTTGTAGACAAATACATAAAAAAGATAAACAATAAACATATTAAATTATAAAAACAGTTTGACAATCGAGAAAGAGAAGAGAAAAGAGTGAGAGAATGAGCCTCAAGATCAGATTTGTGTATGTATAAGTCCGTATGTGTAAGTGAGAATGTAATTGAGTGTGTGTGTGTGTTCATATCCACTTCATAGTGTTCAGATGTTTTTTACAGTTCCCATACCTCATTTTTTTTCAGAACTTGAAGTCCCTGTCAAATTTAGTACAGCCATCGTGTTATGGAGCGGTCTCAGAATAGCTGTCCAACTATAAAGAGTTTGTCCACAATGAGAAAGGCACGCTTACCCTTCTCCCTTTGTTGCCTTTGTACCAGATACAGTCTCTTACGACGTTCGTTTATCTCCCTTGGAAATTGGTCATTGAGACCGAATTTGGTCCCTTCAAGCTCCATTCCCCTGCTTTTGATCAGCTCCTTTTGTTGGTAGTGTTCAAATTTTGCGATGATTGGTCGGGGACCCTTGGTCTTGTCGCTCCGAGCTCCAAGCCTGTGTACTCGGGGGAAAGCCACCTTGTTTACAGTCGCTATAGGAAGTTTTAAGGTGGATTGCATGAATTCTCTGATCGCGCCCTCTGGATTATTGGATGCGTCCTCAGGAATCCTGAGTAGACAATCCATGTTGGAATCGTGGGCGAGTGCCTTGTTTTCTCCTTGGAGCGTGAGAATTTCACTCTGGCTAATCTCCAAACTCCCCATCAGCCCTGCTACCTCCTCACACATTTTTTTCAGTCTCACCTTGATTGATAACATAAATAAATTTAATTATATTTCATATTATTACAAATACATTTGTTGAAATACTCAAGTCTAAGTAAATTTACACTGCTGTCTTTCTCTCTCTGTTTCCCTCCATCTTCCACTGTCTTCCAACCTCACTTTCTTCCTATCCATTTTTTTCCATATTTTTTTTCTAATTTCTTTTTGGGGGGGGGGGTGGGTGTGTTAGAATACCATTTTGGTATTTTGTACATAGTTATTTGTTTCAAAATGTATACCTTCACCAATTTGGCCACTTGGGTACATTTGGGCTACTTGTGTGGGACACCTGGGTGACTTCATGGTAAATGTCATGTAGCACACTCATTTTGGAAGTTATCATTCCGAAACTTTGCACAAGTACTGTTGCCCTCTTGAAATTTTCACTGAAATTGTCCCCATCATCCTATCTGAATGTTTGTTTAATCTTGTTCATTTTAAAGATGATACAAAAAAAATTGATTGTTTTATCTAAACCAGATCTATTATGTTATATTCTCCTACATTCAATTCACATTTACACAAACTTCAGAGTGTTTTCTTTCAAATGGTACCAAGAATATGCATATCCTTGGTTCTGTGCCTGAGCTACAGGCTGTTAGATTTGGGTATGTCTTCAGGCGGAAATTGCACAAAGTAGGGGGGGAGCTCTAAGAGGTTTTAATTAACTTCTTATGGGCAGGTGGGACGGTAGCGTCACACCTGGCCAACATCCGGTGAAATTGCAGAGCGCGAAATTCAATCTACAGAATTATAAATATGTAACTTTCATAAAATCACAAGTGTAATACATAAAAATAAAGCTTAACTTCTTGTTAATTCAGCTGCTGTGTCAGACTTCAAAAAGGCTTTACGGCGAAAGCACACCATGCAATTATCGGAGGACAGCGCCCCACATACAAAAGCATGAAAAACATACTCAATCAGGCAGGTGCGCCACGAAAGTCAGAAATAGCGATATAATAAAGGCCTTACCTTTGATGACCTTCTGGTGGCACTCCAAAAGGTCTGATACATCACAAATGGTCCTTTTTGTTCAATAATGTCCTTCTTATATCCATAAAAACTCAGTTTAGCTGGCTCGCTTCTGTCAATAATCCATCCAGTTTCTCTCCATCAAAATGCATACAAAATTAATCCCAAACGGTACTAATAAACTTTTCCAAACAAATCAAACCTTAGGTACCCTAATACGTAAATAAATGATACAATTTAAGATGGAGAATTGTTATTGTCTTTACCGGAGAAAAATACCAAAGAACGCGCTCTCTTCCACGCGCTTGGAAACACTACAGCCAAAATGGGAGCCACCTAGAAAAACAACCATTTCTGGCTAATTCTTCCAAAAACCAGCATGAAACTCTTTCTAAAGACTGTTGACATCTAGTGGAAGTCCTAGGAACTGCAATCTGGGAGTATTTCACCTTATAATAAAAGTGACAGCCATTGAAAACAGTGGTAGGCTTTTTTGGGATGGTTTGTCCTCGGGGTTTCGCCTGCCATATCAGTTCTGTTATACTCAGACATCATTTTAACAGTTTTAGAAACGTTAGTGTGTTTTCTATCCAAATCTATGAATTATATGCATATCCTAGCGTCTGGGACTGAGTAAAATGCAGTTTACTTTGGGCACTCTTTTCATCCGGATGTGAAAATACTGCTCCCTACCCAAGAGAGGTAAACAAACTATAGTTTTGGCAAGTCGGTTAGGACATCTACTTTGTGCATGACACAAGTAATTTTCCCAACAACTGTTTACAGACAGATTATTTCACTTATTGTTCACTGTATCACAATTCCAGTCGGTCAGAAGTTTACATAAACTAAGTTGACTGTGCCTTTAAACAGCTTGGACAATTCCAGAAAATTATGTCATGGCTTTAGAAGCATCTGATAGGCTAATTGACATAATTTGAGTCAATTGGAGGTGTACCTGTGGATGTATTTCAAGGCCTACCTTCATACTCAGTGCCTCTTTGCTTGACATCATGGGGAAATCAAAATTCATCAGCTAAAACCCCAGAAAATTTGTAGACCTCCACAAGTGTGGTTCATCCTTGGGAGTAATTTCCAAACGCCTTAAGGTACCCAGTTCATCAGTACAAATAATAGTACGCAAGTATAAACACCATGGGGCCACGCAGCCATCATACCGCTCAGGAAGGAGAAGCGTTCTGTCTCCTAGAGATTAACGTACTGTGGTGCGAAAAGTGTAAATCAATCCCAGAACAACAGCAAAGGACCTTGTGAAGATGGAGGGAACAGGTACAAAAGTATCAATATCCACAGTAAAACGAGTCCTATATCGACATAACCTGAAAGGCCGCTCAGGAAGGAAGAAGCCACTGCTCCAAAACCGCCGGAAAAAGCAAGACTATGGTTTGCAACTACACATGGGGACAAAGAGCGTACTTTTTGGAGAAATGTCCTCTGGTCTGATGAAACAAAAATAGAACTGTTTGGCCATAATGACCATTGTTACGTTTGGAGGAAAAAGGGGGATGCTTGAAATTCCTTTTTGATACTGTCGCAAAGCTAACTAAAAAGCAGCATTCCCCAAGACAGGATGACTTTCACTTTAGCAGTGATAAATTCATGAACTTCTTTGAGGAAAAGATTATGATTATTAGAAAGCAAATTACGGACTCCTCTTTAAATCTGCGTATTCCTTCAAAGCTCAGTTGTCCTGAGTCTGCACAACTCTCCCAGGACCTAGGATCAAGAGAGACACTCAAGTTCTTTAGCACTATATCTCTTGACACAATGATGAAAATAATCATGGCCTCTAAACCTTCACGCTGCATACTGGACCCTATTCCAACTAAACTACTGAAAGAGCTGCTTCCTGTGCTTGGCCCTCCTATGTTGAACATAATAAACGGCTCTCTATCCACCGGATGTGTACCAAACTCACTAAAAGTGGCAGTAATAAAGCCTCTCTTGAAAAAGCCAAACCTTGACCCAGAGAATATAAAAAACTATCGGCCTATATCGAATCTTCCATTCCTCTCCAACATTTTAGAAAAGGCTGTTGCGCAGCAACTCACTGCCTTCCTGAAGACATACGAAATGTATGTATACGAAATGCTTCAGTCTGGTTTTAGACCCCATCATAGCACTGAGACGGCACTTGTGAAGGTGGTAAATGACATTTTAATGGCATCTGTCCTCATGCTCCTAGACCTTAGTGCTGTATGTGTTTCAGACACATTCTTCTAGCAAGGGCAATTTTGGGGCTTCACCATGTTTCATTGAAATGTACAGCTGTGTGTCATCCGCATAGCAGTGAAAGTTAACATTATGTTTTCGAATAACATCCCCAAGAGGTAAAATATATAGTGAAAACAATAGTGGTCCCAAAACGGAACCTTGAGGAACACCGAAATTTACAGTTGATTTGTCAGAGGACAAACCATTCACAGAGACAAACTGCTATCTTTCCGACAGATAAGATCTAAACCAGGCCAGAACTTGTCCGTGTAGACCAATTTGGGTTTCCAATCTCTCCAAAAGAATGTGGTGATCGATTGTATCAAAAGCAGCACTAAGGTCTAGGAGCATGAGGACAGATGCAGAGCCTTGGTCCGATGCCATTAAAATGTCATTTACCAAACGTTCTACTTTTAAACTCGGACAAAACAGAGATGCTTGTTCTAGGTCCCAAGAAACAAAGAGATCTTCTGTTGAATCTGACAATTAATCTTAATGGTTGTACAGTCGTCTCAAATAAAACTGTGAAGGACCTCGGCGTTACTCTGGACCCTGATCTCTCTTTTGAAGAACATATCAAGACCATTTCAAGGACAGCTTTTTTCCATCTACGTAACATTGCAAAAATCAGAAAATGTCTGTCCAAAAATGATGCAGAAAAATTTATCCATGCTTTTGTCACTTCTAGGTTAGACTACTGCAATGCTCTACTTTCCGGCTACCTGGATAAAGCACTAAATAAACTTCAGTTGGTGCTAAATACGGCTGCTAGAATCCTGACTAGAACCAAAAATGTTTATCATATTACTCCAGTGCTAGCCTCTCTACTTAAAGGTTGAGACCGAGTCTGCGTCTCTCACATGGGTAGGCAGACCACTCCATATAAATGGAGCTCTATAGGAGAAAGACCTACCTCCAGCTGTTTGCTTAGAAATTCTAGAGACAATTAGGAGGCCTGCGTCTTGTGACCGTAGCGTACGTGTAGGTATGTACGGCAGGACCAAATCAGAGAGATAGGTAGGAGCAAGCCCATGTAATGCTTTGTAGGATAGCAGTAAAACCTTGAAATCAGCCCTTGCCTTAACAGGAAGCCAGTGTAGGGAGGCTAGCACTGGAGTAATATGATCAAATTTAGTGAGAGGTCTAATGCTTTAAATTTCTGCCCTCCGAATTCATATTCGTTATATAAATAGGCCCTTTTAATTTTGTCTGGCTTGCCATTCCAAATCAAAAAAATGTTTTCGTTCAAATCATTTAAAAAGCAGGTCACGAGGTATAAGCAAATAGTTAAACTGTGATTTGACTAAAGAGTTCATCAGGGTGAGTTCTCCACAAATAGACAGGTATTTTCCTTTCCATGGTAGCAAGATCTTATCTATTTTTGATAACTTTCAGTAAAAATGTATTAGCGTGAGATCCTTTCTTTCGGGATTTGTATTCCGAGTATGTCCACATCCCCGTCAGACCATTTTATTGGTAAACTACACGGTAATGTAAAATGTAAATTTTTTAGGGGAGCACGTGATGCGGTGGAGCTGAGCAGACACTGACAAACCGAGCTCTTCAAAGTTATTCTATTTTTACCTAAATAACAAAGTTGAAACAATATTCAGTCTCTCGATGTGCAAAACTGATAGAGACATACCCCAAGCGACTTACAGCTGTAATCGCAGCAAAAGGTGGCGCTACAAAGTATTAACTTAAGGGGGCTGAATAATTTTGCACGCCCAATTTTTCAGTTTTTGATTTGTTAAAAAAGTTTGAAATATCCAATAAATGTCTTTCCACTTCATGATTGTGTCCCACTTGTTGTTGATTCTTCACAAAAAAATACAGTTTTATATCTTTATGTTTGAAGCCTGAAATGTGGCAAAAGGTCCGAAAGTTCAAGGGGGCCAAATACTTTCGCAAGGCACTGTAGATGGAGACTAAATTCTACACTCCTAACGAAACCTGAATTTTGTGCATTCATCAAAGAGCAGATCAATATTTTTACTTTGACAAACAAACCCTCCGCTCCTGACAGTTTCATTCTTTGGGACACCTTTTTGGGCCTATCTGAGGGGACAGATAATTTTCTATACTAAAGAGCTGAAGAGAAAACACGGTGCGGAACTGAGTGCCCTTGAATCTGAAATCTCTGAGCTAGAGAAAACCTACCAAAGAGGCCCGACAAAAGATCTATACAGGTTTTTGGTAAATAAAAAACTGAAATATAATATTCTGAACACATCAAGCTGAGAGGGCCATCACTAAATCAAAACAGCGTTATTACGAGCTTGGAGAGAACGCTCACAAAATATTGGCATGGCAACTGAAAGCCGAGGAAAGTAAGAGGACAATTAATGCCATAGAAACTCTTACTAATGAGATCTTTCGACCCTACTGAAATTAATAATACTTTTAAGAAATACTATGAAGACCTCTACACTTCCCAATCAAGCGATGATCTATCAGAGATCGACTCCTTTCTCTCCTCTCTCAACCTCCCATGCCTGTCAGGGGAAGACAGCGAGAGCCTGAGTGAACACTTCTCAGTTCCTGAATTGTTGGAGGCCATTAAATCCTTACCTTCTAATAAATCTCCTGGGGAGGATGGCTTCCCTCCAGAGTTCTATAAAGAATTTTTAGGAGCTGTTGGTCCCCTACCTTATGGAGGTACTTAAAAAAGCCGGGGAAGACAACTGCTTTCCAGAGTCCTTCTCTCAAGCAGTGATTACTGTAATCCACAAGAAAGGGAAAAACCCGCTAAAGTGTGCCTCCTATAGACCAATCTCTCTCCTTAAAACAGATTGTAAACGGGTCACCAAGATGTTATCTAAGAGACTGGAGTCATGTCTTCCCCTGTTGGTCAACCCAGATCAGACTGGCTTCATAATTAATAGATTGCCCTCCAATAATCTCAGAAGGTTTTTTGATATAATTCACCTAGCTAACAAAAACAAAATACCTAGTGTCGCAGTCTCCCTCGACGCTGAAAAGGCCTTTGATAGGGTTGAATGGCCATACCTCTTCCGCGTCTTGGAAAAGTTTGGTTTAGGTACCGTATTTGTAAATTTGATAAAATCACTCTACAAATATCCTAAAGCTAGGATTGCTACCAATGGGATTACTTCCTCCTCTTTCCCTCTTTCTAGGGGGAACAGACAAGGTTGCCCAATTAGCCCCCACCTCTTTGCCCTCGCCATCGAACCGTTGGCTGAGGCTATTAGAACGTGCCCTGACATACATGGCTTTGAGGTGGGCCCCGATACCCATAAATTATCACTCTTTGCGGACAACCTTATCTTATTTCTAACAAACCCAGAACACTCCCACTCGCAGATCCTACTACAGTGTTATAGTTCTTTCTCTGGATATAAGGTCAATTTTGATAAAAGTGATATCTTACCGTTGTCTGTCTTTGACCATCATACCATCAAGCACAAGTTTCCTTTTAGATGGTCGCCTATGGGCTTCACATATTTGGGCATAATGGTGGATGGTAATCTGAACAACCTTTATAAACTCAATCTGGCCAGTTTGTTGCAAAAGGTGGAGGGTGACCTTTGTAAATGGACTTACATTGATTCTACCCAGTAGAGTGAGAGGTAAGTAAAATGAATGTCCTGCCCAGATTTCTATATCCGTTTCAATCTCTCCCTGTTCCAGCAGCATTTTTTTCCTCTCTTGACAAGCTGACCAGAAGGTTTTTCTGGCACGGCAAAACCCCTAGGGTTGGCCTTGATAAACTGACCCTTGATTACAGTCAAGGGGGCTTAAACCTCCCCAATTTTAAAATGTACTACTGGGCTGCACAGTCTAGGTTTCTAGCTCAGAGGTTTGACAATGGTCCCTCTCCCTCATGGTTGAACATTGAAAAGTTTGAGGTGAATGATGACACTGGGGCAGAATTGTTTTACAAATGGGACAGAAAATCTATAAAAACCATCACAGACAACCCTTTAATCATACATTCTGTCCTGGCATGGTGCAAACTGCTGTTCGGACGAGGGGAATTCCTTTCCCCTAAAACCCCGTTATGGAACAATAGACTGATTCCTATGTTTTTCCAGAATAGTAACTTTAGACCATGGTCTGATAAGGGGGATCACTCTTCTGGAACATTGTTACGAGGAGGGAGTTCTTATGTCTTTTGATCAGCTGAAACAGAAATACCACTTGCCTAACAGTGGCTTCTTTAGCTACCTACAACTATGAAACTTTATTAGGGTGACTCTCAAGGGATAATGGAACCTACCTAAGATGTCACCTATTGAACAACTCTGCCACGCAGACCAACCACTGTTCAATACCATTTCCTGTGTATATGATGCTCTTATGTCAAGACTAACAGTGCCTGGGCTAGATAAACCCTGACTTAGATGGGGAAAAGATCTGGGTATTGATCTTGATGAGGGTCTATGAAGTGACCTATGCAGGGATGGAGTTACATCCACATTGAACTCCAGATACAGACTGATCCAGTTTAATTTCCTCCATCAGCTCTATATCACCCCATCTAGACTGCACAAGTTCAACCCTGATATCTCCTCCCTATGTTTTAGATGTGGCTCAGATGAAGGAACATTCCTCCATTCCACTTGGCAGTGTTCAAAACTACACGGTTTCTGGCAGGGGGTATGCGATACCATATCCTCAATTCACGGGGTTGCATTCCTTTTAGACCCAGAGGTCTGTCTACTGGGCAACTTTACTAACACCAATCTTAGGCAAAGCCATACTATAAAACTAACAGAAATATTGCTAGCGATTGCCTTGAAATGGAAATTGGATTCCTCCCTGCCAGTTGCAATGTGGCTATCGGAAGTTAATAGTTGTATCCCTTTGGAGAAAATCACTTACTGCTTGAGGAATAAGTTACACATTTGACAGATTTTGGCAACCTTTTATTGGCTATATGGAGAATCTCCCCCCACATCACATTGATTGAATCTCTATATAATCCTCACATAGTGTTTCACACGTAATGTATAATATGGAGCTTACAGCAGGTGATCCAATGTCTCATTATTATTATTTTTCTTATTGTATGTTTGTATATATAATTTTTTTTTAAATGTTTTGTTACGCTCGTCTGTTACTGTCACTTTGTCCTATCGTTGTCTAATATCTTTTCACTTTTGTTTTGAATGTTCTTAACAATAAATTTGTGAAGTCGTTGAAAGGTGAGTTTTAATGACTCCAACTTAAGTGTATGTAAACTTCCGACTTCAACTGTATAAAAAAGCTGTCAACAAACAACGACGATATTTGTCCTCCGAAGACGGAGGGGTTAAAAATATAAAAACATATTGTTTAAACTGTATTGAGATCAAATGTTTCTTCAATGAGAAGATTGGCAGAATGTTTGCCCAAATACATCTCGCTCCATCTTCTCTCACTGCCAGACACTGGGCTTCCTCTCACATCCATATTTGGTAGTGAACGAAACACCAACCAGATGCTTCAGACTTGCTTGCTGTTTGGGGATTTAGCTTGGGTTTCTGTACAGCACTTTGTGACATCTGCTGATGTAAAGGCTTTATCAATACATTTGATTGACTTCATATTAGGGTTTTAGTCATTTAAAGTTTCACATTGAAAACATTTTTTTCAATTATATTTTTTGAGAGTGGTCCACTACTGCTAGATGAACATAGGGGAAACTGCAATGTCCAATATGAATATATTGTTATTCCGTTTCAGGTTCATATTATATACTATAATTTATTTGGTTGATCATTTTATTTCAGTTACCATATGGTAATTATTTCTGCCATCATTCAGGGTTTGCAATAATCTTCTACATATGAAACCACCTAAGGGTTGAAAGCTTCTACACTACATTTTTTGAAATCTCTATTAATTATGTTACTAGTATGCAAATCAAATCAGACACCATGCAGCAAGGAAATAAACATCAAGGTAGGTATTTAGGTAAGAATTATGTAAGACTGCATTTACACAGGCAACCCACTTCTGATGTTTTTTTTTCACTAATTGGACTTCTGACCAGATCTTTTTCATCCTTTCTGATTAATGTGATTGGTCAAGACCAATTAGTGGAACAAATATCAGCATTGGGCTGCCTGTGTAAACACAGCCTTTGTATCTAAAAGCTTGTAAGTAAATGTACATTACATAACTATGTTTTGTAGATAACATAAGAGAGAGACTCACACATTTGAGCCGCCATGCAGTGATCATGCATTAGTTCTGATTTTTGTTTCCCATGTAGGAAACCACAGTGCCACCACCTGGCACATATTCTGACATGTGACATCCAAAAATAGTCTGCAATGAGGAAGTGTCTGGTTAGACAGATCAGTAGGCCTACACAATATTCTAATGTGTGGTCAGAGTTATTTAAGTCAGCTTGGTAAATTCAATAAATTACTGTGACTGCAATTATTCATACCAGTTACCACATTTCCATCCACGGTTTAAGTAACTAAAGTCATACCGTCAAAGAAATTCATCACGACAGCGGTGATGGAAATGGGATGTTTCGGTTGAATTTTAGAAAAATGACGACATATCATTTATTCGTTCGTGGCGGGATCTTTTTGTGCCGATAAAATTAATTATCCTGTCTAGGACTGCCTCGCCAACAGCCAATGAAATTGCAGGGCGCCAAATATAAATCAACAGAAATCTCTAATCAAATTTCTCAAACCGACAAGTACTAAGCACCATTTTAAAGATAAAATTCTCATTAATCCAGCTAGTGTCTGATTTAAAAAATGCTTAAACCTCTGAACCACCCATCCCGGATCCGGGATAATTGTCATCAGCAATGCTGAATAGCATAGCACAACAGTCAAATAATATTACTAGAAAATATTCATATTCATGAAATCACAACTGCAATATTGCAAAACACAGTTTAGCCTTTTGTTAATCACCCTGTCGTCTCAGATTTTGAAATTATGCTTTACAGCGAAAGCAATCCAGGCGTTTGTATAAGTTTATCGATAGCCTAGCATAGCATTATGTACACTTAGCATCAGGAAGCTTGGTCACGAAAATCAGAAAAGCAATCAAATTAACCGTTTAACTTTGATGATCTTCGGATGTTTTCACTCACGAGACTCCCAGTTACACAGCAAATCTTCCTTTTGTTCCATAAAGATGATTTTTATACTCAAATTACCAATGTTTGTTTGTCGCATTATGTTCAGAAATCCACAGGAAAGAGCGGTCACGACAACGCAGACGGAAATTCCAAATAGTCTTCATAATGTCCACAGAAACATGCCAAGCGTTTTTAATAATCATTCCTCAAAGTTTTTAAAGTATATATTCGATAATATATCAAACGAGTGTGTAGTGTTTTCCATAACAGCGGGAGGAACAATGGCCGTTTTACTCAATTGCGCACCAACTCACTCTGAGAGCCCCCACCTATCCACTTACGCAATGTGATCCTTCACGCTCATTTTTCAAAATAAAAGCCTGAAACTATGTCTAAAGACTGTTGACACCTTAGGGAAGCCACAGAAAAAGGAATCTGGTTGATATCCCTTTAAAAATGAAGGACAGGCACGCATAGGAACACAGAAGTTTCAAATAAGAGGCACTTCCTGATTGGATTATCCTCAGGCTTTCGCCTGCAATATCAGTTCTGTTATACTCACAGACAATATGTTTACAATTTTGGAAACTTTAGAGTGTTTTCTATCCTAATCTGTCAATTATATGCATATTCTAGCATCTGGTCATGAGAAATAGGCCATTTACTTTGGGAACATTATTTTTCCAAACATAAAAATAGTGCCCCCTAGCTTCAAGAGGCGAAAGCTCCACAAAAGATTTTGTTAGGTCAGCACCAACTCCCAGAAAAACCCAGCCATTTTTCCAGCCAAAGAGAGGAGTCACAAAAAGCACAACTAGAGATCAAATTAAATCACTAACCTTTGATGATCTTCTTCAGATGACACTCATAGGACTTCATAGGACTTCATGTTAAGTCCAAGATGGCGTAGCAGTAAGACCTGTCGTGTCGTGTCCCTTGTATATATCGTTTTTTTCGTTTTACATATTTTTCTTCGCATATCTTTTAAAACATTCTACTAAACCTCAGCTTCTAAATACTCTCCTGCAACCCGCCTCACCCAATGTAGCTATTTTTCCTAAAGTATTTATATTTACTTCGGACCCGGAACCCCTCAACTGAAGCTAGCCAGCTAACTACCAGCTATGCTAGCGTTCTTCAGCTAACCGGTCACCAGCTAACCTTTAGCTCGGAAAGCTCTCGCCAGTTCGAACAACGCGACTCTAACCAGAGCATAACGGACCTATTTATATTTTTATCCCCGGATTCCACCGCAAACGGAACATTTTTCAGCTGGATCTTCACAACTAGCTATCTAGCTAAACCGCAACCCCGGATGATTACTCCTGGCTAGCGTTTCCACCCACTTAGCTTGAAGCTAGCCTGGCCAGAGCCCCTGTGCTACCACCGTAGCATACTCCTGGGCTACAATACCCGGACCCACGACCGGTCTATCGATGTCACCGCATGAAGAGGAATAAACAGACTCACCCCATCGCGACGTCCCCCAAAGGCTAACTCTCTCTCTAGCCCTTGCTATCTCCTTGTTTGCTAATTCAGCCTGCTAACTGCTAGCTTGTTTAGCCCCGGTCCGCTAACTGCTACCTTGTTTACCCCCTGCCTACTAACTGTTAGCTTGTTAGCACAGGCCTGCTAACCGTCTGAATCGCCGCGGCCCAAACACTCACTGGACCCATATTTACTTTCTATCTCTTTTCAATTTTTTATTTGTTTATACCTTCCGGTAACCTGCCTCACCCAATGTGATACGGAATCGCTATTATTTTTTATTTTTAGAACACACTCAAGAACCTCCAGAAGCTAACCAGCTAACTAGCTACAAGCTATTTAGTCATTGTTCGTTTTTTTTAACCTGGATAACACTCGCCAGTCCAGCTTCCCTGCCCCATCCACCGCTGCCCCCTGGACACTGATCACTTGGCTACATAGCTGATGCACGCTGGACTGTCCATTAATCACGGTACTCCATTCTTCTTGTTTATGTTTTATCTGTCGGCCCCGTTGCCTAGTCAACGCCATTTTACCTGCTGTTGTTGTGCTAGCTGATTAGCTGTTGTTGTCTCACCTACTGTTTTAGCTAGCTCTCCCAATTCAACACCTGTGATTACTGTATGCCTCGCTGTCTGTCTCTCTCAAATGTCAATACGCCTTGTATACTGTTGTTCAGGTTAGTTATCATTGTTTTAGTTCACAATGGAGCCCCTAGTTCCACTCTTCATACCCCTGATACCTCCTTTGTCCCACCTCCCACACATGCGGTGACCTCACCCATTACAACCAGCATGTCCAGTGATACAACCTCTCTCATCATCACCCAGTGCCTGGGCTTACCTCCGCTGTACCCGCACCCCACCATACCCCTGTCTGCGCATTATGCCCTGAATATATTCTACCGTGCCCAGAAACCTGCTCCTCTTATTCTCTGTCCCCAACGCTCTAGGCGACCAGTTTTGATAGCCTTTAGCCGCACCCTCATACTACTCCTTCTCTGTTCCGCGGGTGATGTGGAGGTAAATCCAGGCCCTGCATGTCCCCAGGCACCCTCATTTGTTGACTTCTGTGATCGAAAAAGCCTTGATTTCATGCATGTCAACATCAGAAGCCTCCTCCCTAAGTTTGTTTTACTCACTGCTTTAGCACACTCTGCTAACCCGGATGTCCTTGCAGTGTCTGAATCCTGGCTCAGGAAGGCCACCAAAAATTCTGAGATTTCCATACCAAACTATAACATCTTCCGTCAAGATAGAACTGCCAAAGGGGGAGGAGTTGCAGTCTACTGCAGAGATAGCCTGCAAAGTAATGTCATACTTTCCAGGTCCATACCCAAACAGTTCGAACTACTAATCTTGAAAATTACTCTCTCCAGAAATAAGTCTCTCACTGTTGCCGCCTGCTACCGACCTCCCTCAGCTCCCAGCTGTGCCCTGGACACCATTTGTGAATTGATCGCCCCCCATCTAGCTTCAGAGTTTGTTCTGTTAGGTGACCTAAACTGGGATATGCTTAACACCCCGGCAGTCCTACAATCTAAGCTAGATGCCCTCAATCTCACACAAATCATCAAGGAACCCACCAGGTACAACCCTAAATCTGTAAACAAGGGCACCCTCATAGACGTCATCCTGACCAACTGGCCCTCCAAATACACCTCCGCTGTCTTCAACCAGGATCTCAGTGATCACTGCCTCATTGCCTGTATCCGCTACGGAGCCGCAGTCAAACGACCACCCCTCATCACTGTCAAATGCTCCCTAAAACACTTCTGTGAGCAGGCCTTTCTAATTGACCTGGCCCGGGTATCCTGGAAGGACATTGACCTCATCCCGTCAGTTGAGGATGCCTGGTCCTTCTTTAAAAGTAACTTCCTCACCATTTTAGATAAACATGCTCCGTTAAAAGAATGCAGAACTAAGAACAGATACAGCCCTTGGTTCACTCCAGACCTGACTGCCCTCGACCAGCACAAAAACATCCTGTGGCGGACTGCAATAGCATCGAATAGTCCCCGCGATATGCAACTGTTCAGGGAAGTCAGGAACCAATACACGCAGTCAGTCAGGAAAGCTAAGGCCAGCTTCTTCAGGCAGAAGTTTGCATCCTGTAGCTCCAACTCCAAAAAGTTCTGGGACACTGAAGTCCATGGAGAACAAGAGCACCTCCTCCCAGCTGCCCACTGCACTGAGGCTAGGTAACACGGTCACCACCGATAAATCCATGAATATCGAAAACTTCAACAAGCATTTCTCAACGGCTGGCCATGCCTTCCGCCTGGCTACTCCAACCTCTGCCAACAGCTCCGCCCCCCCCGCAGCTACTCGCCCAAGCCTCTCCAGGTTCTCCTTTACCCAAATCCAGATAGCAGATGTTCTGAAAGAGCTGCAAAACCTGGACCCGTACAAATCAGCTGGGCTTGACAATCTGGACCCTCTATTTCTGAAACTATCCGCCGCCATTGTCGCAACCCCTATTACCAGCCTGTTCAACCTCTCTTTCATATCGTCTGAGATCCCCAAGGATTGGAAAGCTGCCGCAGTCATCCCCCTCTTCAAAGGGGGAGACACCCTGGACCCAAACTGTTACAGACCTATATCCATCCTGCCCTGCCTATCTAAGGTCTTCGAAAGCCAAGTCAACAAACAGGTCACTGACCATCTCGAATCCCACCGTACCTTCTCCGCTGTGCAATCTGGTTTCTGAGCCGGTCACGGGTGCACCTCAGCCACGCTCAAGGTACTAAACGATATCATAACCGCCATCGATAAAAGACAGTACTGTGCAGCCGTCTTCATCGACCTTGCCAAGGCTTTCGACTCTGTCAATCACCATATTCTTATCGGCAGACTCAGTAGCCTCGGTTTTTCGGATGACTGCCTTGCCTGGTTCACCAATTACTTTGCAGACAGAGTTCAGTGTGTCAAATCGGAGGGCATGCTGTCCGGTCCTCTGGCAGTCTCTATGGGGGTGCCACAGGGTTCAATTCTTGGGCCGACTCTTTTCTCTGTATATATCAATGATGTTGATCTTGCTGCGGGCGATTCCCTGATCCACCTCTACGCAGACGACACCATTCTATATACTTCCGGCCCGTCCTTGGACACTGTGCTATCTAACCTCCAAACGAGCTTCAATGCCATACAACACTCCTTCCGTGGCCTCCAACTGCTCTTAAACGCTAGTAAAACCAAATGCATGCTTTTCAACCGATCGCTGCCTGCACCCGCATGCCCGACTAGCATCACCACCCTGGATGGTTCCGACCTTGAATATGTGGACATCTATAAGTACCTAGGTGTCTGGCTAGACTGTAAACTCTCCTTCCAGACCCATATCAAACATCTCCAATCGAAAATCAAATCAAGAGTCGGCTTTCTATTCCGCAACAAAGCCTCCTTCACTCACGCCGCCAAACTTACCCTAGTAAAACTGACTATCCTACCGATCCTCGACTTCGGCGATGTCATCTACAAAATTGCTTCCAACACTCTACTCAGCAAACTGGATGCAGTTTATCACAGTGCCATCCGTTTTGTCACTAAAGCACCTTATACCACCCACCACTGCGACTTGTATGCTCTAGTCGGCTGGCCCTCGCTACATATTCGTCGCCAGACCCACTGGCTCCAGGTCATCTACAAGCCCATGCTAGGTAAAGCTCCGCCTTATCTCAGTTCACTGGTCACGATGGCAACACCCATCCGTAGCATGCGCTCCAGCAGGTGTATCTCACTGATCATCCCTAAAGCCAACACCTCATTTGGCCGCCTTTCGTTCCAGTACTCTGCTGCCTGTGACTGGAACGAATTGCAAAAATCGCTGAAGTTGGAGACTTTTACCTCCCTCACCAACTTCAAACATCTGCTATCTGAGCAGCTAACCGATCGCTGCAGCTGTACATAGTCTATTGGTAAATAGCCACCCAATTTTCACCTACCTCATCCCCATACTGTTTTTAATTATTTACTTTTCTGCTCTTTTGCACACCAATATCTCTACCTGTACATGACCATCTGATCATTTATCACTCCAGTGTTAATCTGCAAAATTGTAATTATTCACCTACCTCCTCATGCCTTTTGCACACAATGTATATAGACTCCCCTTTTTTTCTACTGTGTTATTGACTTAATTAATTAATTGTTTACTCCATGTGTAACTCTGTGTTGTCTGTTCACACTGCTATGCTTTATCTTGGCCAGGTCGCAGTTGCAAATGAGAACTTGTTCTCAACTAGCCTACCTGGTTAAATAAAGGTGAAATAAAAAAAAATAAAAAAAATGTTACACAATACATGTATGTTTTGTTTGGTAAAGTTCATATTTATATCCAAAAATCTTATTTTACATTGGTGTATTATGCTCAGTAGTTGCAAAAGATTGCAGTGATATTGCAGAGAGCCACATGAATTCACAGAAATACTCATTATAAATATTGATGAAAATTCAAGTGATATGCTTTACGGAAAAAGCATAATCTGAGAACGGCGCTCAGAGCCCAAACCAGCCACAAGAAATATCCGCCATGTTGCGCAGTCAACATTAGTCATAAATAGCATTATAAATATTCACTTACCTTTGATGATCTTCATCAGAATGCACTCCCAGGAATCACAGTTCCACAATAAATGTTTGTTTTGTTCGATAATGTCCATCATTTATGTCCAAATAGCTTCTTTTGTTAGGCCGTTTGGTAAACAAATCCAAAAGCGCGTCCAGTCGGACGAAAAGTAAAAAAAGTTATATTACAGGTCGAAGAAACTTGTCATATTAAGTATAGAATCAATCTTTAGGATGTTTTTATCATAAATGTTCAATAATGTTCCAACTGGAGAATTCTATTGTCTGTAGAAAAGCAATGGAACGAGATCTCTCATGTGAAATGTGCGTGACTAAGAACAAGGCTGCTGGCAGAGCCCTCAGTCAAACAGCTCCCATCCGGCCCCCCTTCACGCGAGAAGCCTTACACAATGTTCTAAAAGATGGTTGACATCTAGTGGAAGCCTTAGGAAGTGCAACATAATCCATATCCCACTGTGAATTCGATAGGGGCCGAGTTCAAAAACTACAAACCTCAGATTTCCCACTTCCTGTTTGGATTTCTTCTCACTTTTTTGCCTGCCATATGAGTTGTTATACTCACAGACATCATTCAAATAGTTTTAGAAACGTCAGAGTGTTTTCTATCTAATACTCATATGCATATATTTGCATCTAGGACTTAGGAGGCAGTTCACTCTGGGCACGCTATTCATCCAAAAGTGAAAATGCTTCCCCTATCCCAAAGAAGATTTATGCGAGAAATGGCGGTGAAATGCTTTATTAGCAAATATTGATAATAGCCATCATATCGAAGTAAAATTGGAGTCAGACGATGATATGGTGTGTGGTCCTCCCACTACGACTCAGGAAACTATGCAGTTAATTAGACTACTTTAGAAAATGTTTTTAATGATTAACTTCACAGGGTGGTGAAAGTGCCCGGTGATGATCATGATGCTTTCCCAGACATTTACCAAGAAAGACTCTTTGGAAAGTATTCATACCCATTGTCTTATTCCACATTTGGTTGTGTTACCGCCTGAATTCAAAATGGATTAAGTAAATAAAAACATTTCACCCATCTACACACAATACCCCATTATGACAAAGTGAAAAAAACATCTCACCCATCTACACACAATACCCCATTATGACAAAGTGAAAAAAACATCTCACCCATCTACACACAATACCCCATTATGACAAAGTGAAAAAAACATCTCACCCATCTACACACAATACCCCATTATGACAAAGTGAAAAAAACATCTCACCCATCTACACACAATACCCCATTATGACAAAGTGAAAAAAACATCTCACCCATCTACACACAATACCCCATTATGACAAAGTCAAAAAAACATTCCACCCATCTACACACAATACCCCATTATGACAAAGTGAAAAAAACATCTCACCCATCTACACACAATACCCCATTATGACAAAGTGAAAAAAACATCTCACCCATCTACACACAATACCCCATTATGACAAAGTGAAAAAAACATTCCACCCATCTACACACAATACCCCATTATGACAAAGTGAAAAAAACATTCCACCCATCTACACACAATACCCCATTATGACAAAGTGAATAAAACATCTCACCCATCTACACACAATACCCCATTATGACAAAGTGAAAAAAACATCTCACCCATCTACACACAATACCCCATTATGACAAAGTCAAAAAAACATTTCTTTAAATTGTGGCAAATTTATTCAATTTAAAATAAAATATAGAAAGATGTAATTTACGTAAGTATTCATACACCGGAGTCAAAACTTTGTAGAAGCATCTTTGGCAGCGATTACAGCTGTGAGTCTTTCTGGGTAAGAGAGCTTTCCACACCTGGATTATGCAACATGTTCCCATTATTCTTTTCAAAATGATTCAAGCTCAAATTGTTCGTCGATCATTGCTAGACAACCATTTTCAGGTCTTGCCAAGTAGATTTAAGTAAAAACTAACTTGGCCACTCAGGAACATTCACTATCTTCTTGGTAATGAACTCCAGTGTAGATTTGGCCTTGTGTTTTAGGTTATTGTTCTGCTGAAAGGTGAATTCATCTCGGTGTCTGGTGGAAAGCACACTGAAGCATGTTTTCCTCTAGGATTTACCTGTGCTTAGCACAATTCTGTTTCCTTTTTATCCTGAAAAACTCCCCAGTCCTTAATGACTACAAGCATAACTGAAACCTTATGCAGCCATCACCATGCTTGGAAATATGGAGAGTGGTACTCAATAATGTGTTGTATTTGCCCCAAACATAACACTTTGCATTCAGGACACAAAGTTAACTGCTTTACCACATTTTTTACAGTATTACTTTAGTGCCATGTTGCAAACAGGATGCATGTTTGGAATATTTGTATTCTGTACAGGCTTCCTTTTCATCCTGTCATTTAGGTTAGTATTGTGGAGTAACTACAATGTTGATCCATCCTAATTTCTCTCTTATCACAGCCATTAAAGTCTAACTGTTTTAAAGTCACCACTGGCCTCGTGATGAAATCCCTGAGCGGTTTCCTTCCTCTCCAGCAACTGAGTTAGGAAGGATGCCTGTATCAGTGTACTGACTGGGTGTATTGATGCACCATCCAAAGTGTAATTAATAACTTCACTATGTTCAAAGGGATATTCATTTATTCAATGTCTGCTTTTTTTGGTTTTACCCATCTACCAATAGGTGTCCTTCTCTGCGAGGCATCGGACAACCTCTCTGGTTGTTGTAGCTGAATCTGTGTTTGAAATTCACTGCTCAACTGAGGGACATTACAGATAATTGGACTGTATGTGTGGGGTACCGAGATGAGTTAGTCATTTAAAAATCCGTAATGAGTGAGTCCATGCAACTTATTATTTGACATATTAAGCACATTTTTAGTCCTGAAATGATTTAGGCTTGCAAAAGGAATGAATACTTATTGACTCAAGACTTTTCAGCTTTTCATTTGTAATTCATTTATAAAAATGTCGAAAAAAAGAATTCCCATGGATGTGGATGAACAGTAAAAAACAGCAGCACAACGTTTTTAATGAAACTGCACTCCCCCAGTCTACACCGGGAAAGGACATCAGATTATGCCCTCCGAATTCATACAGTCCCATTTTTACCACATTCTTGCCTGGATAAGCTTTTTATACACGGAGTCTACAAAACATTAGGAACTCTATCCATGACAGACTGACCAGGTGAATCCAAATGGATGCTATGATCCCTTATTGATGTCACCTGTTAAATACACTTCAAATCAGTGGTGATAATGGGGGGGGGGGGGGGGGGGGGAAGAAGGATTTTTAATTATTGAGACAATTCAGACATGGATTGTTTGTGCGTGCCATTCAGAGGGTGAATAGACAAGACAAATTTAAGTGCCTTGGAACGGGGTATGGTAGTAGGTGCCAGCCATATCGGTTTGAGTATGTCAAGAACTGCCACGCTGCTGTGTTTTTCACATGCAACAGTTTCCCGTGTGTACCCAAAGGACAATCCAGCCAACTCGACACAACTGTGGGAAGCATTGGAGTCAACATGGGCCAGCATCCCTGTGGAACACTTTCAACACACAAATTGTAGAGTCCATGCCATGAGCAATTGAGGCTGTTGTGAGGGCAAAAGGGGTGCAACATAATATTAGGAAGGTGTTCTTAATCTTTCCCATGCATTGATATTGACATTGATATTGCTTCAAATGTTTTTGTGGAAGTGGAGTTGGTGGAATTGCCCTTTAATTGATGTCAACTTTCGCAGATTCCAATAATATTTTAGTATTATACATTTCATACTAAACCGTAGGCAGAACTTAACCGCAATCACGACTAGGTCGGTTGGTGGAAATAAAAGTAGAGGCTTTGTCGCCGGCATTGCCTTTCATATCAAGAAAAGTCAGCAAAAGGTTTCACAGGAGTATAAGTGTTATTCATTTAGAAAACCGATATGCAAATGCATTGACTTATCATGAATAACTGCACTAATCATGGTAAGATGATCTACTGTATATAAGAAGATCTGTTCATCCTCCAGGATCCCTCTTCATCAATGGAGGCTCCTCAGAGGAGGAAGGGGAGGACCATCCTCCAAGGTGAATTTCATAATGTAAATTGTAAAACATTTAAGAAGTTATCCCTTTTAGATGAAACTATACTAAATATAATCACGTCACCAAATACCTGATTAAAACACACTATTTTGCAAAGAAGGTCTACAGTAGCCTCAATAGCACTCTGTAGGGTAGCACCATGGTGTAGCCGGAGGAAAGCTAGCTTCCATTCTCCTCTGGGAACATTGACTTCCTTGGAGGATCATGGTTCTCACCCCCTTGCATAAAAGTATGACAACTTCTGGAGGACGTCCTCCAGCCTATCAGAGCTCTTGCAGCATGAACTGACATGTTGCCCACCCAATCAAAGGATCAGAGAATGAATCTAGTACTGAAAGCATTAAGCTACAGCTAACTAGCACTGCAGTGTATAAAATGTGGTGAGTAGCTGACTCAAAGAAAGAGAAAGACAATAGTTGTACAGTTTTGAACAAATTAATTTCTTCCAAAATAAAGGTGATTCAAGAGAGTGCCATTTTTTTCACTTTTAGTTTCACTTATTTAGCTAGCAAATGCAGCTAGCAAGTTCAGCCTACTGAAACACCCTGATCAAACAGAGGGATGCTATGATAGCTAGCTGGCTATGACTATCCAACACAACACTGGAACTCTTCCAAGTCAAGGTAAGCTTTTGGTATCACTCATTTATTGCCACCGCTGGTGTAACTGCTTACTGACTGTACATTAACGTTACTGCATGAATGAAGTGGGTTTACTAACACATTAGTTCTATTAGCTATGCTATGACGGTACTTTAGCTAATATGGTGACAATGATGTAGGCTGGAATGGTATTCTTTGCCTGGTAACATACGGCTGATTTGTTGTGCATTGAAGTCCACAAGCAAAGGGAAAAGAAGGAGTACAACGCGACTGTTATGAGTTTACGCTGTTATGAGTTTACGCATAATCAGGGGTGTATTCATTCCACCGATTCTATTTAAATACGTTTCTTAAATGGAAGCAAACAGAACAAAACGGGGATAAACATACCTGAATTTGTCCAATAGAAACTTGTTTGCAACTTTTGGACTAATGATTACACCCTATATCAGCTAGATGCAGGCAAGAGTGTACAAGGCGGCATTGAATGTCACTGTCTGTCGCCTCAAATTTGTCTCTCGACCTGTGTGCACCTACATTGTAAACTTTAATTCATAGCCTAGGTTGTAGCAACCTCATGATGGGTATAGGGAAACATTGAGTATCATGTTAGTAGCCTAAACCTATCGCTGTTACATTGAACTGGGTGAATGGAATATGAATGAGAGTCATCCAATATGCTGTAATAGAAAAAATGATCCAACATCTTAAACCGGCACTGACTGCCACTGCTCCTCATTGGGCAGCAGCAGCGGGGATGGAGGACTGTGTCCAGGCCTTACTGCAGCTAGGGGTGGAGCCTTGACCTAGGGCTATCAATGAGAACACACCTCTCACATATGCAATGTACTGTGGCCACACTGCCAGCATCAATCTCAGCTGACAACAGGTTGGTTAACATTGCATTTTGTATGCATTTCTTATTTCACCTTTATTTAACCAGGTAGGCTAGTTGAGAACAAGTTCTCATTTGCAACTGCGACCTGGCCAAGATAAAGCAAACAGTGTGACACAGACAACAACACAGAGTTACACATGGAGTAAACAATAAACAAGCCAATAACACAGTAGAAAAAAAGAAAGTCTATATACAGTGTGTGCAAAAGGCATGAGGAGGTAGGCAATAAATAGGCCATAGTAGCAGGGTAATTACAATTTAGCAGATTAACACGAGTGATAAATGAGCAGATGCTGATGTGCAAGTAGAGATGCTGGTGTGCAAATGAGCAGAAAATACAATTAAAACAGTATGGGGATGAGGTAGATTGGGTGGGCTATTTACAGATGGACTGTGTACAGCTGCAGCGATTGGTTAGCTGCTCAGATAGCTGATAGTTAAAGTTAGTGAGGGAAATACAAGTCTCCAACTTCAGCGATTTTTGCAATTCGTTCAAGTCAATGGCAGCAGAATACTGGAAGGAAAGGCAGCCACATGAGGTGTTGGCTTTGGGGATGATCAGTGAGATATACCTGCTGGAATGTGTGCTACGGGTGGGTGTTGTTATCGTGACCAGTGAACTAACCCTAACCTAGCATAGACTTATAGATGACCTGGAGCCAGTGGGTCTGGCGATGAATATGTAGCGAGGGCCAGCCGACTAGAGCATACAGGTCGCAGTGGGTGGTATAAGGTGATTTGGTAACAAAACGGATGGCACTGTGATAAACTGCATCCAGTTTGCTGAGTAGAGTGTTGGAAGCTATTTTGTAGGTGATGGCGCCGAAGTCGAGGATCAGTAGGATAGTCAGTTTTACGAGGGTACGTTTGGCGGCGTGAGTGAAGGAGGCATTGTTTGCGAAATAGAAAGCCGATTCTAGATTTGATTTTGGATTGGAGATGTTTAATATGAGTCTGGAAGGAGAGTTCAGTCTAGCCAGACACCTAGGTATTTATAGTTGTCCACATATTCTAGGTCGGAACCGTCCAGGGTGGTGATGCTAGTCGGGCGGGCGGGTGCGGGCAGCGAACGGTTGAAAAGCATGCATTTGGTTTTACTACCGTTTAAGAGCAGTTGGAGGCCACGGAAGGAGTGTTGTATGGCATTGAAGCTCGTGTGTGTGTAGTTACTATTAATTTAAAGTGGAAATGGCCATGCAATAATTCTGTGTGCAATCGGACATGTTGATTATTTGTTGATTATTAAAGACAAAAATAATTGTAAAAAAGAAAATGCTTGCCATCCGTCTTAAACCACAGAGTTGTGAATAAGACTACATGGTCACATTGATTGATTCTCCACAGATCTGACTCAGTCAGACAGCTGCCTTCCCAGGGGAGTGACCAGTCCCAGAAGGAGGAGGTCAAGTTCTGCATGCACAACCAGATCTTCTCTTGCAAGAGGAAGAAAGAGCACCACGCCGCCGGCCACAGAGAGCTGGGCCGCGACAGACATCTGAGGGAGGAGACTGCTTGGCGGACTCCTCCTCGGCCAAGGAGCCGGGAGACGAAGGACCCAAAGTCAGAAAACGGCCTTCGGTGGAAACGGGGCAGAAAATCAATCCATTCGAAATCTGCACAGCGAAGGACTGCCTCACATATGGATGCAAAGTCTTCCGCCCATCAATCTGGGCACATCTTTGTTGGTCAGCTCCCAGAGTGCCGTTCAGCAGAGTCAAGCCACAGGGCCGATGGTCAACCACTTTGTACCCTGCTCTTGGAAAAGCAGGAGCGAGCATGACTTGTTTGATAGTAGGGCGAAGGGACAATCGTTGGTCAGTCAGTCATTTCTGTACAGCACTTTGTGACATCAGCTGATGTGAGAAGGGCTTTATAAATACATTTGATTGATTGATCGATCATGCCTAGAAGATCAAGTCCAATCAATCTATTTTGGCCCACAAATCCCATTTTGGCCCACACCCCCTTTAGAAAGGCTATTATACAATGGATGTCCTCTGCCCACACCAAGCCCCATACATACAGAAGAATGAACAAGGTAGGATGAGTTGAGTCTTAAATCGTAAACATATAAACTTGTGGGGCATTCACATGATGTATCAAGTGAGTCATCTAACAGTCCTTTCACCAGAGCAAAGCACCAGGTAGCAATAAAGCCACATCCTGCTAAGATAGCTAGACTTGGCTTCACAATTCACACCTTGAGTCCGCTTTAATTCAAAACCTGTATGCCTAAAACATTATTTTGCAAGGGAGTGCTGCAAGAGAAAATGTGTGAACTTCTATGCAGTTTAGTTTAGATAACGAGGGAACATAACATTAGATTTTTTCAGTTTTAAAATGTATGCAGAACAAAAAACATTGATTTCAAAGTAAAACAAACATACAACTCTATTGACAAGGATTTCTTCAAAAAAATGGACATTGTCGCTCCTAACAGTGCAGATGGAAAGTTTCGTAAAAGAATGGCAGTAAAATCTCCCTCACTTTATGTGACCAAGTTTTTCAAAACGTCTTAAATATCTAGTCTGAATGGAGGCCTCCTGAGTGGTGCAGCGGTCTAAGGCACTGCATCGCAGTGTTGAGGTGTCACTACAGCCTGGGGTTCGATCCCAGGCTGTTTCACAGCCGGCCGTGACTGCGAGTCCCATACGGCAGTGCACAATTGGCCCAGCATCGTCTGGGTTAGAGGAGGGTTTTGCTGGGGGCTTTCCTTGGCTGTTTGCGCTCTAGCGACTCCTTATGGTGGGCCGGGCGCCTGCAAGTTGACATCATGTGGGACTTGGTTTGGAGATTTGGAAGTAAGGGGCCTAACCCAAATCATGAAAAACTGCTGTTCCTTCTCCACCAAACTGTACTGTTGGCACGATGCATTGGGGCAGGTAGCGTTCTCCTGGCATCCGACAAACCCAGAATTGTCCGGCGGACTACCAGATGGTGAAGCATTATTCATCACTCTAGAGAACGCTTTTCCACTCCTCCAGAGTTCAATGGCGGTGAGCTTTACACCACTCCAGCTGACGCTTGGCATTGTGCATGGCGATCTTAGGCTTATGTGCATCTGTTCGGCCATGGAAACCCATTTCATGAAGCTCCTGACAAACAGTTATTGTGCTGATGTTGCTTCCAGAGGCAGTTTGGAACTCGGTAGTGAGTGTTGCAACCGAGGACAGATTATTTTTACGCGCTTCAGCACTCAGCGGTCCCATTCGGTGAGCTTGTGTGGCCTACCACTTCACGGCTGAGCCGTTGTCGCTCCTAAATGTTTTCACTTCACAATAACAGCACTTACAGTTGACAATGGCAGCTCTAGCAGGGTAGACATTTAACGAAAAGGTGTCATCCTAATATGGTGCCACGTTGAAAGTCACGGAGTTCTCAGTAAAGCCATTCTACTGCCAATGTTTGTCTATGGAGATTGTGTGGCTGTGTGCTCAAGTTTATACACCTGTCAGTAACGGGTGTGGCTGAAATAGCTGAATTCACTCATTTGAAGTAGCGTCCAAACTTTTGTATATATTAGCTGTTAGACAAAACCCAGGCTGTAGTGAAACCTCAACATGACTAAACTCAAAAAGGGACTCTGTATGCCACAGTAAATTGCTCCTGACTTTGCAAACATTTGCTAATAAACAGCATCCTATTTGTACACATTTATGCTGTACTTGGTGGTGGAAACTCTACAATTCAACGCATGCACTGAGTACGGTTTGATTTTCATGCACTGAGTACTGTTTGATTTTCATGCACTGAGTACGGTTTGATTTTCATGCACTGAGTACGGTTTGATTTTCATGCACTGAGTACTGTTTGATTTTCATGCACTGAGTACGGTTTGATTTTCATGCACTGAGTACGGTTTGATTTTCATGCACTGAGTACGGTTTGATTTTCATGCACTGAGTACGGTTTGATTTTCATGCACTGAGTACGGTTTGATTTTCATGCACTGAGTACGGTTTGATTTTCATGCACTGAGTACTGTTTGATTTTCATGCACTGAGTACTGTTTGATTTTCATGCACTGAGTACGGTTTGATTTTCATGCACTGAGTACGGTTTGATTTTCATGCACTGAGTACGGTTTGATTTTCATGCACTGAGTACGGTTTGATTTTCATGCACTGAGTACGGTTTGATTTTCATGCACTTTTGAAATTGAGACTGTCATGTGACTGTTTTGCAAAAATGAATAAAATATGAAATTTGTATTATTTTTGGCTGCATTCTGATATTTCTCAGTTGTCAGGGAGAGGAAACAGAAGTTGGTCTATGCTTGATCAACTTAATTCTCCTGAACATCATAAACATGTATGATTCAACATTATTACTATTCTGACTGCACCCCTTTTCTCTTAAAGACATCCTGGCAGAGAGCATTTTTTTTTGTACAATTAAAAGCAAGCATGTTCATTGTGGTAGTGTGACATTGGTGACCGGTGTGATATACTTACTAGAATTGGGTAACTGTCCTTACCTGAGACCTGAAGACTTGTGTTAGCTCCCCCAAGCAAGCTCATACCCAAAGGCTTTAACTCAGTGAGTTGTTAACAGTCTAGTGGTTGGAGGCCCGAATAGACAGTCGCAGGTCACATTTAGTCAGGTGAGTCATCACCTCAACATGCAGGGCATTTGTCACACATGAAGGAGAGACAGGGTAGCACTGTCCTGCCATTAACCCATTTCATTTATACCATTTTCCATAGCTTACTCTGTTTTTGGTTCGGATATTTATTAAACAACGCATCAAACAGTGCTTGTTGTTGAGCTTGTTGCGTCAGGTACACAATGATTCAGCAGCAGACAAAGCATTCAAACCAAGCTCCGTCATGGCCTGGCACACATTGGAGCATTTCGGGCAAGTGGGTGCAGATTTACTGGAAAACAGTCATGCGAAACAATCTGGCGTCTTGATTGGTTAGTAGTTGTGTGACAGACGATTCTCCTGGCAAATCAAAAGAGCAGCAATTCTGCGCAGATCTCTAAACAAGTCGTTGACAAACTAGACAGATACTTAGATCAGTCGTTATGTTTGTAGCTAATTTATATTATTTAATGCAAGGGGAAGTATTGGAACTCGTGGTTATGCAATACACTGGAATTGGGAAAGAGAAGACAGACCCAGACGTGCAATTTTATAGTTTAAGCTGAGTGATGTGAAATCTACACGTCTTTACGCAGCTAACGTTAACTAGCTAGAAAACATGAACCCAACAAGTAAAGATATGAAAGGTGAGTGTTTTTGTTGTCATAACATGTCGGGCCCTGTTTAACAGGCTGTTACGGACGTGTTTTCCTGGTTTTGTTGAATATAGTCGACTAGGGGTACTGCAAATACGACTTTCCCGTATTGTTTGTGTTTCCCGGAATTAGAAATGTATCAATCATTTTTTTTCCTCCAAAAATCTCCGTGCTAGCTACAGTAGCTAGCTATTTAAAATGATCAGTAATACTTATTTTATAGCTCTATCACTCTGATGGAGGTAACGTTATATAGCAAGCGTCAGACCGCGAGATAAGATTGTCTTTCTTTTGAAGTAGCTAGTCATTTTTTTATTGGTTTTATTGGGATTCTCAATACTATATGGCATTAGCCAGCAGATAGTCTTAGGCTGGACACATGACATTTAATCTTATAAAAACTAGGTTCATCGCTTCTGCCATGGAGCCCAGCTCCCAAATAATATTACCTATTGGCCCAGCTGCTTGCCGTAGTTTTTAAATAATCGCGAAATAACAGGCCTTATTTTAGGGTGGTGCCAACTCCTACTAGTTATATTGATTATGGTGGCACGAACTCACTTTCCCATAATTACATTTCCCTGTATGTTGGCAATGAGACCAGCCCTGGTTAAAATAATAGGCTTACCTCGGGTAACTTATTATTAACAAGGTTACGGCTACTTGGTGAGCTCATTGTTTGTCTGTGTAAATATATTGCCAGCGATGGCTGGGGTATGCCCATCAGACGGTAAACATGTTCTGGTCATGGTTAACCAGATTTCTCTTCAGAAAAAGGTGTAAACCCTAAACAAAATGCATGTTCCTGTCCTCTTTTTCAAGATGTGGCAGATTTAAAAAGCCAGAATGCATTTTTTTAATCAAGAAATAACCTTTTTATAACGATTTTTTGTTTGAAATTACTGCTGGGTAATTTAAAATGCGTCAATCTAAAATCGTAGGGAGTGAGACTGCACAGATTCACTGAGTTGCAAACGAAGTTAATTGATTTGTGGATCTGACGCAGTTGCTACCTCAGATTATGAGCCGAGCAAGTGTCTCGAATGAGGTATGTAATACACACAAAGCCACAGGCAGGAGCAAGAGAGCTATAAACCATACTATTTTTTGCCTTATAAACCCTAAACCTAACAGTCAATCAAATGTATTTATAAAGCCCTTTTTACATCAGCAGATGTTACAACGTGCTATACAGAAAATTTTACCCTACATATAACCTATTGTCCTTTTTTTTAAAAATGATTTCACCTTTATTTAACCAGGTAGGCTAGTTGAGAACAAGTTCTCATTTGCAACTGCGACCTGGCCAAGATAAAGCATAGCAGTGTGAACAGACAGCACAGAGTTACACATGGAGTAAACCATTAACAAGTCAATAACACAGTAGAAAAAAAAGGGGAGTCTATATACATTGTGTGCAAAAGGCATGAGGAGGTAGGCGAATAATTACAATTTTGCAGATTAACACTGGAGTGATAAATGATCAGATGGTCATGTACAGGTAGAGATATTGGTGTGCAAAAGAGCAGAAAAGTAAATAAATAAAAACAGTATGGGGATGAGGTAGGTAAAAATGGGTGGGCTATTTACCGATAGACTATGTACAGCTGCAGCGATCGATTAGCTGCTCAGATAGCAGATGTTTGAAGTTGGTGAGGGAGATAAAAGTCTCCAACTTCAGCGATTTTTTTTTTGCAATTCGTTCCAGTCACAGGCAGCAGAGAACTGGAACGAAAGGCGGCCAAATGAGGTGTTGGCTTTAGGGATGATCAGTGAGATACACCTGCTGGAGCGCGTGCTACGGATGGGTGTTACCATCGTGACCAGTGAACTGAGATAAGGCGGAGCTTTACCTAGCATGGACTTGTAGATGACCTGGAGCCAGTGGGTCTGGCGACGAATATGTAGCGAGGGCCAGCCGACTAGAGCATACAACCCTACCCTAGAATTAACCCTAATTCTAGGGTAGGGTAGCCTATAATACTTTTAGAAAATATTTTAGTAATAATATTATCATAATAAATACCATATAGTACTAAATAGCATTTGGATTATTTTGTTCATTAAAACCTGTCTAAGCATTTTTATTTTATTTATTTTATTTCACCTTTATTTAACCAGGTAGGCTAGTTGAGAACACCTTTATTTAACCAGGTAGGCTAGTTGAGAACACCTTTATTTAACCAGGTAGGCTAGTTGAGAACACCTTTATTTAACCAGGTAGGCTAGTGGAGAACACCTTTATTTAACCAGGTAGGCTAGTTGAGAACACCTTTATTTAACCAGGTAGGCTAGTTGAGAACACCTTTATTTAACCAGGTAGGCAAGTTGAGAACACCTTTATTTAACCAGGTAGGCTAGTTGAGAACACCTTTATTTAACCAGGTAGGCAAGTTGAGAACACCTTTATTTAACCAGGTAGGCTAGTTGAGAACACCTTTATTTAACCAGGTAGGCTAGTTGAGAACACCTTTATTTAACCAGGTAGGCTAGTTGAGAACACCTTTATTTAACCAGGTAGGCTAGTGGAGAACACCTTTATTTAACCAGGTAGGCTAGTTGAGAACACCTTTATTTAACCAGGTAGGCTAGTTGAGAACACCTTTATTTAACCAGGTAGGCTAGTTGAGAACACCTTTATTTAACCAGGTAGGCTAGTGGAGAACACCTTTATTTAACCAGGTAGGCTAGTTGAGAACACCTTTATTTAACCAGGTAGGCTAGTTGAGAACACCTTTATTTAACCAGGTAGGCTAGTGGAGAACACCTTTATTTAACCAGGTAGGCTAGTTGAGAACACCTTTATTTAACCAGGTAGGCTAGTTGAGAACACCTTTATTTAACCAGGTAGGCTAGTTGAGAACACCTTTATTTAACCAGGTAGGCTAGTTGAGAACACCTTTATTTAACCAGGTAGGCTAGTTGAGAACACCTTTATTTAACCAGGTAGGCTAGTTGAGAACACCTTTATTTAACCAGGTAGGCTAGTTGAGAACACCTTTATTTAACCAGGTAGGCTAGTTGAGAACACCTTTATTTAACCAGGTAGGCTAGTTGAGAACACCTTTATTTAACCAGGTAGGCTAGTTGAGAACACCTTTATTTAACCAGGTAGGCTAGTTGAGAACACCTTTATTTAACCAGGTAGGCTAGTTGAGAACACCTTTATTTAACCAGGTAGGCTAGTTGAGAACACCTTTATTTAACCAGGTAGGCAAGTTGAGAACACCTTTATTTAACCAGGTAGGCTAGTTGAGAACACCTTTATTTAACCAGGTAGGCTAGTTGAGAACACCTTTATTTAACCAGGTAGGCTAGTTGAGAACACCTTTATTTAACCAGGTAGGCTAGTTGAGAACACCTTTATTTAACCAGGTAGGCAAGTTGAGAACACCTTTATTTAACCAGGTAGGCAAGTTGAGAACACCTTTATTTAACCAGGTAGGCTAGTTGAGAACACCTTTATTTAACCAGGTAGGCTAGTTGAGAACACCTTTATTTAACCAGGTAGGCAAGTTGAGAACACCTTTATTTAACCAGGTAGGCTAGTTGAGAACACCTTTATTTAACCAGGTAGGCTAGTTGAGAACAAGTTCTCATTTACAATTGCGACCTGGCCAAGATAAAGCAAAGCAGTTCGACAGATAAAACGACACAGAGTTACACATGGAGTAAAAACAAACATACAGTCAATAATGCAGTATAAACAAGTCTATATACAATGTGAGCAAATGAGGTGAGAAGGGAGGTAAAGGCAAAAAAGGCCATGATGGCAAAGTAAATACAATATAGCAAGTAAAATACTGGAATGGTAGTTTTGCAATGGAAGAATGTGCAAAGTAGAAATAAAAAAATAATGGGGTGCAAAGGAGCAAAATAAATAAATTCAAATTAAATACAGTTGGGAAAGAGGTAGTTGTTTGGGCTAAATTATAGGTGGGCTATGTACAGGTGCAGTAATCTGTGAGCTGCTCTGACAGTTGGTGCTTAAAGCTAGTGAGGGAGATAAGTGTTTCCAGTTTCAGAGATTTTTGTAGTTCGTTCCAGTCATTGGCAGCAGAGAACTGGAAGGAGAGGCGGCCAAAGAAAGAATTGGTTTTGGGGGTGACTAGAGAGATATACCTGCTGGAGCGTGTGCTACAGGTGGGAGATGCTATGGTGACCAGCGAGCTGAGATAAGGGGGGACTTTTTGCTGTTTTTTGTTGTTAGTTTTTTAAATATTTATTATTGCAAGGCAGAAGACTTGATAAACAAACCACATTTTATGTTTTATTTTTCAAATGTAGTTTGAACTGGGTGACCTAGTAACCTCTGTGGAAGTCCAGGAATTGGTATGGGGCAGGTTTGAGACTGATCTAAGGAATTGACATCACAAATACACTATTTCTCAGTTGCCTCACCTATGTCTTTATGTGAATTAATGACTTGCTAAATATTTCCCATAGACTGCAACATAAGACCACAAATAATCAGTTATAGGTTACAAGCAACCCTATAATTCATATGAAATAGCATGCAACCAAAGACTATATGTCTCATATTTTTCTAAAATGGTCACTCATTACTTTATAGTTAGCTATATATTGTGTATTAGGCCTGTGTTGCTTTTGGGAGAGCAAGAAAATAGTGACCATAGCAGGTATTGAACCCCGGCCAAATATTCAGTAGCCAATGCGCTAACCTCAACCCTAGTACACAAACATGATAAAAATCATCTTAATATCTCTTATTGAGAGTAAACAGCCTCGGAATAGAGAAGACATAGTAATGAAGAATAATATCAAAACATGAGCATAAAAACAGTTAATAATAAACATGAATCATATATTACTTCACAGTAATCTGGGATATAAAAAGCGCGCAGGGGAGTGGTGAATTCAGGGAGAGAACTAATCTTCTGAAATTTAATTTGTGGTCTTATGCTGCCGTTTATTGGAATTATTTAGCAACTGCAGTAGTGCTGAATAAAGTGTATATCCTTACTAAAGTAGTAATTACTCAGAATTGCAAAATATAAAATGTTCTAGTTCATTTGATCACTTACAACCATAAAATAACAATTTATAGCATAACAAACAATTAAACTGACACAAACCAGAAACACCTACATTTAGTTAATTATACAAATATCTGACATTATCTGCCAAAGTAACACCCCTTAACATATAAACACAGACACTGGAAATGAGCTTTTTATAAAAATCTGGTATCTCTCAATAGAGCCTTAGCTGAGCAGTTTGTTTTCAGGAGTGGTCTGCCTGCCTTATCAGAGGAGGAGATCTGTGAATAAGGAAAAGTTCATAAGTTATTGCCACGCTTTCACATAAACTAGTCATTTCACATAAACTAGTCATAAACTAGTCATTTAACAGACTTTCTTAGCTACAGTGCCTTGCGAAAGTATTCGGCCCCCTTGAACTTTGCGACCTTTTGCCACATTTCAGGCTTCAAACATAAAGATATAAAACTGTATTTTTTGTGAAGAATCAACAACAAGTGGGACACAATCATGAAGTGGAATGACATTTATTGGATATTTCAAACTTTTTTAACAAATCAAAAACTGAAAAATTGGGTGTGCAAAATTATTCAGCCCCCTTAAGTTAATACTTTCTAGCGCCACCTTTTGCTGCGATTACAGCTGTAAGCCGCTTGGGGTATGTCTCTATCAGTTTTGCACATCGAGAGACTGACATTTTTTCCCATTCCTCCTTGCAAAACAGTAGTAGTCAGTGAGGCCCTCATAAAACTAAACAGTTAAGTTACTACTTATTGGTAAAGTACTGAATACAAAATAAAATCTGGTGAACCCCTGTGCCAGTGATAAGGGTGCATGCCTACCCAATGAATTACACAACACAAATAGGCTACACAGCTGTTGTTGTTTTACAGTAGTTAGTGATGCACTGATATTACATTTTTGGCCGATACCGATATTTTCCTTGCCAAAAGACCTGATTCTCGATTTTTATTTTATTAGAAAAATGTTTTTAAGCATTCTAGTACAGTTAAATAGTTAACACACACACATATGTGGACACAGCAGTGTCACTACAGTTCCGGGTTCGAATCCAGGCTGTATCACATCTGGCCGTGATTGAGAGTCCCATAGGGCGGCGCACAATTAGCCCAGCGTCGTCCGTGTTTAGCTGTAGTAGGCCGTCATTGTAAATAAGAACTTGTTCTTCACTGACTTGCCTTGTTAAAGGTTACGCACACGATACTGACCAAAAAGTTATTCAATTGGCATTTACATATGTCCCCATTTCCAGTAAAACATAATCAAAACCTATTTCTTTCACTTACTTGCTGTGCTGTTTCATTTGTTCAGTTGTTTCATTCTCAACCAGGACTTCTATGGAACGCCGTTGGGTCTTTGCATGTCAAAAAAGACGTGTCAAATAAGCTTGTTGACCAATCAGGACCCGAATATGACTTCACGTCACATAATAATTTAACGTGTTCATAACTTTTTTACGTAGTTATTACATATTGATTACAATATCACACGTAAAAAAAAGATGGCTCATGGATGCAAGCAATGTTCTTCCCCCAAAACATAGCAAAATGACAATCTGTTTCAGTAGATATAGTTGGCTAGCTATCTATAAGTGTCATCTAAAATGACCTTCATTTATAAGACAGTTCTTATTGATTAATGGTGGTCGGACCCATCTATGTGAAGCTAATCATGATAATAATTAGCCACAATAGTGGAATTGACAGTGATGCAAATTAATACAAATAGTAGACTTATGCCGTAATTGAATAGATCATGCTAAACGAGGTTGGAATATTATATAAAATCACCGTAAGACAATAAATTGTTAATTTGACAAATCTGTTGAAATCACACTGGCTGTATTATACTTTAGAATTGCATTGGGGGCATACTTATTTCACTGCTCAGCCTTACCTATGGATTGTGGATCAATAACATGGGGTATTTGTCTACTCAGTGACACCCAGAGAACATTAGCATCGTAGCTCTTATTGCGGGACTCTGAAACATCTGAATTGAGCCACATTTATTGTCAACCTATGTGTATTGAACACTTTCCCTAGCAAAACAAAACTGTGTGGATGTTTTGGAGTCTGAAAACTCTGAGGAGGATGTTGGGAAAAATATATTTTGGGTTTTGAGTAGACTGATACCCCATTTCATTGATCCCCAATCCTTAGGTAAAGTTGTACAGTGCAATATGAATGTCAGTACACACAATAGGCTGACTGGGGAGGGGATTTCACACAGTCACAGTCTCGTGATGAGAGCTTCAACGCTAATATTTGTGTAAACTCTTCACAGTTGTGTTCTGTGGGTAGACTGATACCCCATTTCGTTGCTTCACATTCCAACCTTGTTTAACATTATCTCGTCTAAATATGGCATGATTCCACTAATTGTAACCTCCTGTGTCACTTTCAAATAGGTGCTTTTTATTTTGAAGGCAAACCGCAAATTCCACTATTGTGCCTAACCCTTATTGTGGCTAGCTTCACAACACATTACATGGTCCGGTTGAGCATCACTAGCCAGATGAAGCTATCTGCTTTATAACGTTAGTTTTGGGCAACAGCTGCCTAGCTATTTATTTTCATGAACTGAAGTTAAATTTCAATAGGCGAACAACAAGTGGCTACCTAGCTAATAGTTACTCACAAGGATTGCTAAGAATAATGAAAATGACTGCAGTTTCTACTAGTCATTGTTTTCAGGTTGGTTGTATTGGTGCTAGCTAGGTACAAAGCTAAAGCTAGCTACCCTAGAAGTTGCGGTCAAACAAATAATGCTTCATTACTAACATGGTATTTCAAACACGTCATTTGTGGCCGGTGTTTGCTTCTTTGCAGACTTCTTTGTACAGCTTTGACAGTGCTACTGATAGTAGTGGTGGCGCTTGGCTTGCACGCTTAAATTCAGAACACACAACATTCTATAATAGATCTGACCACAATTTTCAGATCTCATGATTCCAAGACGGACCAACAAAATGGCGGACGGAAGACAGGGTGGTGCGGCAGGTGCCGCTTCTCATTCGAATGCTGTAATTTGATCTAAACCATCAGGTGTACGCCGATCCCAGCTAAGTAACTCATGCAAAGAGTTAAAGCGCAATTATGTGTTTTATCTCCAGTACTCTGCCATGATTGTCAGTTATGTAGCTGCTCTACTGATAATCTCAGTGCGTCCTTGCTGGGATGACACAATCAGTCTACTACCGGAGAATATCAACACCAAACACATTGGTTCACCGTTCCACGGGAGCGGACAGTACACAGCATACCATAATGTTCTGAATAATGGCCAAGTCTACCTCGCTCCTTATTCTACTGAACCGCTTAGGCGTAACAAACACAAGTCCAACATTTATCGGAAACTGTTAAACTACATGTTCGCTACCCTCCTGCTCTCCGGGGATGTACAACTCAATCCTGGGCCCAATATCACCGAGCCAGTGATACGCACCGGAGTGGAGAGCGGTGGATGGCCTCGTCCACTGGTCGTCGCCGCAGTGGAGGTGGGTGAGTGCTATGGTCCTATGGTTTCTCTCGACTCACCCGGTTCCAGGATAGATTTTGACTCTTCAAACATACCAGAGTCGCTATATGCGATCCCTGACTCTGCTTCTGGTACGCAAGCTATTTTAATTAGTTCCCCGCATCCAGTGCAGGCGGGAGGGATTGTTAATTGCGCTACCGAACTGCCCCTAATCAAAACGAAACAAAACGGCCTAAACCCAGCCGTCAGAAAACACAGAAAATGTAACTTTTTTCAATGTGTCAATCACTCTCGAGTCATCTGGGACCCACGAGCTAAGCCCAAGGGACTACTAGGGGGGCACTTGAACATTCGTAGTGTCATTCCAAAAAGTGATCAAATTCAACATCTACTCACAGACTCCAACCTTGACTTTCTCTGCCTCTCAGAGACATGGCTTCATAAACACTCTCCATGTGCTGCTTTGGTTGTGCCTGGCTACAATGTTTTCAGGAGAGACAGGATTGAGGGAAGAGGAGGGGGTGTGATGATTTACATTAAAGAACATATCCGATGTAAACAAATTGAGTGGTCATGTGATAATGAACTAGAATGTATCGGCCTGAACGTTACACTGTCTCCCCAAATGTCTTTTACCCTCATTGGAATGTATAGGCCACCTTCCACCAAAAGTGTTTTTTGATCAGTTTAATACCATGCTTAGGGAATGTGATTTTGGGAAAGAGGTCATCTTAATGGGAGATTTTAACATTAATTATGAAGACAAGTGTTGTAGGAAAACCCTCAAACGGATCACTAATACCTTTGACCTTACACAGCTAGTTAAAGGGCCAACCAGGGTGACTTGTTGCTCTAAAACACAGATTGATTTGGTGTTCAGTAATAAACCAGAGAGAGTGACTAAATCATTCAATATGGTTACTGGGCTGTCTGATCATAATCTGACACTTATAGCCAGAAAGCTCTCTAAGAGCAGGTTTAACCTCTCTACTGTTAGAAAGCCGGATCAACTCAGAATACCTAAGAGTGAATTAAATAATTTTGAAAAAGCAATTAAGGGAATAAACTGGAATGATCTCTTGTCCTATACAGACGTGGAAGCTGATAGTCAGGTTTTTCTATTCACAATCCAGACTACAATAAATGGCTTCCTAAAGAAAATCAAATCCAAACCTGGCCAAAAGAGCACTCTTCCTTGGCTAAATGGAGAAATCTGGAAATTGATGAAAGAACGAGATTATGCTCTAAAAATAGCCCTAAAATCTAAATTAGAGCATGACAGACGTAGGTTTACCATGTTGAGAAATAAGGTGATGAAAGAAATCAGACAGGCCAAGGCAAACTTTTTTATTAACATAATTGGTGAAGCAAAGGGAAATTCTAAATTGATATGGGAGAATCTAAAAACGTTAACAGGGAAAGACCATAGTAACACTGCAAAAAGACTAGAAATCATGGTGAATAACAATCTAACACAGGATGCAGTCGAAATAGCAATAGCCTTCAATTCCTACTTTATTGACTCTGTCAGGGTACTGACACAGAACCCCTCCACTTGTTTCTTGGGCTCAGTGCTAGTGAATGACACTCAACCTGTCTTCATCATAAGGGAGGTTTCTGAGTCAAAGGTGAACAAGGTGATTAGCTCACTAAAGAACTCTAAAGCCAAAGATGTGTTTGGGATGGACTCTACCTTTCTTAAAAACTACAAAGAGTCACTCATTGGCCCCATTACTAAGGTCACCAACACATCTATTGGTCTCGGTGTGTTTCCAAGGGTATGGAAGTCGGCCATAATAACGGCCATCTTTAAATCAGGAGACCCTGCTAACGTGAGTAACTACAGGCCCATTAGTATATTACCTGTGGTGTCAAAGGTTGTTGAAAAGTGTGTAGCAGAACAACTGATTGCCCACCTCACCAACAGCCCCTTCACATTACACTCCATGCAGTTTGGCTTCAGAGCGAAACACTCCACAGAAACGGCCAACTGCTTTCTTCTGGAAAATGTGAAGTCCAAGATGGACAAAGGGGGTGCTGTTGGGGCTGTGTTTCTGGACCTAAGGAAGGCTTTTGATACTGTTAACCATGAGATTCTCATCACAAAATTGTCCAAGTTCAACTTTTCCCCTGATGCCTTGAGATGGATGAAATCATACCTTGAAGGCAGAACTCAGTGTGTCAGAGTGAGCAATGAGCTGTCGCCCACTCGTAGCTATGATGTGGGCGTGCCCCAAGGGTCAATACTGGGGCCCCTCCTGTTCAGCCTGTACATTAATGATCTGCCTTCTGTCTGTACTGGGTCTGAAGTTCAAATGTATGCAGATGATACAGTGATATATGTGCATGCAAAGAGCAAACAACAAGCTACACAAGAACTACTGTAATGGTCCAGGTTACAAAGTGGCTCAGTGACTCGTGTTTGCATCTCAATGTGAATTTTTTTTTTTGCATGTTCTTCACAAAGAGGGCAACAGATGCTACTGAGCCAGATGCCTATGTGTCAGGGGAGAAGCTCCAGGTGGTATCCGATTTTAAGTACCTTGGCATCATACTTGATTCCAACCTCTCTTTTAAAAAGCATGTGAAAAAGGTAATTCAAATAACCAAATTCAACCTAGCTAATTTCCGATTTATACTAAATTGTTTGACTACAGAGGTAGCAAAACTGTACTTCAAATCTATGATACTCCCCCACTTAACATACTGCTTGACTAGTTGGGCCCAAGCTTGCTGTACAACATTAAAACCTATTCAGTCTGTCTACAAACAGGCTCTCAAAGTGCTTGATAGGAAGCCCAATAGCCATCATCATTGTCACATCCTTAGAAAGCATGAGCTCTTGAGTTGGGAAAATCTTGTGCAATACACCGACGCATGTCTTGTATTCAAGATCCTCAATGGCCTGGCTCCCCCTCCACTCAATATTTTTGTTAAACAGAAAACCCAGACATATGGCAGCAGATCCACAAGGTCTGCCATGAGAGGTGACTGTATAGTTCCCCTAAGGAAAAGCACCTTTAGTAAATCTGCATTCTCTGTGAGAGCTTCCCATGTCTGGAATACACTGCCATCAGACACACATAACTGCACCACATATCACACTTTCACAAAATGCTTGAAGACATGGCTAAAGGTCAATCAGATTTGTGAACATGGTCCCTAGCTGTGTGTTGCCACTCCATGTTGTCTGTTGTCTGTAGCTTGTGAGGTGTGGAAACACTTTGTTGCTTTTATGAATTTTGTCTTGCTGCTTTTTGTTTTATGCTGCTCTGTCTGTATGCTACGTCTTGCTTGTCCTATGTTGCTCTGTCTGTATGCTATGTCTTGCTTGTTCTATGTTGCTATTGTCTATATTGTAATTGTTTTTAATAACCTGCCCAGGGACTGCGGTTGAAAATTAGCCGGTTGGCTAAAACCGGCACTTTTACTGAAATGTTGATTAATGTGCACTGTCCCTATAAAAATAAACTCAAACTCAATAAACTCAAACTGTTATTTGACGTGTCAAATTAAAATCTTATTTAATGCGTCAAATAGTGTTATTGTCAATTAGTGTTTTTTGATGTGTATCTTTTTTGACACGCAAAGAGCCAAGTGGTGTTCCATAGTATGTCGGGGCAAATCTGTCGTTCTGCCCCTGAACAGGCAGTTAACCCACTGTTCCCAGGCCGTCATTGAAAATAAGAATGTGTTCTTAACTGACTTGCCTGGTTAAATAAAGGTAAAATAAATAAATAAATAAAAATGTCATGAAGCTAATAGCAGTGACGCTACTACTGTGTAACTCCGGTAGGGCAACATCTGAAAAATAGCGCAGTTGGTAGTGTGTACCGGTGCTCGACCAGTTGCGAAAGCCAACATCACCCACAACAGAGAATGGTTGATTGTCGAGGGCAATGAATTCCATTATCTTGGCATTAATGGGTTTCACCTTTGAGTTGTGTCGCTGAAATTGTTTTACTCTTTCAAATGACTGCTCGACTTGTTGACTGCTCGATGCAGACATTGTGGGCTAGGTTAGGAATGCTGTGTTGCACGTGTAGCGCAAACATTTTACATGGCCATGTACCTACATTATATAGGTATGCACGTTAGCTTTGACATCGGTTTTCCACATCGGCATTAAAATAGACATCAGGCCGATAACTGATGCTGGCATTTTTAGCTATTTTCGGCCGATTCCGATATATCGTGCATCCCAAACTGTAGCAGCTATGGTGTTATGACAGTGTTCCTCCAAAGCTTTATTTATTGTAGTTTGAAAATAAGCTGCATAATAATATTCTGTAGTGATATGACTAGCTTTGCTGACACATAGCTACAAAAAGTCCTACATGCAAGAGGACTGTCCTTGAGGAAATGAGATGTTCACAAAGTTTTGTAGCTACCTACCTTCAGTCAGCAATTAAGTGTTGGGGAAGCTGCTCTGAAAGCTACCAATTACTTCACACTAGAAGAAGTTAAGTGACACCTAAAGCTACTCTTAAGAAAAATATAGTTTACTTAAAGCTGCAATATGCAACTTTTTGAGCGACCTGAACAAATTCACATAGAATTGTGTGTTATAGATCTGTCATTCTCATTGAAAGCAAGCCTAAGAAGCGGTATATCTGTTCTATGTGTGCTATTTCTAAACATCCGGTTCTTACGTTTTGTTTTTGCGTCTTTTAGTTTTGTACACTAGCTTCAAACAGCTGAAAATGCAATGTTTTGTGTTATTGAAAGTATATTTCTGTGGTTTAGATGGTAAAGTGATTCTCTACACTATACCTGCTTGTTTTGTCACATAAACTGAAATTCAGTGACCTATTTGAATTTTAACAACCAGGAAATGGCGGAGTGATTTTGGCATAGTGCATCTTTTAAAGTAGATCACTACATCCAAACTACTTTGATACATTTTGGTGTCTAAATCTGAAATGTCATCGACCACAAATTGAAAGACTGATCACTCTGGAGTCAGATGTTAACAGAATTTGTAATTTAGTCTATTAAATCCCAAAACTATGTTTCAAGTTAGAATTTGGCAGGTCTGATGCCTACTTCACCCATATTTTCTGTTGTACTTAGCTACACCATTACCTGGCAAAAAACACTGAAAACACTGCAAATGTTATTTCGTTTAAAGGGATACTGAGGGATTTTGGCAATGAGTCCCTTTACTTCCCCAGAGATGAACTCGTGGATAAAATGTTTGTCTATGCTTGCGGTTTCAAGGAAGTTGCTAATTAGCGCTGGCGCAATTGCTAACTAGCATTAACGAAATGACTGGATGTCTATGGGTATATGCTAGCAGATACCCATAGACTTCAAGTCATTATGCTAACCCTGGTTAGGGGCTCGTGAAACTACCTCTAACCTTCTGCATACTGGACAGAGAGACATAAAAATGGTATCCACATGTTAATCTGACTGGGGTAGTAGATCTCAAAGTATCTCTTTAACTACCACCACGCTACTGCAAAATGTAGCTAACTACATGTAGTTCCACTAGTAATTTAATTGCTCTCCAACACTAGCAATTAATTGGGTGGGAAATGGTTTGCGATAAAATGTAGGCTAGGCTTGGCGAGTCTGTGAATTTGTGAATCTTCCCTCAGGCATCATGGACAAGTCATCATACCGTTTGCTGCAGCTTCTGTCCTTGGCATGGCTGGCCTGTAGGCCCACCAGTAGTAAGTGTACCACTACATTTCAACAACAATATTTGCTGCAGCTTCTGTCCTTGGCATGGCTGGCCTGTAGGCCCACCAGTAGTAAGTGTACCACTACATTTCAACAACAATATTTGCTGCAGCTTCTGTCCTTGGCATGGCTGGCCTGTAGGCCCACCAGTAGTAAGTGTACCACTACATTTCAACAACAATATTTGCTGCAGCTTCTGTCCTTGGCATGGCTGGCCTGTAGGCCCACCAGTAGTAAGTGTACCACTACATTTCAATAACAATATTTGCTGCAGCTTCTGTCCTTGGCATGGCTGGCCTGTAGGCCCACCAGTAGTAAGTGTACCACTACATTTCAACAACAATATTTGTTATTAAGTGGTGCTTAGCAGGCGCTCTTTTCCACAGTGACAGACAGTCTGATATGTTTTGATTCAACCTCTCTGCACATTAACCCTAGAATGAGCTGTCTTCTTCCTTTAAGTTGCTGTGCTTTTTGTACTGACCCTAGTGATATGTTTCCAAATAACCATGAAAACAACCACATATGGACTTTTCCCTCTGTGTAAAATTCACCATGCATTTCCTAGTAGCATTGACTTGATGCATGGGTTTTCTCTAGGTTCTATCACCACCTATGGAACAATAATCCCACAATCTCCATTGGTGGAAATTGGGAAGGAATTCACCGCCACATGTGTACTCTACAAAGCTGCTAAAGCCACAGCGGAGGACATCTACTGGAAGTTGAAAAACGTCACAGTGCCCAAAGAGCAGTACACCAAGATAAATGACTCGGCTGTTAGCGTGACCATCACCATCACCAATGAAACGGCCAACTGGTTACTTTGTGAGAAGAAAGGGTCTCCCTTAAACCGAAATCAAGTAATCCATGGGATTCTATTGACCAAAGGGTGTAAGTATGCCTCCAATGATTTCACATCAACTTTAGGTTATTTCATATCAAAAGAAAACAAAATGTCCACGCAAGTATTTTCCTCTAATATCTCCATTTAAATTTCATTTCTGAGTAATTCATTTGGATACAAGTGCAAAAATTTCATACAGAAATACAGTGAAAATGTATCCAAAGGACATGCCTTTGTACTGATATTCACGAAAATGTAACGTACACATTCATAACTTTTATTTTTACGTGCACTAGTACAGTGAAATGTCTTGCTTGCTCTTTCCCAACAATACAGTAGTACTATTAAAAAGTAAAGTAGAACAATAGAGTAATAGAAATAAGAAGAACAATAAAGTAAGGAAGCTATATAAAGGGTCAGTGCCAATACCATTTTTACTAGGGGTGTGCCGACATGGCCATACTCATGTTCGTTATCGTATCTGTAAATTGACAGTTGACAATCGGATCACACGATACTCGTGATTGGAAAAAGAAACTGAAGTGTTTTAATATTCCTAAGTATATGTTTGTAAAATACCTCCCTGGGGCCAAGCTTCCTGCTGTCCAAATCAAATGTCTTTATATAGCCCTTCTTACATAAGCTGATATCTCAAAGTGCTCTACAGAAACCCAGCCTAAAACCCCAAACAGCAAGCAATGCAGGTGTAGAAGCACGGTGGCTAGGAAAAACTCCCTAGAAAGGCCAAAACCTATGAAGAAACCTAGAGAGGAACCAGACTATGTGGGGTGGCCAGTCCTCTTCTGGCTGTGCCGGGTGAAGATTATAACAGAACATGACCAAGATGTTCAAATGTTCATAAATGTCCAGCATGGTCAAATAATAGTAATCACAGTGAACAGGTCAGGTTTCCATGGCCACAGGCAGAACAGTTGAAACTGGAGCAGCAGCACGCCCAGGTGGACTGGGGACAACAAGGAGTCATCATGCCAGGTAGTCCTGAGGCATGGTCGTAGGGCTCAGGTTCTTCTTCTTCGAGAGAAGGAGAGAATTAGAGAGAGCATACTTAAATTCACACAGGACACCGGATAAGACAGGAGAAATCCATATATAACAGACTGACCCAGCCCCCGACACATAAAGTACTGCAGCATAAATACTGGAGGCTGAGACAGGAGGGGTCAGGAGACACTGCGTCCCCATCCAATGATACCCCCGGACAGGGCCAAACAGGCAGGATATAACCCCACCCAATTTGCCAAAGCACAGCCCCCACACAACTAGAGGGATATCTTCAACCACCAACTTACCATCCTGAGACAAGGCCGAGTATAGCCCACAAAGAACTCCGCCATGGCACAACCCAAGGGGGGGTGCCAACCCAGACAGGAAGATCACATCAGTGACTCAACCCACTCAAGTGACACACCCCTCCTAGGAACAGCATGAAAGAGCACCAGTAAGCCAGTGACTCAGCCCCTGTAATAGGGTTAGAGGCAGAGAATCCCAGTGGAAAGAGGGGAACCGGCCAGGCAGAGACAGCAAGGGCGGTTTGTTGCTCCAGTGCCTTTCCGTTCACCTTCACACTCCTGGGCCAGACTACACTCAATTATAGGACCTACTGAAGAGATGAATCTTCAATAAAGACTTAAAGGTTGAGACTGAGTCTGCGTCTCTCACATGGGTAGGCAGACCATTCCCATAAAAATTGAGCTCTATAGGAGAAAGCCCTGCCTCCAGCTGTTTGCTTAGAAATTCTAGGGACAATTAGGAGGCCTGCGTCTTGTGGCCGTAGCGTACGTGTAGGTATGTATTGCACGACCAAATCGGAAAGATAGGTAGGAGCAAGCCCATGTAATGCTGACACGTGAATTTTCTATCCCAATGATAATAACTGACAATCAATAGCTCTGACCAATCCCCGAGGTTTGTAAGACCCTGGGTATAATAATAATTAGTCAAAGATTTGGCTTATGCAAAAGGTTAGTACAGTTTATTCAGAGAACGTCCTAAAGTCAAGAATACAAAACAATTAATTTTATACCGACTTCTCACACACACACATTCACCCAACCATACGCACACACATTCACCCAAACATACGAACACAATGTCCTGCTACGCACACACTCACTACCCAGCCGACAGAGATTAGGGAGACCTTGAGCCGTACCGTTCTCTCCCAAGTCTCTAGTCAGGTCGGCGCTGACAGTCTGTCTTTAAAATACCATAAACATTAGCTATATTGTTTTACCATAATTCTGACTAGAACTACACATTTATTGATTATAATTTTATACATTCTAATGAGTTCCAAACAATTATATGGTTTCAGGGTGGAATATTCTAATCATTCAATTAACCGATAAATCCCATTAACAAATAGTTTGTAGGTTAGCAGTAAAACCTTGAAATCAGCCCTTGCCTTAACAGGAAGCCAGTGTAGGGAGGCTAGCACTGGAGTAATATGATCACATTTTTTGGTTCTAGTCAGGATTCTAGCAGCCGTGTTTAGCACTAACTGAAGTTTATTTAGTGCTTTATCCGGGTAGCCGGAAAGTAGCGCATTGCAGTAGTTTAACCTAGAAGTGACAAAAGCATGGATTCATTTTTCTGCATTATTTTTGGACAGAAAATTTCTTTTTGCAACCTTACGTAAATGTAAAATGTAAAATGTAAAGCTGTCCTTGAAACAGTCTTGATATGTTCGTCAAAAGAGATCAGGGTCCAGAGTAACGCAGAGGTCCTACACAGTTTTATTTGAGACGACTGTACAACCATCAAGCTTAATTGTCAGAAGATCTCTTTGTTTCTTGGGACCTAGAACAAGCATCTCTGTTTTGTCCGAGTTTAAAAGTAGACATTTTGCAGCCGTCCACTTCCACGTCCAGCACGTCCACCACTTCCACGTCCACCATGTCTGAAACACAGGCTTCCAGCGAGGGCAATTTTGGGGCTTCACCATGTTTCATTGAAATGTACAGCTGTGTGTCATCCGCATAGCAGTGAAAGTTAACATTATGTTTTCGAATGACATCCCCAAGAAGTAAAATATATAGTGAAAACAAAAAGTGATCCTAAAACGGAACCTTGAGGACCACCGAAATTTACAGTTGATTTGTCAGAGGACAAACCATTCACAGAGACAAACTCATATCTTTCCGACAGATAAGATCTAAACCAGGCCAGAACTTGTCTGTGTAGACCAATTTGGGTTTCCAATCTCTCCAAAAGAATGTAGTGATCGATGGTATCAAAAGCAGCACTAAGGTCTAGGAGCACGAGGACAGGTGCAGAGCCTCGGTCTGACGCCATTAAAAGGTAATTTACCACCTTCACAAGTGCAGTCTCAGTGCTATGATGGGGTCTAAAACCAGCCCGAAGCATTTCGTATACATTGTTTGTCTTCAGGAAGGCGGTGAGTTGCAGCGCAACAGCTTTTTCTAAAATCCAGGACCTGTGTCAGAGGAAGGCCCTAAAAATGGTCAAAGACTCCAGCCACCCTTGTCAGAACCTGTTCTCTCCGCTACCGCACGGCATGCGCTACCGTAGCGCCAAGTCTAGGTCCTAAAGGCTTCTCAGCAGCTTCTACCCCCAAGCCAGAAGACTCCTGAACAGCTAATCAAATGGCTACCCAGACTGTGTGTGTGTGCAGTAGGCTTGGGTGGTATACTGTATCCCAGGGTATTTTGAAATACCCTCAGTATGATTTTCCAATTTTGTCTCATTTACAAAAATAAATATATTTGAATATTAGTACTTTTTAAATAAATACCTGCAGTCAACTTGTGCACTAGGTAATAGATAAAGCAGATTGCTTTTATAATTTTGCCTGTTAGATTAATTTTCATTATGAAGCTTACCAGTACTAGTTTCCCAAAACAGTTGTTTTGACCAGTCGTGTGTTTGTTTACAAAGAAGCACAACAAGCCAAATGGGAGCTTCTTGAGGTGAGTCACTCCTGCAGCGCAACTTAAGAGAGGTGATAAAGTTACACTTCTTGAGGTGAGTCACTCCTGCAGCGCAACTTAAGAGAGGTGATAAAGTTACACTTCTTGAGGTGAGTCACTCCTGCAGCGCAACTTAAGAGAGGTGATAAAGTTACACTTCTTGAGGTGAGTCACTCCTGCAGCGCAACTTAAGAGAGGTGATAAAGTTACACTTCTTGAGGTGAGTCACTCCTGCAGCGCAACTTAAGAGAGGTGATAAAGTTACACTTCTTGAGGTGAGTCACTCCTGCAGCGCAACTTAAGAGAGGTGATAAAGTTACACTTCTTGAGGTGAGTCACTCCTGCAGCGCAACTTAAGAGAGGTGATAAAGTTACACTTCTTGAGGTGAGTCACTCCTGCAGCGCAACTTAAGAGAGGTGATAAAGTTACACTTCTTGAGGTGAGTCACTCCTGCAGCGCAACTTAAGAGAGGTGATAAAGTTACACTTTTTGCCAGCTATATATCTTATAACTATTAAGTTAACTATTTTTATTTAACCAGGTAAGTTGACTGAGAACTCATTCTCATTTACAGCAACGAGCTGGGGAATAGTTACAGGAGGGGGCATGAATGAGCCAATTAGAAGCTGAGGATGATTATGTGGCCATGATGGTTTGAGGGCCAGTTTGGGAATTTAGCCAGGACACCAGGGTTAACACCCCTACTCTTACAATAAGTGCCATGGGATCTTTAGTGACTACATGGGATCTTTAGTGACTACAGAGACACCCATTTTAACGTCCCATCCGAAAGACGGTACCCTGCCCAGGGCAATGGCCAAAATTACTGCCCTGGGATCTCTTTTTACATTTTTCCCTTCCTAACAAAGAGAGCCAACCACCAAACGGGGGATGATTTAACAAAAGCGCATTTTGCGAAAAAAGCACTCGTTGTACGAATGTACCTAACCATGAACATCAATGCCTTTTCTTAAAATCAATACACAGAATTATATATTTTTTAAATCCTGCATATTTAGTTAAAAGAAATGTCAACATGAAATATTAAACTAGGGAAATGGTCACTTCTCTTGCATTCATTGCACGCAGAGTCAGGGTATATGCAACAGTTTTATAATTAAGTCTATGATTTGATAAAGCAGTCTGACTGAGCGGTGGTAGGCAGCAGCAGGCTCGTAAGCATTCATTCAAACAGCACTTTACTGCGTTTGCCAGCAGCTCTTTGCAATGCTTCAAGCATTGCGCTGTTTATGACTTCAAGCCTATCAACTCCCGAGATTAGGTGGCAATACTAAAGTACCTATTAAAAGTACCTATTAGAACATCCAATAGTCAAATGTATATGAAATACAAATGGTATAGAGAGAATAGTTCTATAATAACTACAACCTAAAACCACCAGCTTTCATATGTTCTCATGTTCTGAGCAAGGAACTTAAACATTAGCTTTTTTACATGGCAATATTGCACTTTTACTTTCTTCCCCAGCACTTTGTTTTTGCATTATTTAAACCAAAATTGAACATGTTTCAATATTAATTTGAGACTAAATTGATTTTATTGATGTAATTATAGTAAGTTAAAATAAGTGTTTTTTGTTCATTCAGTATTGTTGTAATTGTCATTATTTTTGAATTTTTTTATACATATCTATATATCATATCTATGGTTCTCTACAGTTATATATATATATAAAATCGTCCGATTAATCAGTATCGGCTTTTTTTGGTCCTCCAATAATCAGTATCTTTGAAAAATCATAATCGGTCGACCTCTAGTTGTGTTGGTCTTTTTCTCAAATGCAAAGAGTGGTATCCAGTTTCTCTTAACCATCATGTGTACTGCCACTCATTTCCCTGAGGCCATTTCACTGAGGAAAATCACAGCTCCCAGTATTGTTGAGGCCCTGGTGAAATTATTTTCAATGTTTTGGACTTCCACGGGTAGTGCAATCACACCGAGGTTCAAAGTTCATGTCAAAGGTCTTTCAGCTAGTGCTACAACAGTTGGGTGTAACCCACTGCCCCTCTGGAGCCTACCACCCAGAATCTCAAGGTGCTCTTGATGAGATTTCATCAGACTTTCTATGTTGAGTTTACAGCTTTGAGTTTGAGAGACTGAGATGAAGGGTTCCCTCTTCTGCTGTTTGAAGCAAGTTTTAGTCCGAACGAGCTCGTGTTTGGACATCATGTCAGAGGTCCTTTTGAGCTTACTGAGAGAGAGGTTGTTGAAGGGCAACACCTTAAAAACAAATCTGTTTGAGCTCGTTAGCGCTTTTTGATACAGATTGCACCACACCAGTGAGAATCTGGAGAAGGCACAAATTAAAGTTTGGTTTGATTGAAAGACCCGAAACTGCATTTGAGGTGGGTGACCAAGTCCTGGTTTTGTTGCCCTTTCTGGGTTTTAACGTTTCAAGCTTCCTTTTCAAGCCTTTACCTTTTGTAAAAAAAAAATACTATCTGGAGTACATCGCCACAGGAAAAAAATCCTGGCTGTCATGTCAACATTTTGAAACCATACTTCACCCGCTACGATCGGGCAGAGAAGCCGGTGGAAACCGGTAGAGATGTTCTTCCTATAGCCACTGCTGTCACCCTTGACTATAGTCTTCCTCAATAGCATGAGGGAAGCCCAATACACCCTGTGCCTGTTGGACGGTTAAGTAACTCAGAGATTCTAGAAGACTTGTCTCCAGAGGAAAAAAGCAACATTGTTGCAGTACTTTTAGAATATCAGGGTTTATTCTCAGAGAGCCAATTCAAACAATTGTACTAGAGCATGACATTGACGTTGGGGACTCTGCCCCAATCAAAGAACATGCCTATCGAGTGAACCCTGAAAAGAGAGAAAGTCTGCAGTGAGGCAGAGTTAATGTTTGAGAACGACATTACAAAAAATGGCAACAGCCCGTGGAGTTCGCCCTGTATATTAGTACCTAAGGTGGATGGGTCTCTACGGCTTTTCACAAATCTAATGCCAATTGTATGGACCGTGTTGGCGCTGCTAAGTATGTTAGAACTTGCTATCTGCTGAAGGGAAATTGGCTGATCCCTCTGAGCGCGCCATGGAGTTGTCTGCTTTCATTCCTCCTGACGGTTTGTTTTCCTACCTTTTTACATTCCGTTTGGGTTACCCTCCTACAGAAAGACGATAACACTGTTGAGCACCCTGTGGAATGCTTTTAATAGAAATTGGACACACATCAAAGAAACAACTCGACTATCGAAGAAGAGACGCTCACTCATTTTCCTGCAAAAGACTGACTCTTTTGCTGGAGTCTCGTATTGTGGGAGTTTCCCCATGAAATCAGACATGGCTGTATTAAGGACAACTTGCTTGCTGATTTGTCTTTCAAGGGTCTAAGTTTTGTTTAGCCAGTGTGTAGCCCTGGCTCACAATTTATTTGAGTTTTGTTTTTGATCGGCTCATTCCAAGGGAATGATTTGAGATTGTTGGTTCCAACTGACATGTCTTTGTGAGACGCAGAGTAGGTGAACAGATGCTCTCCGCGTGTGTGGTTCCCACCGTGAACGTGATGTTGTGGGGGTACTTTACTGGTGACACTCTCTGTGATTTATTTAGAATTCAAGTCACACTTAACCAGCATGGCTACCACAGCATTCTGCATCTGGTTTGGGCTTAGTGAGACTCATTTGTTTTTCAACAGGACAATGACCCAAAACACACCTCCAATCTATGGAAGGGCTATTTAACCAAGAAGGAGAGTGATGGTGTGCTGCATCAGATTACCTGGCCTCCACTGTCACCCAACCTCAACCCAATTTAGATGGTTTGGGATGAGTTGGACCGCAGAGTGAAGGAAAAGCAGCCAACAAGTGCTCAGCATATGTGGGAACGCCTTCAAGCTGTCATCAAGGAAAAGGGTGGCTACTTTGACAAATATCAAATATATTTTTATTTACACTTTTTTGGTTACTACATGATTCCATGTGTGTTATTTCATAGTTTTGAAGTCGTCACTATTATTCTACAATGTAAAAAAATGTCAAAATAAAGAGTCCTGTGTGTTCAAACTTTTGACTGGATATTATTTAGTGTATGTTCTGTAAATACGAGATTAAATCATTAATATTCTGATGGGTGACAATTAGCCTATCACTTGTGAATGATGCCCAGCATAAGGCCAGAAACAATGCATACCTTTTTTTGTAGGCTTATGTAGCCCATAGGCCTACATGTTTTGATGAGGGTTATTTAGACTCAAGTGGCCAAATAATTTTCTTAACATGAAGCACATTAATCTGCTTTCCAATGGGTGTAGAGCATAAGTGGCATTCATAAGCAGCCCGTGAGTTTCCAGTTTGGGGAAGATAATTTTCACCATAAAAACCACCTTTATCATTATTATTTCCAGTTTATCATAAAAGCATTACATGCATTATTGCATTTCCGGTCACTTTTGATATTTGTATTTTCCTGCTATTGGAACATTTAAGCTGCTGATTTTATAATGTGAAGAAATAGCCTAATAGTTTATCAATATTTTAAATGTTCTGTTGCATCAGCCCCATTGCTTAAAACAGGTGTTTTGATGCCAGTGGTTGTATTAATTTGGTAATTCTATCGCATCCCACAACTGTCCCAGACTATTTTAGGCAGAAGAGTACTGGCCCGGTTTCTTCCTAGGTTCCTCCCTTTCAATGGAGTTTTTCCTAGCCACTGTGCTTCTACATCTGCATTGCTTGCTGTTTGTGGTTTTAGGCTCAGTTTCTGTACAGCACTTTGACATCTGCTGATGTAAAAAAGGGCTTTAAAAATACATTTCATGTTCAGGTACAACTTGCCATGTGGAAGCAGAGAGAACAGTCTGTGGCTGGAGTCGAACAATTTTCTGGTCTTTCATGTTCACACTGAATGACCCTAAAGCTTTCTCAGTGTCAGGTTTGGGTTCACTTCAGTTTTCAATTGAGGAAGTGAATTTCAATTGACTTCCTGAATCGAAATGAGTTTTGACCCCATCCTGCTCAGTGTAGTAAGTACATAGCCATTGGTATGTTTCTCTGACATTAAATAATGGCAGCTGTTTGGTTTATTGGTCAGATCCCCCTGAGAAGCCTGTGAACCTGTCCTGCATGGCTGTCCAGTCTGACCAAAAGATTTCCTCCAACGTCACGTGCACATGGCAGCCTGGGACAAGAGACGAGATTCTGAAAACCACTTATACCTTGTTTGGCAGTCTAATGTGAGTGTCATACATAAGGTTAGATACATGGTGAATACCAACATTATTTTTTAAATCGGTGAATGGAAAACCTGGCTTCAGTTCTGAGAACCCCTAAATATCAAGGTTCTTAGATAGTGTATGTGACTTGTTAATTACTGATTTCTGATCGATTAACAATGTAGATCATTGTTGTGTTTATTCAGTGTCTCAAATAAGAGCAGAAAAGCTCACAGAAGCAGTGGATACATCGACTTCGGCACCTTTCCAAGCTTCATGCAACTTGCTATGTGGGTAGAAGTTGAAAACAAGTTGGGGAAGGTTCGATCTGACATTCTGGATATTTATGCTGCTGATTTGGGTAGGTGGAGTGAAATGTATTTTCTGATTGCCCTTGAGGTTTTTACAATGATTATCACCTCCCCCATATAGTTTAATGGTTTGTCCTGTTTTGCAGTGAAAACGAATCCCCCATCAGATGTCAATATTCTTTCCGAGAATAACTTTTCCAGGACACTCTTAGTGAGTTGGAAGCACCCTATCCATGTAACCTATGTAACGCTGAAATACAACATCAGGTTCTGCACTGTGGGCTCTGGAGACTGGACTGAGGTAAATAGCTCACAATACATGTTAAAATGATGTTCTTTAGACCTCAGAACTAGACTAATGTTGATATGTTCCGTGCCATTTGTTGTCACCTCAATCCCAAAATGAAAGGATAAGCATCATATCATTTCCTGGTGAAGGGATATGGTATGATCTACACAATGTGTATGATCTGCCATACACATTGGGTGTGTATGGCATGGGCTTGACGTTGGACTTGTTATAAGGTGTGTAAACATCTGGCAAATGTTGTAGTGAAATCTCTCTTTAATGTTAAAAGCCATCTATCCTATCCTTATTCTGTGTTATCAACAGTGAATCAAACATTCTACTTGTATTGTTGGTGTTGCAAATTCACTGTAATCAGGCACATTGTTGCCCTCTTGACTCCATTTGTCATTATGTCCATTTAATTGACTCTCTTTTAGGTACCCCCAAATGACACTGAAAGCTACAAGGAGTCTTTCCGTCTTCAGTACCTCAAGCCGGACACGGAGTATGTAGTGCAGGTGCGATGCATTCATCATATGGGCTATGGCTATTGGAGTGACTGGAGCGCTAACTCTACCGCCAGGACCCCAGAGGACAGTGAGTAGCCATGACAACAAGCATATATCATTCGATTGTGTTTCATTTAGCATGTTAAGCTGTAGAACTCATATGTGAAGTCAGTGTATGAGTGATTGTGATCCAGGTAGCTAGTCTATGGATGGCTCAGTTTGTCATATCTCAGATGGCTGAGTTATATCGATTTTGGCTCTGTTCTTTGCCCAGAGCCTACAAGTAAGCCAGACCTATGGAGAGTCATCATTCCCAGCCAAGTCAAAAGTGAGCGGAGAGTGCAAGTGATGTGTAAGGTAATGAAGGCCATACTGAAAATAGAGTGCCACAGTGATGTCTTCATAATACCCATAAAACCTAGTGGTCAAACACGGAAATGGTTGCAATAGTCGTTTTTGACCATCATTTGGGTGTAGACCTCACTGTGAAATACTGACTTACAAGCTCTCACTGTGTGCGTTCCTATGAATGGAACAGTCCTCCACATGTTGGCAAGTATTCGGCCAGCAACCTTCACCTGTCAGCGGCAACCGCTTTCACGAGCTCCTCATTTGTACAAATACAGAAGGTAAACCACTCCATTATTTTGATGACCCAACTGTGAAACATAATTTATGTAAACTGACATTTGTTGCTTATTTCCTACTTTTTAGATGTGAAATAGAACTGTAAACTCAGCGTTCAGGTTGGTTCCACCAGGCTTATCATAATCGTGTGTGTGTGACCAGTATCTTTGAGGGGCCAGGCGCTGATCTACGCTGCTTTCCCCATCAATGGGGCTCTGGCAAAGACCTAATTTCTTGCCTTCACACCAACGGTTGTCAATGGGGAGAACAGAATTTGGTATGTTTAGGCTGGCCTGGTAACTTCAACATCATATCTGTTTATGTCAGATATCACCTATTCTAACTACCATTAGAAATAGAACAGTGACTGTATGTGTGTTCAAAGATACCTGTATGAGCAAGATGATGTGATGGAATCCGGTGGGCTTGATGCTGATGTCTGAAATGGAGACACACATCACATCATCTTGCTCATACAGGTATCTTTGAACACACATACAGCGGCCCTCAGCAAGATGATGTGATGGAATCCGGTGGGCTTGATGCTGATGTCTGAAATGGAGACACACATCACATCATCTTGCTCATACAGGTATCTTTGAACACACATACAGGGGCCCTCAGCAATAAAATGTAACTTTTTTTTATGTGTCTTTTGATATTTGTTGAATCGAATGGTATCAATGGACCTGTGTATTCTTCAAACATATTAGGGAACTCCTTTCTTAGGCTACATGGTGTCCTGTACACCATATAGGAAGGTTTGACGACTGACATGTTTGGCAAGGTAGCCCCTGCCCCACCAGACTAATATCTGTATTGGCGATGAATGGCAATTGGATGAAAGACGAGTGTAATATTCGCACATTGTTATATTGCCAGAAAATAATTTAAACAGTTATGTGAAAGATGGCTTATTCTGTGGAACTGTTACACTTGGAAGTTATCAAAACACTGATCTCACATCTGTAGTTATTGAACTTTAGCTGGACACATGAGGCGTACCCAGGATGGAGTGTCATGCACTCCACATTTGCTGCCACCTGACTGCACATGTCCTTAACATGTAATGCATTATATAGATGGAAGGGACTCCCCCACTGGAGAGTAGAAGACATAACCTCATCCAGAGAGTTAGAGAGCCACATCCTTAGATTTGGGCAAGTAATACCACAGAAATGCCATTCTGGTCAGACAGCTGAAGTTGTACTCCAGACACAACTGATTTTGATTAGTTAGGTAAAGTGTAGGCATAGTCTTTATAAGCACAATATATTTACAGCAGAAAATGCTTTGTATTTGTAACATGAACATAAAATATTTTATATTTTTTTAGGTGATGTATTTACTCTCAAGGTGGGCGACGTTTGTGCAATGTCCACATGTAGCCCACACCTGTAGGCGTATTAGTTCTGGGATTTTGTCTCCCGGGAAAGATAAACAGTGGACATAAGGACAGACGAGACAAAACTAGCCAGTTTTAGAATTGTGTTGTAGGACAGCTGAGCTGATTTTAAACTAGCAGTAGTTGATATTGTTTCCACAGTAACATGTATTTATATTTTGGTATTTGGTATTTTTTTTAGGATCCCCATTAGCTGCTCTTCCTGGGGTCCACATGAAACATGACATAATACAGAACATTAATAGACATACAGTTGAAGTCGGAAGTTTACATACGTTTCGGTTGGAGTCTTTTAAAACTCGTTTTTCAACCATTCCACAAATTTCTTGTTAACAAACTATAGTTTTGTCAAGTCAGTTAGGACATCTACTTTGTGCATGACACAAGTCATTTTTCCAACAATTGTTTACAGACCAATTATTTCACTTATAATTCACTGTATCACAATTCCAGTGGGTCAGAAGGTTACATACACTAAGTTGACTGTGCATTTAAACAGCTTGGAAAATTCCAGAAAATGATGTCATGGCTTTAGAAGCTTCTGCTAATTGACATCATTTGAGTCAATTGGAGTTGTACCTGTGAATGTATTTCAAGGCCTACCTTCAAACTCAGTGCCTATTTGCTTGACATCATGAGAAAATCAAAAGAAATCAGCCAAGACCTCTGAAAAAAATTGTAGACCACATGTCTGGTTCATCCTTGAGAGCAATTTCCAAATGCCTGAAGGTACCATGTTCATCTGTACAAACAAGAGTACGCAAGTATAAACTCCATGGGACCACGCAGCCGTCATTCCGCTCAGGAAGGAGACGTGTTCTGTCTCCTAGAGATGAACATACTTTGGTGCGAAAAGTGCATATCAATCCCAGAACAACAGCAAAAGACCTTGTGAAGATGCTGGAGAAACAGGTACAATCTGTATTGGCCACCCATTCTATATCACAGTAAAACAAGGAATATATCGACATAACCTGAAAGGCCGCTCAGCAAAGAAGAAGCCACTGCTCCAAAACTGCCTTAAAAAAGCCAGACTATGGTTTGCAATTGCACATGGGGACAACACCATCCCAACCATGAAGAACGGGGGTGGCAGCATCATGTTGTGGGGGTGCTTTGCTGCAGGAGGGACTGGTATACTTCACAAAATAATTGGCATCATGAGGCAGGAAAATTATGTGGATATATTGAAGCAACATCTCAAGACGTCAGGAAGTTACACCTTGGACGCAGATGGGTCCAAATGGACAATGACCCCAAGCATACTTCCAAAGTTGTGGCAAAATGGCTTAAGGACAACAAAGTCAAGGTATTGGAGTGTCCATCACAAAGCCCTGACCTCAATCCTATAGACAATTTGTGGGCAGAACTGAAAAGGCATGTGCGGGCAAGGAGGCCTACAAACCTGACTCGGTTACAGCAGCTCTGTCATATGCCTTTTATACATAACACCTGACTTGAAGTAAAGATTCAATTATGTATTAATCAATGCCACAAAACTGGGACATTGAAAATAAACCATAATTACATTGTGAGAGCGCACAGATTTTTCTGCTTTTCCATTATACAAATTGGACCAGCACAAATGACACAATGTAAACAGCATATTGTGATTTTTGGTGGGGGAGTTACAAATGAGTGATTCCTCACAAAACCCAGGACTGGTTTTCACAAAATATAATCCAAAACCCAGACATTAAAGGACTGGTTTTCACAAAATATAATCCAAAACCCAGACATTAAAGGACTGGTTTTCACAAAATATAATCCAAAACCCAGACATTAAAGGACTGGTTTTCACAAAATGTAATCCAAAACCCAGACATTAAAGGACTGGTTTTCACAAAATATAATCCAAAACCCAGACATTAAAGGACTGGTTTTCACAAAATGTAATCCAAAACCCAGACATTAAAGGACTGGTTTTCACAAAATGTAATCCCATTGAAGAAGTGTCCTTTTGGAGGAAGGATTGTTGACGTATACTGAATAAAAAGCCCTAATATATGGATTTCACATGACTGGAAATAAAGACATGTATCTGTTGGTCACAGATACCTTTAAAAACTGTGGATCAGAAAACCAGTCAGCATTTGGTATGACCACCATTTGCCTCATGCAGCGTGGCACTTCTCCTTCGTATAGAGTTGATCAGGCTGTTGATTGTGGAATGTTGTCCCACTCCTCTTCAAAGGCTATGCGAAGTTTCTGGAGATTGGTTGGAACTGGAACATGCTGTTGTACACGTCTGGGACATTTTCAGCTACCAGGATTCATGTACAGATCCTTGGGACATGGGGACTTGCATTATCATGCTGAAACATGAGATGATGGCGGCGGATGAATGGCATGACAATGGGCCTCAGTATCTCTTCACAGTATCTCTTTGCATTCAAATTGCTATCAATACAATGCAATTGTGTTCGTTGTCCGTAGCTTATGCCTGCCCATACCATAACCCCACCGCCACCATGGGGTGGCTCTCTGTTCACAACGTTGACATCAGCAAACCGCTTGCCCACACAGCGCCATACACGTGGTCTGCAGTTGTAAGTCTTTCTCTAAAATGACGTTGGAGGCGGCTCATGGTAGAGAAATTAACATTAAATTATCTTGCAACTGCTCTTGTGGACATTCCTGCAGTCAGCATGCCAATTGCATTCTCTCTCAACTTGAGACATCTGTGGCATTGTGTTGTGATACAATTGCACATTTTAGATTGGCCTTGTATTGTCCCCAGCACAAGGTGCACCCGTGTAATAATCATGCTGTTTAATCAGCTTATTGATATGCCACACTTGTCAGGTGGATAGATTGTCTTGATAAAGGAGATATGCTCACTTGCTTTTGTGCACAAAATTTGAGAGAAATGCACTTTTTTTCAGCTCAATGAACAACACTTTACATGTTGCGTTTTCATATTTTTTTTCATTTTGTATCTACAAATTGGCATAAAATCTGACATTTTGGCCTTACACAGCACTCTTTTAAGACTCCATTGTGTTTCATCTGTAGGTGCTGCAAAGCAAACATTGGTGTCATATGAAGCTTTGTCGCTTGTTCTGTGATATGAGTATATTTATGAATATAAAAAATAAACATGAATATTGAATAATATTTGTAAAACTAGCAGAGATCCCACTCTGGAACTTTGATATGCCCATTAAGTATATTATGTTCATCAATGTATTGAAAGAAATCTAATAAAAAAATGTAATATATTCATTAAAGTCACCATGTCTGAGAGAGATTTACATGGTTCTCAATACGTCACGCTAGGAAACCCTATATGAAATACCTTATTTGAAAAGGTTATAAAATCCCACATTTGAAAGTGTATGGTGAAAAAAATTATTGGAACCATTTCCGTGTGTGACCGCTAAGTTTTATGGGTATTACTGTATGACTCACACTGTGGTACTCTATACTACTGATTTATTATCAGCTCCATCTAAGGAATAATAACAGGTGATTGGTTGTTGCCTTCTTCTTTTCCCTGCTACAGGATCCAGTGGAGTCCAATGGAAGGATACAGGGCTACAGCATCAAGATCCAAGATGGAAACTGGGAGACGGTGGCGGTCAATGACTCTGACCTGGATTCTAGGTCGCAAGAGAGGAAAATTATCCCCCTTTACCAGATTCCCTGGTCTGACAAGAGAAGAGGCCTCATTGAATTGAAGGCCTGGAATTCTGTTGGCGAGTCTCCCCAAGCGTCTTTGGTCATCCCAAAATTGACACAAGGTATTTTGACCTTGTCAGCTATACACTATGGTGTTACACTCATACTTCCTTCTCAATCTTACCAATGAAGTAACTGAACAAAAATATAAATGCAACAATTTCAAAGATTACAGCTACAGTTCATCAGTCTGTAATGTAAATAAATGTATTAGGCCCTAATCTATGGATTTCACATGACTGGGAATACAGATCTGTTGGTAGGGGCATGGATCAAAAAACATTCATTATCTGGTGTGACCACCATTTGCCTCATGCAGCGCAATACATTTCCTTCACACAGATTTGATCAGGCTGTTGATTGTGGACTGTGGAATGTTGTCTTATTGCTGTGCGATGTTGCTGGATATTGGGGGGGGAACTGGAACACGCTGTCGTACACGTCGATCCAGAGCATCCCAAACATGCTCAATGGGTGACATGTCTGTTGAGTATGCAGAAAGTGGAAGAATTGGGACATTTTTAGCTTCCAGGAATTGTGTACAGATCCTTGCGACATTCGGGCCTTGCATTATTTATTTTTATTTCACCTTTATTTAACCAGGTAGGCCAGTTGGGAACAAGTTCTCATTTACAACTGCGACCTGGCCAAGATAGAGCAAAGCAGTGCGACACAAACAACACAGGGTTACACATGGGATAAACAAACATACAGTCAATAACACAATAGAAACGTCTACATACAGTGTGTGAAAATGTAGTAAGATTCAGGAGGTAAGGCCATAGTGGCGAAATAATTACAATTTAGCAATTTAACACTGGAGTGATAGATGTACATTCATCTTCTGCACAAGTAGAGATACTGGGGTGCAAAGGAGCAAAAAAAAATAACAGTATGGGGATGAGGTAGTTGGGTGGGTTATTTACAGATGGGGATGAGGTAGTTGGGTGGGTTATTTACAGATGGGGATGAGGTAGTTGGGTGGGTTATTTACAGATGGGCTATGTACAGGTGCAATGATCGGTAAGCTGCTCTGACAGCTGATGCTTAAAGTTAATGAGGGAGAGCTAAGTCTCCGTGTTACGAATCCCTTTTAGCCCGACAGTCTAGGGGGGATGGTAATGAGACCCGTAACATAACTCATGCAATTTATAATAGTGACAAAGTAAAAGTGTGAACGAAATAACCACGACAACTGAAATCTACCGTCAAACTCAGGGTTTATTAATAAACACACGGTAATGGGGGGGAGCAGGAAAAGGGGCTGAGCTGGACCCAAGGAAAGGCACAATAAGTATTCAAAAACACCCCTAAGCTAGACTAGCCTACTTTAACAACAGCTAACTAACTAACCAAAAATACAGTGGGTGGTCCGCCCAGTTCTAACTAGTGTATTTAACAAAGTTTACCTACGGGTAGTGTAGGCCCATGGGCGACTTGTCTTGGTTCCCCCTTTTTCCACCAGCAAACACCATAACCAAAAACAATACTCACAGGTGATGACAAAGGTATATGGAGGTGCTCAAACAAAAGAGAGGTCAATACACAAAGAGAGAGTGAACCAGCGAGACCTACAGACATGGCATTTACAGAGAGATTGATTTCAACAGCAAACAACTGATAGGGTTTGCTGTCAGGCCTGGAAAGGGAAAGGAACGGTGATTGGGTAGGAAACAGGAGGTGTGTCTTCTGATTGATGATTAGTGACTGATTGGGGAGTGATGATTTTCACCTGTGAGGGGAGAAGGAGAGAAAAGAAACACACACACAGGATACACACACAGGATACTTGTATCCGTAACACTCCGGCTTCAGTGATTTTTGCAATTCGTTCCAGTCAGTGGCAGCAGAGAACTGCAAGGAAAGGCGTCCAAATGAGGAATTGTCTTTGGGGGTGACCAGTAAAACATACCTGCTGGAGCGCGTGCTACGGGTGGGTGTTGCTATGGTTACCCGTGAGCTGAGATAAGGCGGGGCTTTACCTAGCAAAGACTTCTAGATCACCTGGAGCCAGTGGGTTTGGAGATGAATATGAAGTGAGGGCCAGCCAACAAGAGCATACAGGTCGCAGTGGTGGGTAGTATATGGGGCTTCAGTGACAAAGCGGATGGCACTGTGATAGACTACATCCAATTTGCTGAGTAGAGTGTTGGAGGCTATTTTGTAAAGGACATCACCGAAGTCAAGGATCGGCAGGATAAGTCCGTTTTACGAGGGTATGTTTGGCAGCATGAGTGAAGGATGCTTTGTTGCGAAATAGGTAGCCAATTCTAGATTTAATGCTGAAACATGAGGTGATGGTGGCGGATGAATGGCACGACAATGGGCCTCAGGATCTCATCACGGTATCTCTGTAAGCTTTTCGTTTATATGGAACATTTCTGGGATCTTTTATTTCAGCTCATGAAACATGGGATCAACACTTTACATGTTGCGTTTATGTTTGTTCAGTGTATATCGTCGCTCTCTGATGGAAATATCTCCAAAAAGGCAATTTTTCAGGAAGAGAGAAAGTTATTTCAACATTGATGGACACAGCATCACAAAAGTTCATAACGACCGCATTCTGGGTTAGATATTCACTAAACAATTGCTGTTTTACAACAACAAAAAATTATTGGGAGTTACGAGTTTGGTGCATATTATATGTGGAGAACATGTTGCCATTTTTGCTTTAATTTTCCAATATTGTTTTATCATGTGAATAATTTATAGACTGTTCTGATGAACTGTACTTTATAATCAGAGAGCCACATCAATTTACAGAAATACTCATAATAAACATTGATAAAGATACAACTATTATACATGGAACTTTAGATAAACTTCTCCTTAATGCAACCACTGTGTCAGATTTCAAAAAAACTTCACGGAGAAACAAACCATGCAATAATCTGAGTACAGCCATTAGACAACAAAGCAGCCAAAAAGATAACCGCCATATTGGGTAGTCAACATTACTCAGAAATAGCATTTTAAATATTCACCTACCTTTGATGATCTTCATCAGAATGCACTCCCAGGAATCCCAGTTCCACCTTCTTTTTTTTTAGGGCGTTTGGTAAACAAATCCAAAAGCGTGTTCAGGTCGCGCCAAACGTCGGACGAAAAGTTCTAAAAGTTCCGTTACAGCCCGTAGAAACATGCCAACCTAAGTATGGAATCAATCTTTAGGATGTTTTTCACATAAAACTTAATTAATGTTCCAACCGGACAATTCCTTTGTCTGTATAAATGAAGGGGAACGTAGCTACCTTTCACGTGAGCGCGCCAGACCGACGCTGTGGCACTCTCGGTTTCACACCTGCCATATTAGTCCTGTTATACTCACAGACATCATTCAAACAGTTTTAGAAACTTCAGCGTCTCTTCTATCCAATACGAAAAATAATATGCATATATTAGCATTTGGGACAGAGTAGGAGGCAGTTCCCTCTGGGCACGCTATTCATCCAAAAGTGAAAATGCTGCCCCCTATCCCAAAAGAGTTAAGAAAATATTTACCAAATAATCTAAAGTAAAAAATTATAAAAAGTAACGTAATAAAATAACAATAACGATGCTATATATGTACTGGTACCGAGTCAATGTGCGGGATCTAGGTTTTACATTTAGATTTAAAGAAAATGTACAACTAAAGGATGCATTTTTTTACTCCTCCCATTGACTTGCCAAACCCCAAACCCTGGTCTGGTCTGCCGTGTCTGCTTCACAAGCATTCCCAGAAATCTTGCAATGTTGTCCTTCTGGGTTTAGAAACGGTGATATTATATTTATCTTATCTATCTAGCTAGCTTGGTTTAGCTCTGTTCATATATTTATACGAATGTGTGTCAGGAGAGACTACAGTATATTGATGTAAACGGTTCACTGATGTCATGTGTTCTGCATATTTGTGTTCTTAAAGCGTTGTAGTTTGGCATTGAGATGCTCATATCATGGTGTCACGTTGTATTTGCGTGTGCTGTGTATTTCAGAGCCCCCTTCGGTGGAATGGCTCAGCTGGTTTACCCAGCAGGGGAGGCTGTGGGTGAAATGGCAGCCCCCCAATGTGACGGCCACAGGGGAGCCCTACAGGTCCGAGGTGACGGAGTACATACTGGAGTGGGTGTCTGTCAGTGATGGCGCTATGGACTGGCAGAGAGAACGTAGGCATACTAGGACGGCAGCCATTAAAGGTAAGAAGAAGACACACATGCTATGTATTGTCTTGTAGTTTGGCTATAAACTCTTTGGTTGTATTCCTGCTGGTTTTGATGTCTTATGTTGACTAGGGATGAGTTCGATTAAAATACAATGTAAGTGACACCCATCAACTGATTTGATTCTGGAAAAACTTGTGTGGAACTCATCCCTAATGTTGACTATATTGGTAAACGGGTCACAGGGATCAAATAAATCCAAATGTTATTGTCTTATGTCTAATGTTCCCAATCAAGGTAACCTTCAGAAGTTCAATCGCTACAATATATCTGTGTATCCCATGTACTCTGGGTGGACTGGGAAGCCATTGACCATAGCAGCCTTTCTGGAACAAGGAGGTAAGAAATAGTACTAGCCACTGAACTACTGTAAAGTATACACAGTATTTGCTGTGTAATATACCTATAGTGGTGGTTTCCCGGACACAACTTAAGACTATTCCTGGACCAAATTTATTAGTAATTTTTTTTTTTAACCTTTATTTAACTAGACAAGTCAGTTAAGAACAAATTCTTATTTTCAATGACGACCTAGGAACAGTGGGTTAACTATACCTATAGTGGCCTTGTTCAGGGGCAGAACAACAGATTTTTACCTTGTCAGCTCGGGGATTCGATCTTGCAAACTTTCGGTTACTAGTCCAACGCTTTAACCACTAGGCTGCCTAAAAGAGAATAGAGAAACTCCACTGAAATAGCTTTTTTGTATTAGGCTTAATCTGTGTCTGTGAAACCACCAAATGAAGTTCAGACATTGGTTTATTAATATCATGATATTTGCTACACTAGCTGGTAAATAAATATATTTTTTATTTATTTGATTTATTTCACCTTTATTTAACCAGGTGGGCTAGTTGAGAACAAGTTCTCATTTACAACTGCGACCTGGCCAAGATAAAGCAAAACAGTGCGACACAAACAACCACACCGAGTTACACATGGAATAAACAAACATACAGTCAATAACACAATAGAAAAAAAGTCTATGTATAGTGTGTGCAAATGAGATAAGATAAGGGAGGTAAGGCAATAAAATAGGCCATAGTGGTGAGGTAATTACGATATAGCAATTAAACACAGGTGATATATGTTCATAAGATGAAGGTGCAAGTGGAGATACTGGGGTGCAAAGGACTAAAATAAATAAATACAGTATGGGAATGAGGAATATTGGATGGGCTATGTACAGGTGCAATGATCTGTGAGCTGCTCTGACAGCTGGTGCTTGAACTTAGTGAGGGAGATCCAAGTCTCCAGCTTCAGTGATTTTTGCAGTTCATTCCAGTCATTGGCAACAGAGAACTGAAAGGAAAGGCGGCCAAAGTAAGAATTGGCTTTGGGGATGACCATTGAAATATACCTGCTGGAGCGCGTGCTGCGGGTGGGTGCTGCTATGATGACCAGTGAACTGAGATAAGGCGGGGCTTTACCTAGCAAAGACTTGTAGATGACCTGGAGCCAGTGGGTTTGGCAACGAGTATGAAGCGGGGGCCAGCCAACGAGAGTGTACAGGTTGCAGTGGTGGGTAGTATATGGGGCTTTGGTGACAGACTGCATCCAATTTGTTGAGTAGAGTGTTGGAGGCTATTTTGTAAATGACATCACCGAATAATGTTAATAACATATTTTTTCACCTGTTCTGGTTGATGCAGCTCCGCTGGAGGGCCCCTCTGTGAAAGTGAGGCGGACGGGGAAAAACGACGCTGAGCTAGAGTGGATGGAGATTCCACTGGACAAACAGCGAGGGTTCATCACCAACTACACCATCTTCTTCATCACAGGGGGCAAGGAACACTGTAAGGAACCACACCTTGTAGACATTACTGCACAATCATACCTCTTTATGAATGTGTTTCTTTGGCTATAGTTGGACCTTTACTGCTATTTGAAAATACCAGTAAGTATTTGCAAGTATTGGTATTTGTAAGTGCAGTACTTGTAGGTACTGATATTTGTAAGTACAGTATATGTTTTTTGTTGTTGTCCAAACTAAACATTTACAGCTGCAAATAAAAAATTAAAAAATGGTACACATTTATTTTGTTTTTTTTCAGCAATAGTTGTCTCTACCGACACCTACTCTTACACTGTGAAGCGCATGGCCAGCAACAGCAAGTATGTGGTGCGGGTCATGGCATCTACAGTACAAGGCTCTACAAACAGCTCAGACCTGTCATTCAATACTCTGATGTATGGTGAGTGAAGCATTGTTAACTGGACACTTCATGATATAAGGTATACAGTATGTATAGAGTGTGTATATGGTGCATTCTGAAATTATTCAGACCCCTTGACTTTTTCCACATTTTGTTACATTAGACTTATTCTAAAATGTATTACATTTAGGTTTTTCCCTCAACAATCTACACACAATACCCCATAATGACAAAGCAAAAACTGAAATTTGTGCAAGTTTACTACAAATAAAAACCTATTACATTTACATAAGTATTCAGACCCTTTACTCAGTACTTTATTGAAGAGGCGGCAGCCTAGTGGTTAGAGCGTTGGACTAAGTAACCAGAAGGTTGCTAGATCGAATCCCCGAGCTGACAAGGTAAAAATCTGTCGTTCTGCCCCTGAACAAGGCAGTTAAACCACTGTTCCGTCATTGTAAAGAAGAATTTGTTCTTAACTGACTTTCCTAGTTAAAAAAAAAAAAAGCACCTTTGGCAGTGATTACAACCTCAAGTCTTCTTGGGTATGATGCTGCAAGCATGGCATGCCTGTATTTGGGGAGCTTCTCACATTATTCTCTGCAGATCCTCTTAAGCTCTGTCGGGTTGGATGGGGAGCGTCGATGCACAGCTAATTTTCAGGTCTCTCCAGAGATATTAGATCGGGTTAAAGTCCAGGCTCTGGCTGGGCCATTCAAGGACAGTCAGAGACTTGTCCCGAAGCCACTCCTGTGTTGTTTTGGCTGTGTGCTTAGGGTCGTTGTCCTGTTGGAAGGTGATCCTTCGCCCCAGTCTGAGGTCCTGAGTGCTCTGGAGCAGGTTTTCATCAAGGATCTCTCTGTACTTTGCTCCGTTCATCTTTCCCTCGATCCTGACTAGTCTCCCAGTTCCTGCTGCTGAAAAACATTACAACAGCATGATGCTGCCACCATGCTTCACCGTAGGGATGGTATTGGCCAGGTGATGAGTGGTGTCTGGTTTCCTCCTGACGTGAAACTTGGCATTCAATCTTGGTTTCTCATGGTCTGAGAGTCTTTAGGCGCCTGTTGTCAAACTCCAAGTAGGATGCCTTATGCTGAGGACCTGTGCCTCGACACGATCCTGTCTCAGAGCTCTATGGACAATTCCTTTGACCTCATGGCTTGGTTTTTGCTCTGACATGCACTTTCAACTGTGGGACCTTGTATAGACAGGTGTGTGCCTTTCCAAATCATGTCCAACCAATTGAATTTACCACAGGTGGACACCAATCAAGTTGGAGAAATATCTCAAGGATGATCAATGGAAACAGGATGCAACTGAGCTCAATTTCAGTCTTATAGGAAAGGGTCTGAATACATTTGTAAAAACCTGTTTTCACTTTGTCATTGTAGGGTATTGTGTGTATATTGATGAGGAAAAAATCTATGTAATTCATATTAGAAAAATGCTGTAATGTAACAAAATGTGGAAAAAGTCTAAAAGTCTAGGAGTCTGAATACTTTCCGTGTGTATACAGTACCAGTCAAAGGGTTTAACACATATGGAATAAAATGGAATAATGTAGTAACCAAAAAAGTGTTAAACAAATCAAAATATGTTATTTTAGATTCTTCAAATGAGCCACTCTTTCCCTTGATGACAGCTTTGCACACTCTTGGCATTCTCTCACCCAGCGTCACCTGGAATGTTTTTCCAACAGTCTTGAAGGAGTTCCAAAATATGCTGAGCACTTGTTGGCTGCTTTTCCTTCACTCTGCAGTCCAACTCATCCCAAACCATCTAAACTGGGTTGAGGTCGGGTGATTGTGGAAGCCAGGTCATCTGAAGCAGCACTCCATCACTCTCCTTCTTGGTCAAATATCCCTTACACAGCCTGGAAGCGTGTTGGGTCATTACTGCAGAATGCTCTGGTAGCCATGCTGGTTAAGTGTGCCTTGAATTCCAAATAAATCATAGACAGTGTCACCAGCAAAACACCCCCACACCATCACACATCCTTCATGGTGTGAACCACATATATGGAGATCAGCCTTTCACCTACTCTGCCTCTCACAAAGACACGGTGGTAGGAATCAGAAATCTCAGATTTGGACTCATCATACCAAAGGGCAGATTTCCACCGATCTAATGTTCATTGCTCGTGTTTCTTGCACCAAGCAAGTCTCTTCTTATTATCGGTGTCCTTTAGTAGAGGTTTATTTGCAGCAATTCGACCATGAAAGCTGATTCACACAGTCTCATCTGGACAGTTAATGTTGAGATTTTGAACTCTCTTGAACTTGAACTCTCTGAAGCATTTATTTGGGCTGCAATTTCTGATGCTGGTAACTCTAATGAACTTTTCCTCTGCAGCAGAGGTAACTCTGGGTCTTCCTCTCCTATGGCAGACCTCATGAGTGCCAGTTTCATCATAGCGCTTAATTGTTTTTTGTGACTGCATAGAGTTCTTGAAATGTTCCACAATGACATACCTTCACATCTTAAAGTAATGATGGACTGTAGTTTCTCTTTGGTTATTTGAGCTGTTCTTTCCATAACATGGACTTGGTCATTTACCAAAAAGGGCTATATTTTGTATACCACCTCTACCTTGTCACAACACAACTGATTGTTTCAGACGCATTAAGAAGGAAAGAAATTCCACAAATGAACTTTTAACAAGTTACACAAGTTAATTGAAATACATTCCAGGTGACTACTTCATGAAGCTGGTTGAGAGAATGCCAAGAGTATGCAAAGCTGTCATCAAGGCAAAGGGTGGCTACTTTGAACAATCTCAAATATAAAATATATTTTGATGTGTTTAACACTTTTTTGGTTACTACATGATTCCATATATGTTATGTCATAGTGTTGATGTCTTCACTATTATTCTACAATGTAGAAATGTGTCAAAACAAAGAAAAGCCTTTGAATGAGCAGGTGTGTCAACTTTTGACTGGTACTGTATATACAGTATGTTCCATCCTAGAACTTTTCAATATATTTCCAGGATTTTTTATGAATTTATTTGCGAATTATGGTGGAAAATAAGTATTTGGTCAATAACAAAAGTTTATCTCAATACTTTATCTACCCTTTGTTGGCAATGACAGAGGTCAAACGTTTTCTGTAAGTCTTCACAAGGTTTTCACACACTGTTGCTGGTATTTTGGCCCATTCCTCCATGCAGATCTCCTCTAGAGCAGTGATGTTTTGGGGCTGTTGCTGGGCAACACGGACTTTCAACTCCCTCCAAAGATTTTCTATGGGATTGAGATCTGGAGACTGGCTAGGCCTTGAAATGCTTCTTACGAAGCCACTCCTTCGTTGTTCGGGCGGTGTGTTTGGGATCATTGTCATGCTGAAAGACCCAGCCACGTTTCATCTTCAATGCCCTTGCTGACGGAAAGAGGTTTTCACTCAAAATCTCACGATACATGGCCCCATTCATTCTTTCCTTTACACGGATCAGTCGTCCTGGTCCCTTTGCAGAAAAACAGCCCCAAAGCATGATGTTTCCACCCCCATGCTTCACAGTAGATATGGTGTTCTTTGGATGCAACTCAGCATTCTTTGTCCTCCAAACACGACGAGTTGGGTTTTTACCAAAAAGTTATATTTTGGTTTTATCTGACCATATGACATTCTCCCAATCTTCTTCTGGATCATCCAAATGCATCCAAATGCTCTCTAGCAAACTTCAGACGGGCCTGGACATGTACTGGCTTAAGCAGGGGGACACGTCTGGCACTGCAGGATTTGAGTCCCTGGCGGCGTAGTGTGTTACTGATGGTAGGCTTTGTTACTTTGGTCCCAGCTCTCTGCAGGTCATTCATTAGTTCCCCCCGTGTGGTTCTGGGATTTTTGCTTTCCGTTCTTGTGATCATTTTGACCCCACGGGGTGAGATCTTGCGTGGAGCCCCAGATCGAGGGAGATTATCAGTGGTCTTGTATGTCTTCCATTTCCTAATAATTGCTCCCACAGTTGATTTCTTCAAACCAAGCTGTTTACCTATTGCAGATTCAGTCTTCCCAGCCTGGTGCAGGTCTACAATTTTGTTTCTGGTGTCCTTTGACAGCTCTTTGGTCTTGGGAATAGTGGAGTTTGGAGTGTGACTGTTTGAGGTTGTGGACAGGTGTCTTTTGTACTGATAACAAGTTCAAACAGGTGCCATTAATACAGGTAACGAGTGGAGGACAGAGGAGCCTCTTAAAGAAGAAGTTACAGGTCTGTGAGAGCCAGAAATCTTGCTTGTTTGTAGGTGACCAAATACTTATTTTCCACCATTATTTGCAAATAAATTCATAAAAAATCCTACAATGTGATTTTCTGGATTTTTTTTCTTCATTTTGTCTGTCATAGTTGAAGTGTACCTATGATGAAAATTACAGGCCTCTCTCATCTTTTTAAGTGGGAGAACTTGCACAATTGGTGGCTGACTAAATACTTTTTTGCCCCACTGTATTTTGTATTCCAGTAATACATTTTCATATTTTGTAATGTGTCCCAGTAAAGCTTTTTCAAAGTAGCAGTCCTGAACACCCAATGCTCCAAATACACTTCGTAGTCGCTACTTCAACCTATTCATTGTGCCCTTCTGTCATTTATCCTTTTAGTTGTAGTCGATTTTAAGGCATGTTCCTATCTTCCCAATGTCCATTGTAGTTCTGTGTGTCTATCCCTCAGCTCCCGGGCAGATAGAAGCCATTGTGGTGTCTGTGTGCATCAGCTTCCTGTTTTCCGTAGTGCTGACCATGCTCTGCTGCATTTACAAAATGGACTCGTAAGTCTCAACTACACTCTTGAATTGTATGAAGTAGAATGTCTCTACATTTTACATTTGGATGTTTACAATGGCTGAAGTGTGATGTTCAATTGTAAGAGCATTTACTCAGATTTGAGTAACACAATTAGTATATATTATTATAAAATACTATAATTTACCAAAATTTGACGACACAATATAGCTCAGTATTTAAATGATTTATTGTATACAGCCATTTTTTCTCATCTTTATCAAGGATGTCAATAATTTCCACTGTTGTTTTCTATGTAGGATAAAGAAGAAGATCTGGCCACCGGTACCTGACCCCTCCAACAGCACTATCGCTAAATGGTCTCCTGATTTCACATCCAAAGTAAGTTTAAGTGCCTCCTGTGCTAGTCAAAGAGGATGTTTACGTAAGATAAGATGGTACTTTATTTCTAAAACGTTATAGTACAACTCACCTGCTGAGCCACTTGTCAATTAAGTTTATCTGTGTTGCTGAACTCTCAAAACATTTATTGCTCTTATCTGCTCTCCACTGACCGTAACATCCACATGGGTCGTTCCACCACAAAAACGAGATTGACACCCACCATCTCAGATTGTTCTAAAATCATTTCGGTTGTTAGAAACAGAAGATTATTTTGTTGAAATATAATTTGATCTCTGAGAAATTAAGCTAATTGATTGCATCCAAATTGGCCGTTTATATGAATGGAATTCATATAATATTCAATACATATAGTACCTATCATCTAATTTGGACCATGTTTTTTCCTAACTATGAGTAAGACAAGTAGTATTGTTTATTCATCCTATCCTTCATCCAAACTTGCAATGCCTCTCATTCATAATGCGATTTATAACTGTGTATGGCAGAGTCATCAGTTGGACTCATGGTATTTCTCCATTTGTCTACTTTGCCTTTAAAATATTCATTAAGGTCATTTGCAATGTCATGTCGTTTTGTAAAAAAACATACCCTTTGATTCAAGAAAGGAGGCAAACATGTTTGAATACCTACCCATTATAACATTCAAACATTCTCCATATTTTTTTTCCGTCACCCTTGACTTCATATATTTTGTGCTGATAATATTCTTTCTTTTTACCTTGGTCTCAAGATTTCTTAAATGTACAATAACTTTGCTTACCCGACAGAGTTCCAGATCTATCTGCTTCCTTTTTGGCATCATTACGTTGAAGCATTACATTTCACAGCTCATCATCAATCCATGGGGCACTGTTTGACATCACAGTGCGTTTTCTTAATAGGGCATGCTTATCAACAATACTCATAAATAATTTCACAAACACACTCAGTACCATTTCAGGATCATCCTCACTACACACTTCCAGCCATTGCACATTCTTAACCTCATCCACAAATGAGTCCTGATTGAACCCCTTGTAGGACCTTTGGTCAACCTTTTGGTATTTTGGTTTTTCTAGTGAGTGCCATTCAGCCACAAGAGCATTGGTGAGGTCGAGCAGTGATTAGCGATTAGGCCTGGCTCGCAGTCGGCGTTCCAATTCATCCCAAAGGTGATCGATGGGGTTGAGGTCAGGGTCCAAGCTTTACACCACTCCAGCCGACTTGGCATTGCACATGGTGATCTTAGGCTTGTGTGCGGCTGCATGGAAACACATTTCATGATGCTCCCGACGAACAGTTCTTGTGCTGGCATTTCTTCCAGAGGCAGTTTGGAACTTGGAAGTGAGTGTTGCTGATTTTTACACTCTTCGTGCTTTCCACTTCACAATAACGGCACTTACAGTTGACTGGGGCAGCCAGGCTGGCTTTGGCTGAAATAGCCGAATCCACTAATTTGAAGGGATGTCCACATACTTTTGTGTATATATAGTGTACCTTATCCAACATTTCACAAATTACATCAAGCTATTTCACATCAGCATTAGACCTATAGCAGAAGCCAACTAGTATAGGTTTCAAATGTGGTAAATGCACCTGTACCCACAGAGCCTCTATTTCACTCAACATTAAGTCATTGCATTGTTTGGCTGGAATATGACTCTGGACGTAAACTGTGACTCCATTTCCATATCTATTCCTTTCCCTTCTGAACAAATGATGTCCCTATATTTAGATCTCAGCATCCTCATATGAAAACTCCTAATGAGTCTGTTATTGCTAATACATGAATCTTATGACTGCACTAGACCGCATATTTCATGAATCTTTATTCCTTAAACTGCATATATTCAAATTGGCAATCAACAGACATTTTCTTTGGTAAGTTTAGAGTAGGGATCATCAACTAGATGCAGCCACGGACCAATTATTTCTTCAGTGTATGGTCAGGGGGCTGGAACATAATTTGTAGACTGCAAGTTGACCGCAAGAAGTCCAAACAGATCCTGACTAAAACATAATAAGCTTACATTTGTATACGATCACATATCTCTCTCCGTTATGGGATCACTTGGAGCTGATTTGCTGGTGTTTTTACGTTATGTCCAACAATTCACCCACATGCCACATTTCGGCCCGCTGGTTGCCAGTTGGGGATCCCTGGTTTAGAATATTTGATTGTCCAAGCATGAATCAGCAGTTGGAATCTGAGAGATACTCTGTGTGCGTGTTTGGGGGTGGGTCAGAACCTGGTAATATCAAGATGTAGGATGGGACATAAACCTAACAATTTCAATGACTAATTTCTATGAACTTGGAGGGAAAGCATCACCAAATTCACAGAGAATACATTATATAGGATGAGAGTACTCTGAGCCGCTGCTCCATTCTACTTGTCTTACTCATTGTTCGAAAAAGTTTGGTACAAATCGGATGTGAGGTACTATATTCAATATTATTTGAATTACAATAGGCAATTTGGTTGCAATCTATTAGTTTAATTTCTCAGAGATAAAATGATATTTCAACAAAATAATAATTTAGGAATGCTAATCTTATCTTTTAATAACTGCAGAATGGTCTTTGTTTCTGGCCATTTTGAGCCTGTAATCGAACCCACATATGCTGATGCTCAACTAATCTAAAGAAGGCCAGTTTTTTTTATTGTAGTTTTCAGCTGTGCTAACATAATTGCAAAAGGGTTTTCTAATGATCAATTAGCGTTTTAAAATGATAAACTTGAATTAGCTAACACAACGTGCCATTAGAACACAGGAGTGATGGTTGCTGATAATGGGCCTCTCTACGCCTATGTAGATATTGAATTACAAATCTGCCGTTTCCAGCTACAGTAGTAATTTACAACATTAACAATGTCAACACTGTATTTGTAATCAATTTGATGTTTTTTAATGGACCAATTTGTTTTGCTTTTCTTTCAAAAACAAGGACCCCAAACTTTTGAACGGTAGTGTGTATATATATTTCCTGAGCTTTCTTACATCTCCTAAATATAGGACCAATATATTCCACTTCTCAAATGCATTGTTTCAGTTTTCAAATTCAGTTCTCTAAATTCAGATTAGAAAAACCAGAGACAACGTCCTGGTACTTTGCCAGCCAGGAAAGGTAGAAGAGAACAGATAGAATCAAACTCTCACTGTGGTAAACAGAAAGGTCCACTCATGGGGTTGGCATGATAAGCTTGGATCATCTGGTCACTCAATGTAGAGGGGATGAAGACGCGGTAATGGGTGCTGTGTGTTCCATCTCCTCTTGGAGTTTTTCGATACACTTTATCCTGAATTATGAAGAACTTCTCATTGAAGCGAGTCTTCAGACAGATGCACCACAATTGATGATCATCACCATGATGGCGGCATCATTCTGCCGTGCTCTCCACACACTCATCATCCAGACACTTAGCGGTAGTGTAAGTGCGGCACAATGGAAGACAAACATTGACAGCCTCTGTAATCCAAGAAAAGGCATCTGGTACAACATTCAGTTTTCCTTTGCGATACTCAATGATGAAGTCAAACCTCTGAAGTCTGATAGACCAGTGAATAAGATGGCCGTTGGTCTTGCCTGATGCCAGAACCCACTGCAGAGCAGCATGGTCTGTGACAACTGTGAAGACCTTCGCCTCCAAGTAGTCCATTTCTCCAAAGCCTAGACCACAGCGACGCACTCCCTTTGTCGTTGAATAATCCCTCTCGGCTGAATTAAGGGTGTGACTTGCATAGGCAAGAAATTATTCTATTCCAGGTCCTGTTTGATGAGCCAAGACTGCTCCATGTCCTGTTTAGGTTAGGATGTCCAAGCACTGGAGGAGTGTTTGAGTGCTTTAAATGCACTTTTGGCATGCCGGGGTCCATTGGAATTTCAGCCCCTTTTTACGGTGATTGAGTGATTCAGCAACCTTTGAAAAGTCAGGCACTAACCTGGGGTACCATCCAGCCATACCCAGGAAGTGCTGAACAGCCTTGTGGGAATTGGGAACTCCTGCACTGCTAAAACTTTGGCTGAATCTGCATGGATATCTTCAGCATTAACCACATGACCAAGGAACTTGAGTTCTGGCTGCAGGGTCAAACCTGCAGCCTTTAGTCTGTCGAAGATGGTGTCATCCAGATAGACAAGACAATTTCTTCCCCTCAGATCTCCCAGGACAGTGTCCATCAACCTTTGGAAGGTTGCTGGAGCATTCTTCAAACCAAAAGGCATGACTTTGAGTACAAACCAGCAGGGGTGACAAAGGCATTCCTGTCCTGACTGGCGGGACCCATTGCCACCTGCCAATATCCACTGTTCAGATCCAGATCACTGAAGATGGATGCTCCTGCCAGAGATTCCAGTATGTCATTGATGTTCGGTAGAGGGTAGGCATTACTTTCTGTAATCTATACAGAATTGATGCTCTTGAGCTGTTCATTGAGGGGGACAGCCTGTAAGGATGCTGCTTAAGGGGGACTTCATACTGGGTATAGATGTTGTGTTTGAAGACAGTTATATGGCTGGGTGTAAGTGTACAGATTTCACCTGGGAGAGTTGCCACCTCTCGTCATCCGGGGGGGGGGGGGGGTGTATGGCCTTAAGCAGGGTGATAGCCGGGTTCTCTGGCATCACTGTTGGAACTTGTTTTTGTCTGTCTCTTCTTTGTATTTTCCCTGTCCTTGTCTTCTACTTGAGCTAGCCAGGACTCTGAGTAAGGTAGCAGGCTCCAGCCTGAAATCAGTGCATTTCCAGGTTAAGATGGATGAGGCCGGGAATGCTCCAGGCCAAGGACTACAGCAAATGCAAGGCTCGAATTTGCAAGAAAATCCACAGGAGGTTAATAATAACATCATGCAGCTTTATTTTCATATCAATCCAGCCCAAAGGAGTGGTAGGTTCTCCATTGGCCAAGTAGAATTGTCCTTCCAGGTTCTCCTCGTGAGGTAATGCCCTATTTCGCCACAGGGCTCCTACATCAAGGTGTAATCTTGTGTCGATTATGGCCTTCCATAACAGTCAGAGGAACCAATAGTTGTTGCGGAATTGGAATAAGACCGCTAGTTGTACTGTCTGAAGGCTTCATGGTGGTCATTGAGGCCGACCCTTCGGTGATAGCTGGGTTCGCTGGCCATAGAGGGAGCAAGAACCTGGAGCATGTTGGACTTTACACCTCCAGCACATCACTGGACTTTTGTCTTGGATCTTGGGCACAAACGGCTAAGATGGTTTAGCCCCAGTAGAGCTGTTGGGATACCGGGATGAGGGAACAGGGTTTTGAGTTTGGAGGTAGTGCTTCCAGTCCTTCTCAAACTGAGTCCCACGACACCAGATCATCCACATTCTGTACACATTCCCGAAGTTGATTGACAAGGCGGGGTACCATGTTCTTAAGAACGAGTTTGATCATCTCCTGCTCAGTAATGTCAGCCTTCCATCTCCTACATATAACTCGATAGGAGAAGCCAAAGTACCGGTTTGGCTCTGCTTCACCCTGGACTCCGCCAGTTCATCCTCATAGAGAGGGTTAGAATCGTTTATGAAACTCCTCCCAGGTTGACACATGTTCACCAGCTATCTCCCACCAGTCTCTTGCTGTACCATGGAGAACAATGTGGAGGGTAGCAAGAACCTCCAAGTCAGTAAGGGGCCGGATAGAAAGGAAATCATTACACTCAGATAGGAGAAACAGTGGATCAACATCCTCTTCTGGGCTGCCAAAAGTGGGGAAAAGTAGTTTGATAGGGAGGGAGAGCACTAGAGGAGACATGACAGTGGCATGGGGAGTTCTGTTGTTTAACAGTATCTTCAGAGGGGTTTTTGTAGTACTACCATATTCCCTTAATGGCAGAGCCTGAGGCAGAGGTAAACCCTGAGGGAGGTACAGAGGATTTGTCCAGAAGGGAAAAGCACTGCATTACCTCCTGGTGCAGCTCCTCCAGTTGAAGGTCTGTGGCTTTTTCCATCTCATTACAGGTCTCTTTTTGAGTCTGTTCAATCAAAAATAATAGTTCCCCTCAGAGAGTTCTTCATAACCTCTTTCAGATAAGAACATACTCCCCTTCACAACACAGGCTGAATCCTCTGCTCTCTGTTTTTGTTCCTCCTCAAGGTAGATTATGACTAGATTGTTAGTTTCTATGAGTGTTTTGAAACTTTGCATTTTCCATTGAACATCCTGCTTCAGAGAATCTAGCAAATATTTCTGTCTCTGAGCAGTTTGTTGTTGGTTTTCCTCCATTTGACGGGGGAGGTGAGCCAACCTCGGCAGCACATCTTTCTGATCAGCCTCCACACTTTCACTGAGTTTGCGAATGGAATTCCCCTGCATTGTCAAACTATGGTTGTTGTGTGTCCATTGGTGTTCCCTTTGTCCAGTGAGCACAGAGACACCTCTCCCAGTCTGTCTGTGCAAGGTAACAGGAAGAGGTTGAGGGGAGGGTAATGGCGGAGAAGTTATAGCTGAGCCTGAAGCCTGAGGACCAGTGCTCTCCAACTCCATTACACCATCAAGTCCTTCCACAATGAAAGAATCCCGGTCATAATTTCCATTAGGTGTGTCCAAATTGACACAGTATGGGGTTCCAACAAAAGACATGATTCAACTTTGTGTGGGTGGTGTCATGGGTGCTTTTCTTTTCAAGCCCCTGTTTGGGCTCCAATTCTTTAGCGGTATTGTTAGAGGGGGGTAAAGAGAGATTTTGTTCGGGCGCCAGGCAGGTATTAACCCTGTTGAAAGGAGAAGAGTAGGCTAGATGGAGTACCACTACCAGACATGCACATCAGCAGAAGAGACTGCCTAGAGTGTAGCCTGTTAGCCAGATAGCCAGTGGAGAGAAAATGTAAGACACACCATATAAAAACACACATCACAGCACAGGGGGAACCCCACCAATAATACCTCATACAATAATAATGGCAGAGCAATTTAACGGCAACTTCATAGAAACAATCGACAAGAAAGAACCCAGTCATCAACGTTCGAGGACTTCCAGTGTATTACCTTTTTTTATATTTTTTTTTTCCACCTTTATTTAACCAGGTAGGCTAGTTGAGAACACCTTTATTTAACCAGGTAGGCTAGTTGAGAACACCTTTATTTAACCAGGTAGGCTAGTTGAGAACACCTTTATTTAACCAGGTAGGCAAGTTGAGAACACCTTTATTTAACCAGGTAGGCTAGTTGAGAACACCTTTATTTAACCAGGTAGGCTAGTTGAGAACACCTTTATTTAACCAGGTAGGCTAGTTGAGAACACCTTTATTTAACCAGGTAGGCTAGTTGAGAACACCTTTATTTAACCAGGTAGGCTAGTTGAGAACACCTTTATTTAACCAGGTAGGCTAGTTGAGAACACCTTTATTTAACCAGGTAGGCTAGTTGAGAACACCTTTATTTAACCAGGTAGGCTAGTTGAGAACACCTTTATTTAACCAGGTAGGCTAGTTGAGAACACCTTTATTTAACCAGGTAGGCTAGTTGAGAACACCTTTATTTAACCAGGTAGGCTAGTTGAGAACACCTTTATTTAACCAGGTAGGCTAGTTGAGAACACCTTTATTTAACCAGGTAGGCTAGTTGAGAACACCTTTATTTATCCAGGTAGGCTAGTTGAGAACACCTTTATTTAACCAGGTAGGCTAGTTGAGAACACCTTTATTAACCAGGTAGGCTAGTTGAGAACACCTTTATTTAACCAGGTAGGCTAGTTGAGAACACCTTTATTTAACCAGGTAGGCTAGTTGAGAACACCTTTATTAACCAGGTAGGCTAGTTGAGAACACCTTTATTTAACCAGGTAGGCTAGTTGAGAACACCTTTATTTAACCAGGTAGGCTAGTTGAGAACACCTTTATTTAACCAGGTAGGCTAGTTGAGAACACCTTTATTTAACCAGGTAGGCTAGTTGAGAACACCTTTATTTAACCAGGTAGGCTAGTTGAGAACACCTTTATTTAACCAGGTAGGCTAGTTGAGAACACCTTTATTTAACCAGGTAGGCTAGTTGAGAACACCTTTATTTAACCAGGTAGGCTAGTTGAGAACACCTTTATTTAACCAGGTAGGCTAGTTGAGAACACCTTTATTTAACCAGGTAGGCTAGTTGAGAACACCTTTATTTAACCAGGTAGGCTAGTTGAGAACACCTTTATTTAACCAGGTAGGCTAGTTGAGAACACCTTTATTTAACCAGGTAGGCTAGTTGAGAACACCTTTATTTAACCAGGTAGGCTAGTTGAGAACACCTTTATTTAACCAGGTAGGCTAGTTGAGAACACCTTTATTTAACCAGGTAGGCTAGTTGAGAACACCTTTATTTAACCAGGTAGGCTAGTTGAGAACACCTTTATTTAACCAGGTAGGCTAGTTGAGAACACCTTTATTTAACCAGGTAGGCTAGTTGAGAACACCTTTATTTAACCAGGTAGGCTAGTTGAGAACACCTTTATTTAACCAGGTAGGCTAGTTGAGAACACCTTTATTTAACCAGGTAGGCTAGTTGAGAACACCTTTATTTAACCAGGTAGGCTAGTTGAGAACACCTTTATTTAACCAGGTAGGCTAGTTGAGAACACCTTTATTTAACCAGGTAGGCTAGTTGAGAACACCTTTATTTAACCAGGTAGGCTAGTTGAGAACACCTTTATTTAACCAGGTAGGCTAGTTGAGAACACCTTTATTTAACCAGGTAGGCTAGTTGAGAACACCTTTATTTAACCAGGTAGGCCAGTTGAGAACACCTTTATTTAACCAGGTAGGCTAGTTGAGAACACCTTTATTTAACCAGGTAGGCTAGTTGAGAACACCTTTATTTAACCAGGTAGGCTAGTTGAGAACACCTTTATTTAACCAGGTAGGCTAGTTGAGAACACCTTTATTTAACCAGGTAGGCCTAGTTGAGAACACCTTATTTAACCATGTAGGCCTAGTTGAGAACACCTTTATTTAACCAGGTAGGCTAGTTGAGAACACCTTTATTTAACCAGGTAGGCTAGTTGAGAACACCTTTATTTAACCAGGTAGGCTAGTTGAGAACACCTTTATTTAACCAGGTAGGCTAGTTGAGAACACCTTTATTTAACCATGTAGGCATAGTTGAGAACACCTTTATTTAACCAGGTAGGCTAGTTGAGAACACCTTTATTAACCAGGTAGGCTAGTTGAGAACACCTTTATTTAACCAGGTAGGCCTAGTTGAGAACACCTTTATTTAACCAGGTAGGCTAGTTGAGAACACCTTTATTTAACCAGGTAGGCTAGTTTGAGAACACCTTTATTTAACCAGGTAGGCTAGTTGAGAACACCTTTATTTAACCAGGTAGGCTAGTTGAGAACACCTTTATTTAACCAGGTAGGCTAGTTGAGAACACCTTTATTTAACCAGGTAGGCTAGTTGAGAACACCTTTATTTAACCAGGTAGGCTAGTTGAGAACACCTTTATTTAACCAGGTAGGCTAGTTGAGAACACCTTTATTTAACCAGGTAGGCAGTTGAGAACACCTTTATTTAACCAGGTAGGCCAGTTGAGAACACCTTTATTTAACCAGGTAGGCTAGTTGAGAACACCTTTATTTAACCAGGTAGGCCAGTTGAGAACACCTTTATTTAACCAGGTAGGCTAGTTGAGAACACCTTTATTTAACCAGGTAGGCTAGTTGAGAACACCTTTATTTAACCAGGTAGGCCAGTTGAGAACACCTTTATTTAACCAGGTAGGCTAGTTGAGAACACCTTTATTTAACCAGGTAGGCCAGTTGAGAACACCTTTATTTAACCAGGTAGGCTAGTTGAGAACACCTTTATTTAACCAGGTAGGCTAGTTGAGAACACCTTTATTTAACCAGGTAGGCTAGTTGAGAACACCTTTATTTAACCAGGTAGGCTAGTTGAGAACACCTTTATTTAACCAGGTAGGCTAGTTGAGAACACCTTTATTTAACCAGGTAGGCTAGTTGAGAACACCTTATTTAACCAGGGTAGGCTAGTTGAGAACACCTTTATTTAACCAGGTAGGCTAGTTGAGAACACCTTTATTTAACCAGGTAGGCTAGTTGAGAACACCTTTATTTAAACCAGGTAGGCTAGTTGAGAACACCTTTATTTAACCAGGTAGGCTAGTTGAGAACACCTTTATTTAACCAGGTAGGCTAGTTGAGAACACCTTTATTTAACCAGGTAGGCTAGTTGAGAACACCTTTATTTAACCAGGTAGGCTAGTTGAGAACACCTTTATTTAACCAGGTAGGCTAGTTGAGAACACCTTTATTTAACCAGGTAGGCTAGTTGAGAACACCTTTATTTAACCAGGTAGGCTAGTTGAGAACACCTTTATTTAACCAGGTAGGCTAGTTGAGAACACCTTTATTTAACCAGGTAGGCTAGTTGAGAACACCTTTATTAACCAGGTAGGCTAGTTGAGAACACCTTTATTTAACCAGGTAGGCTAGTTGAGAACACCTTTATTTAACCAGGTAGGCTAATTGAGAACACCTTATTTAACCAGGTAGGGCTAGTTGAGAACACCTTTATTTAACCAGGTAGGCTAAGTTGGAGAACACACCTTTATTAACCAGGTAGGCTAGTTGAGAACACCTTTATTTAAACCAGGTAGGCTAGTTGAGAACACCTTTATTTAACCAGGTAGGCTAGTTGAGAACACCTTTATTTAACCAGGTAGGCTAGTTTGAGAACACCTTTATTTAACCAGGTAGGCCTAGTTGAGAACACCTTTATTTTAACCAGGTAGGCCTAGTTGAGAACACCTTTATTTAACCAGGTAGGCTAGTTGAGAACACCTTATTTAACCAGGTAGGCTAGTTGAGAACACCTTTATTTAACCAGGTAGGCTAGTTGAGAACACCTTTATTAACCAGGTAGGCTAGTTGAGAACACCTTTATTTAACCAGGTAGGCTAGTTGAGAACACCTTTATTTAACCAGGTAGGCTAGTTGAGAACACCTTTATTTAACCAGGTAGGCTAGTTGAGAACACCTTTATTTAACCAGGTAGGCTAGTTGAGAACACCTTTATTTAACCAGGTAGGCTAGTTGAGAACACCTTTATTTAACCAGGTAGGCTAGTTGAGAACACCTTTATTTAACCAGGTAGGCTAGTTGAGAACACCTTTATTTAACCAGGTAGGCTAGTTGAGAACACCTTTATTTAACCAGGTAGGCTAGTTGAGAACACCTTTATTTAACCAGGTAGGCTAGTTGAGAACACCTTATTTAACCAGGTAGGCTAGTTGAGAACACCTTTATTTAACCAGGTAGGCTAGTTGAGAACACCTTTATTTAACCAGGTAGGCTAGTTGAGAACACCTTTATTTAACCAGGTAGGCTAGTTGAGAACACCTTTATTTAACCAGGTAGGCTAGTTGAGAACACCTTTATTTAACCAGGTAGGCTAGTTGAGAACACCTTTATTTAACCAGGTAGGCTAGTTGAGAACACCTTTATTTAACCAGGTAGGCTAGTTGAGAACACCTTTATTTAACCAGGTAGGCTAGTTGAGAACACCTTTATTTAACCAGGTAGGCTAGTTGAGAACACCTTTATTTAACCAGGTAGGCTAGTTGAGAACACCTTTATTTAACCAGGTAGGCTAGTTGAGAACACCTTTATTTAACCAGGTAGGCTAGTTGAGAACACCTTTATTTAACCAGGTAGGCTAGTTGAGAACACCTTTATTTAACCAGGTAGGCTAGTTGAGAACACCTTTATTTAACCAGGTAGGCTAAGTTGAGAACACCTTTATTTAACCAGGTAGGCTAGTTGAGAACACCTTTATTTAACCAGGTAGGCTAGTTGAGAACACCTTTATTTAACCAGGTAGGCTAGTTGAGAACACCTTTATTTAACCAGGTAGGCTAGTTGAGAACACCTTTATTTAACCAGGTAGGCTAGTTGAGAACACCTTTATTTAACCAGGTAGGCTAGTTGAGAACACTTATTAACCTTTAGGCTAGTTGAGAACACCTTTACCCCTTTTAACCAGGTAGGCAAGTTGAGAACACCTTTATTTAACCAGGTAGGCTAGTTGAGAACACCTTTATTTAACCAGGTAGGCTAGTTGAGAACACCTTTATTTAACCAGGTAGGCTAGTTGAGAACACCTTTATTTAACCAGGTAGGCTAGTTGAGAACACCTTTATTTAACCAGGTAGGCTAGTTGAGAACACCTTTATTTAACCAGGTAGGCCAGTTGAGAACACCTTTATTTAACCAGGTAGGCTAGTTGAGAACACCTTTATTTAACCAGGTAGGCAAGTTGAGAACACCTTTATTTAACCAGGTAGGCTAGTTGAGAACACCTTATTTAACCAGGTAGGCCTAGTTGAGAACACCTTTATTTAACCAGGTAGGCTAGTTGAGAACACCTTTATTTAACCAGGTAGGCTAGTTGAGAACACCTTTATTTAACCAGGTAGGCTAGTTGAGAACACCTTTATTTTAACCAGGTAGGCTAGTTGAGAACACCTTTATTTAACCAGGTAGGCTAGTTGAGAACACCTTTATTTAACCAGGTAGGCTAGTGAGAACACCTTATTTAACCAGGTAGGCCAGTTGAGAACACCTTTATTTAACCAGGTAGGCTAGTTGAGAACACCTTTATTTAAACCAGGTAGGCTAAGTGTGAGACACACTTTATTTAACCAGGTAGGCTAGTTGAGAACACCTTTATTACCAGGTAGGCTAGTTGAGAACACCTTTATTTAACCAGTAGGCTAGTTGAGAAACACCTTTATTTAACCAGGTAGGCTAGTTGAGAACACCTTTATTAACCAGGTAGGCTAGTTGAGAACACCTTTAGTTTAACCAGGTAGGCTAGTTGAGAACACCTTTATTTTAACCAGGTAGGCTAGTTGAGAACACCTTTATTTAACCAGGTAGGCTAGTTGAGAACACCTTTATTTAACCAGGTAGGCTAGTTGAGAACACCTTTATTTAACCAGGTAGGCTAGTTGAGAACACCTTTATTTAACCAGGTAGGCTAGTTGAGAACACCTTTATTTAACCAGGTAGGCTAGTTGAGAACACCTTTATTTAACCAGGTAGGCTAGTTGAGAACACCTTTATTTACCAGGTAGGCTAAGTTGAGAACACCTTTATTTAACCAGGTAGGCTAGTTGAGAACACCTTTATTTAACCAGGTAGGCTAGTTGAGAACACCTTTATTTAACCAGGTAGGCTAGTTGAGAACACCTTTATTTAACCAGGTAGGCTAGTTGAGAACACCTTTATTTAACCAGGTAGGCTAGTTGAGAACACCTTTATTTAACCAGGTAGGCTAGTTGAGAACACCTTTATTTAACCAGGTAGGCTAGTTGAGAACACCTTTATTTAACCAGGTAGGCTAGTTGAGAACACCTTTATTTAACCAGGTAGGCTAGTTGAGAACACCTTTATTTAACCAGGTAGGCTAGTTGAGAACACCTTTATTTAACCAGGTAGGCTAGTTGAGAACACCTTTATTTAACCAGGTAGGCTAGTTGAGAACACCTTTATTTAACCAGGTAGGCTAGTTGAGAACACCTTTATTTAACCAGGTAGGCTAGTTGAGAACACCTTTATTTAACCAGGTAGGCTAGTTGAGAACACCTTTATTTAACCAGGTAGGCTAGTTGAGAACACCTTTATTTAACCAGGTAGGCTAGTTGAGAACACCTTTATTTAACCAGGTAGGCTAGTTGAGAACACCTTTATTTAACCAGGTAGGCTAGTTGAGAACACCTTTATTTAACCAGGTAGGCTAGTTGAGAACACCTTTATTTAACCAGGTAGGCTAGTTGAGAACACCTTTATTTAACCAGGTAGGCTAGTTGAGAACACCTTTATTTAACCAGGTAGGCTAGTTGAGAACACCTTATTTAACCAGGTAGGCTAGTTGAGAACACCTTTATTTAACCAGGTAGGCTAGTTGAGAACACCTTTATTTAACCAGGTAGGCTAGTTGAGAACACCTTTATTTAACCAGGTAGGCTAGTTGAGAACACCTTTATTTAACCAGGTAGGCTAGTTGAGAACACCTTTATTTAACCAGGTAGGCTAGTTGAGAACACCTTTATTTAACCAGGTAGGCTAGTTGAGAACACCTTTATTTAACCAGGTAGGCTAGTTGAGAACACCTTTATTTAACCAGGTAGGCTAGTTGAGAACACCTTTATTTAACCAGGTAGGCTAGTTGAGAACACCTTTATTTAACCAGGTAGGCTAGTTGAGAACACCTTTATTTAACCAGGTAGGCTAGTTGAGAACACCTTTATTTAACCAGGTAGGCTAGTTGAGAACACCTTTATTTAACCAGGTAGGCTAGTTGAGAACACCTTTATTTAACCAGGTAGGCTAGTTGAGAACACCTTTATTTAACCAGGTAGGCTAGTTGAGAACACCTTTATTTAACCAGGTAGGCTAGTTGAGAACACCTTATTTAACCAGGTAGGCTAGTTGAGAACACCTTTATTTAACCAGGTAGGCTAGTTGAGAACACCTTTATTTAACCAGGTAGGCTAGTTGAGAACACCTTTATTTAACCAGGTAGGCTAGTTGAGAACACCTTTATTTAACCAGGTAGGCTAGTTGAGAACACCTTTATTTAACCAGGTAGGCTAGTTGAGAACACCTTTATTTAACCAGGTAGGCTAGTTGAGAACACCTTTATTTAACCAGGTAGGCTAGTTGAGAACACCTTTATTTAACCAGGTAGGCTAGTTGAGAACACCTTTATTTAACCAGGTAGGCTAGTTGAGAACACCTTTATTTAACCAGGTAGGCTAGTTGAGAACACCTTTATTAACCAGGTAGGCTAGTTGAGAACACCTTTATTTAACCAGGTAGGCTAGTTGAGAACACCTTTATTTAACCAGGTAGGCTAGTTGAGAACACCTTTATTTAACCAGGTAGGCTAGTTGAGAACACCTTTATTTAACCAGGTAGGCTAGTTGAGAACAAGTTCTCATTTGCAACTGCGACCTGGCCAAGATAAAGCATAGCAGTGTGAGCAGACAACACAGAGTTACACATGGAGTAAACAATTAACAAGTCACTAACACAGTAGAAAACAAAGGGGGAGTCTATATACAATGTGTGCAAAAGGCATGATTAGTGAGGGGGTATGAATGGGTGTGTGGGGGTGTGAGTTCATAGACAAAATAAAGGCCTTAAAATGTCACAAAAATCTTCTCGGCCAAATGTTAATAGTCCTACACAATATCAACTCTTACGCAAACTTCCTTTAACTAAAATGTCACACCAACTACAAAAAAAAAAGTCTGCTGCAGTGAAAGACACTGGAGGGATAGAGGGAAAAGGAGAGCGAGAGAGGAGGGGGTCTTAGCTGTTGACTTCAGGCTTACAGTTGCACTGTCTGTCCATCTGATACACCTGATGGCTTGTTTTTCAAAGCTTGGCAACAATGTTGCTACTGCTAGGCCTCCTGAGTGGTGCAGAGATTAGAGATTCTGGGTTCGAGTCCAGGCTCTGTCACAGCCGGCCGCGACCAGGAGACCCATGGGGTGGCGCACAATTGGCCCAGCATCGTCCAGGTTAAGGGAGGGTTTGGCCGGCAGGGATGTCCTTGTCCCATCGCCTACCTGCGTACACAGTGCAGTCACAGTGTTTTCTCTGACACATTGGTGCGGCTGGCTTCCGGGTTATGTGGGCATTGTGTCAAGAAGCAATGCAGCTTGGTTGGGTTGTGTTTCTGAGGACGCGCGGCTCTCGACCTGCGCCTCTCCCGAGTTGTATTGGTTCCATGATCTCTAAGTATGAGGTCAGAGGGGTGAAATGTAACCGAGATGGTTCAATGAATCAAGCTCTTTTGACGAGTAACCTTACCGGAGACGTGAAGACTTGTGTTAGCTTCCAGAACTGATCCCTTTGGGCTTTAGCTAAGTGGGCTAACACAGTCTTGTGAAATGCAGGAGACCTAGTTTGAAAGAGCAAGATTAAATCGGGAGTGGAATGTCTATCCTTATGTCTATGACAGGGCTAATCAACTGTATTCTTATGGTGGCCTATTTCTTGAATGGGTTCATAATAGTTTATAGTCGAAACGGTTCAAACAGTACAGCCAAATACATAGAAAGATAATAAATTCTACATGCCACATTTGCTTCAGAAACTGCCAGAAACTTCTGTTTACCACAGTGAGCATTTAATTGTATCCGGTTCTTCTCTACTTTTCCTAGCTGGCAAAGTCTCAGCATGTTGTCTCTGGTTTTGAATCGGAATTTGAAAACTGAATCGGAATGCATACACAGACAATGAATGTAATATCTACCATATTGAAACTGAATATATAAATATTGGATTTGAATATTCAATTACATTTAAATACATTTTAAAACTGAAGTCAATATTCACTTAATTCAGTTTCAAATCATGAAATACAAGTGCATTACAAATTCAATATCCTAATACAAAATGAAAAATAATGGAATACAAATATAATTTCTGTTGGCACTGAAATTGCTCTAAACTGTGCTATGTGCTCTATTTCTATGCTATTTCCAAGTTTTGTTTTTGTGTCTTACTTTCTGTTTTCTACACCAGTTGAAAATACAATATTTTGGAAAATATATTTCACAGTAGTTTAGATGGTTCAATGATTCTCTACTCTTGACTTGCATGTCATGGCACATAAACTGAAATCAGGCGAACTATTAGAATTTTAGCAACCAGGAAATGGCGGAGCAATTTCTGCGTAGTGCATCTTTAGGAAACACTGGGCCTGTTACAATACATAAATCATGACGGATTTGACGAATATACACTTTGGTTCACCTTCAACAATTCTGATCTAACAATCTGGTCAATGGAAAGTCTGCGCTCTTTTGACTGCATCAAAAGGCACATGTTGCTAAATGCAGATGTGTCCATTTCAGTCATTTTACCATTTCAGTCTTTTTTTCAGCGTATTGTAACATAGATGTGAAATGCACTTTAAAGAGAACTTGACTTGACTTAACCCTCCCTTTTTGTTCCAGGCTGACACTCCTAACGAGAGCGTGCTGGGTGACGTGAGTATTGTAGAGGTGGACGTGTTCGACAGGAAGTCTCTGTGTGAGGAGGACAAGGCAGGCCTGCCGCTCAAAAAGGACAAATACCTGTCAGAGGAGCATAGCAGCGGCATCGGCGGCTCCTCTTGCCTGTCATCGCCTCACCAGAGCGTCTCAGACAGCGACGAGGGCGGCGACGAGGGCCAGACTACAGCCAGCACCGTCCAGTACTCGTCGGTGGTGGCATCCTGCGGCTACAAGGGCCAGACCCCCTGCCCTCTCCCCCAGTCCGGCTCGTCCCAGACGCCCAGCTTCACCCGCTCCGAGTCCACCCAACCCCTGCTGGACAGCGAGGAGCACCCGGAGGGCCCCGAGTCACAGCGCTACCTGCGGAACCCCTACTTCGGGCGCTTGCCTGGGGGGAACAATGGCGACAGCGGAGACCTGGAGGACTTGAACCAGATGGAGATGAAGAAGCAGGGGTTGGCTTTGCGCCGGTTCTGCCCCCTGGAGGAGGACTTTCAGCAGACCACACCCACAGAGGAGGGTCACTCACCTGACGGACAGCCAGGCCCTGACCCTAGCTACATGCCTCAGCTCAGCGGCTACAGGCCTCAGTGTTAGGAGGACGTATGGTGACTTAGTTCGAGGTTGTCACACTTCATGTACAGTGACTCTTCCTTGCGCCTTTGTTCATTTCACTTTTGTTCCAAACTTTGTCAGCCTATTATTTTTGCACTTACCCAAATGGCAATCATGAACTTCATGTGGGCATCGTGACTTGCCTTGTTAAATCTCTTTTAAGTGGATGATATAGTTTGCCTGTATGTCAAGGTTTTATTGTTTTAAGATCCTAAAAAGGAAATAGATGCCTACGTGCAGACCCGTTTATTTTCAGTTAATTACTGACCTAGGTAGTTGGCGTCACCTATTGACCTCTTAAGAAAAGTCCATAGCCTAAATGTGGACCCCTATTCTCTACAAGCCGGCCAAGTTGAACTTTGAATGGACAGTGTGATGACGCATCATTCCAAGAAAGAAGACTTGAAGGAAGCGAAAAGGTGATGCTAGCCAATACAACAGGACCCTCTTGAAATGCAGTACCTTCAGAAAGTATTCATACCCCTTGACTTGTTCCCCATTTTGTGACATCCTAAATTCTAAAAGGATTCAATGTAAACATTCTCACCAATCTACACACAATACCCATAATGACAAGGTGAAAACATGTTTTTTGACATTTTAGCAAATTTATTGAAAATGAAAAAGCGATATGATTTACATAAGTATTCACACCCCTGACTCAATACACGTTAGAATCATCTTTGACAGCTGTGAGTCTTTCTGGGTAAGTCTCCAAGAGCTATGCGCAGCTGGATTGTACAAGTTAGTTGTTGTCATTGCTCGACAGCCATTTTCAAGTCTTGCCATAGATTTTCAAGCTACAGTCAAAACTGTAACTAGGCTACACAGGAACATTCCATGTCATCTTGGTAAGCAACTCCAGTGTATTTATGGACTTTTGTTTTAGGTTATTGTCCTGCTGAAAGCTGTATTTGTGTCCCAGAGTCTGTTGGAAAGCAGACTGAACCAGGTTTTCCTCTAGGATTTTGCCTGTGCTCTATTCCATTTATTTATTTATTTATTTCCCCCCCAAAAAACCTATAGTCCTTGCTGATGACAAGCATACCCATAACATGATGCAGGCACCACCATGCTTGAAAATATGACGTGTGGTACTCCGTGATGTGTTGGATTTGCCCCAAACATAACACTTTGTATTCAGGACATAAATTACATTTCTCTGACACATATCTTTGAAATTATGGGCTATTGTTTGTAGGCCAGTGAAATACGATTTCAATTGAATACATTGTAAATTCAGACTGTAACACAAAATGTGGAAAAAGTCGAGGGGTGTGAATACTTTGAAGGCATTGTATGCTACACTAGTAGGTGTATGGTTAATGACATATCTTTCCAGATAGAAAAACTGTTTGACAAATGTACATTTTGCCTTTTCACAATGCCTTATTGACTTTACGTTATGAATTAAATTAAGAAATGCTATGCAATTTCCCTGCCCATCAAAACTTATTGTTCAAGGTCAAATATAGAGATATTACTGTTGTATTATTATTAGATACTGAAAAGGAAGTTTGTATAATTTGTTTCTGGGAAATGTTTTTCATATAAATTTTTGTGTTGTCATGAGTGCAGTATATTTAGTTAATTTGTTTGAGATTCTTTTGTTTGGAACATATGTACAGATCTCAACAGGACAAACTTCCATATTTGTTCCTACAGAGAATATGCTCAGAAAGGGATGTTGCATGTACAGACCGTTTAAATATTGCTACATTGAGGGTTATAAAAAATATTCTTCCACCATCACTCAGTTAACACTACTTTTCCACATATACGGGAAACAAGCATAGCCTAGTACTTCAGTGCATGCCACCAGAATACATGTGCCCTTTTTGGAGCATGGTTTGTGAATGTGTGACATTATACAATATGAAATAAACCAAAAGTGTTATCCATGTGAACTAATAATTGACTTCTAAGGCAGGATATCTTTATAGAGCTTTATTTTCAGTGAGACTTTCAACACTAATAGAACAGAATATATTAGTCCATTGTACGGGGAGGAAGTAGGAGTTCACAATACAATATTGTTTTGGTGTGCTCAGGAAATAAAATGTCCTCTCCCACTCTACCTTACCAAGTCACTCCATTATTTAGGGTCAAGTGTTGATAAAAATATATCAACTCTATGGGGTATATCAGCTTTAATATTGCAGATTGTGATTCCATCATTTGTCTGCATCATTATATATTCAATACATTTCCCTTTATTTTCCCCTGACATGTGTCCCATATGTAACGCTCGTCGTAGGTGGAAGAAGAGGAGGACCAATACATTTCCCTTTATTTTCCCTTGACATGTGTCCCATATGTAACGCTCGTCGTAGGTGGAAGAAGAGGAGGACCAATACATTTCCCTTTATTTTCCCTTGACATGTGTCCCATATGTAACGCTCGTCGTAGGTGGAAGAAGAGGAGGACCAATACATTTCCCTTTATTTTCCCCTGACATGTGTCCCATATGTAACGCTCGTCGTAGGTGGAAGAAGAGGAGGACCAATGCATTTCCCTTTATTTTCCCCTGACATGTGTCCCATATGTAACGCTCGTCGTAGGTGGAAGAAGAGGAGGACCAATGCATTTCCCTTTATTTTCCCCTGACATGTGTCCCATATGTAACGCTCGTCGTAGGTGGAAGAAGAGGAGGACCAATGCATTTCCCTTTATTTTCCCCTGACATGTGTCCCATATGTAACGCTCGTCGTAGGTGGAAGAAGAGGAGGACCAATGCATTTCCCTTTATTTTCCCCTGACATGTGTCCCATATGTAACGCTCGTCGTAGGTGGAAGAAGAGGAGGACCAATGCATTTCCCTTTATTTTCCCCTGACATGTGTCCCATATGTAACGCTCGTCGTAGGTGGAAGAAGAGGAGGACCAATGCATTTCCCTTTATTTTCCCCTGACATGTGTCCCATATGTAACGCTCGTCGTAGGTGGAAGAAGAGGAGGACCAATGCATTTCCCTTTATTTTCCCCTGACATGTGTCCCATATGTAACGCTCGTCGTAGGTGGAAGAAGAGGAGGACCAATACATTTCCCTTTATTTTCCCCTGACATGTGTCCCATATGTAACGCTCGTCGTAGGTGGAAGAAGAGGAGGACCAATACATTTCCCTTTATTTTCCCCTGACATGTGTCCCATATGTAACGCTCGTCGTAGGTGGAAGAAGAGGAGGACCAATGCATTTCCCTTTATTTTCCCCTGACATGTGTCCCATATGTAACGCTCGTCGTAGGTGGAAGAAGAGGAGGACCAATGCATTTCCCTTTATTTTCCCCTGACATGTGTCCCATATGTAACGCTCGTCGTAGGTGGAAGAAGAGGAGGACCAATACATTTCCCTTTATTTTCCCCTGACATGTGTCCCATATGTAACGCTCGTCGTAGGTGGAAGAAGAGGAGGACCAATACATTTCCCTTTATTTTCCCCTGACATGTGTCCCATATGTAACGCTCGTCGTAGGTGGAAGAAGAGGAGGACCAATACATTTCCCTTTATTTTCCCCTGACATGTGTCCCATATGTAACGCTCGTCGTAGGTGGAAGAAGAGGAGGACCAATACATTTCCCTTTATTTTCCCCTGACATGTGTCCCATATGTAACGCTCGTCGTAGGTGGAAGAAGAGGAGGACCAATACATTTCCCTTTATTTTCCCCTGACATGTGTCCCATATGTAACGCTCGTCGTAGGTGGAAGAAGAGGAGGACCAATACATTTCCCTTTATTTTCCCCTGACATGTGTCCCATATGTAACGCTCGTCGTAGGTGGAAGAAGAGGAGGACCAATACATTTCCCTTTATTTTCCCCTGACATGTGTCCCATATGTAACGCTCGTCGTAGGTGGAAGAAGAGGAGGACCAATACATTTCCCTTTATTTTCCCCTGACATGTGTCCCATATGTAACGCTTGTCGTAGGTGGAAGAAGAGGAGGACCAATGCATTTCCCTTTATTTTCCCCTGACATGTGTCCCATATGTAACGCTCGTCGTAGGTGGAAGAAGAGGAGGACCAATACATTTCCCTTTATTTTCCCCTGACATGTGTCCCATATGTAACGCTCGTCGTAGGTGGAAGAAGAGGAGGACCAATACATTTCCCTTTATTTTCCCCTGACATGTGTCCCATATGTAACGCTCGTCGTAGGTGGAAGAAGAGGAGGACCAATACATTTCCCTTTATTTTCCCCTGACATGTGTCCCATATGTAACGCTCGTCGTAGGTGGAAGAAGAGGAGGACCAATACATTTCCCTTTATTTTCCCCTGACATGTGTCCCATATGTAACGCTCGTCGTAGGTGGAAGAAGAGGAGGACCAATGCGCAGCGTGGTAAGTATTCATATTTTTAATAACGTAACACTGAACAAAATAAAACGACAAACAAACAGTCCTGTATGGTGCTGAAAAAACACTGAACAGAAAATAATCACCCACAACTCAAAGGTGAAACCAGGCTACCTAAGTATGGTTCTCATTCAGGGACAACGATTGACAGCTGCCTCTGATTGAGAACCAGGCCAAACACCGAAATCACAAATTATAGAAAAAAGAACATAGACTGACCACCCCAAATCACGCCCTGACCATACTAAAACAAAGACAAAACAAAGGAACTAAGGTCAGAACGTGACAACATACTGTGATCGGACTGAGCTTGTTGTCATTGCAGGCAATCTCAACACTGTGCGTTACAGGGAAGACATCCTTCTCCTTCATGTGGTACCCTTCCTGCACGCTCATCCTGACATGACCCTCCAGCATGACAATGCCACCAGCCATACTGCTCGTTCTGTGCGTGATTTCTTGCAAGACAGGAATTTCAGTGTTCTGCGATGGCCAGCGAAGAGCCCGGATCTCAATCCCATTGAGCATGTCTGAGACCTGTTGGATCGGAGGCTGAGGGCTAGTGCCATTCCCCCCAGAAGGTGCCTTGGTGAAAGAGTGGGGTAACATCTCACAGCAAGAACTGGCAAATTTGGTGCAGTCCATGAGGAGGAGATTCACTGCAGTACTTAACGCAACTGGTGGCCACACCAGATACTGACTGTAACTTTTGATTTTGACCCCCCCGCTCCCCCCCCACCCCTTTGTTCAGGGACACATTATTCCATTTTTGTTAGTCACATGTCTGTGGAACTTGTTCAGTTTATGTCTCAGTTGTTGAATCTTGTTATACTCATACAAATATTTTCACAAGTTCACAAGTTTGCTGAAAATAGACGTAGTTGTCAGTGAGAGGGCGTTTCTTTTTTTGCTGAGTTTACATACTGTACAAATTGTCATTCAAGTATAATTATAAAAGGTATATTTCAAAGTGCCCTTCACACATAAAACAGCCTATATGAGACAAAAAAAATGAGTGAATAAAGAAAGGAAAGACACCGAGAAGTCCAAGATGGATCCAAGATGGCGTAGCAGTCAGACGTCTTTGACCGTAGTCTTGTCGTGTCTCATGTATATATCGTTTTATATCTTTGTCTTCGCATATCTTTTAGATTTTTTTCTAAACCTCAACTTCAAAATACTCTCCTGCAACCCGCATCACCCAATGTGTGGATCTGTTTTTTCTAAAGTATTTTTATTCACCTCGGAACCGGAATCCCCCATCAGAAGCTAGCCAGCTCACTAGCTACTAGCTAGTAGTCAGCTAACCACTGCTAGCGGTCATCAGCTAACCTTTAGCTCGGAAAGCTCTCGCCAGTTTGTACAACGCGACTCAAACCAGAGCATACTGGACCTATTTTCTCTCTATATCCCCAGATTCCTACCGCAAGCTCTGAACCTTTTCACCTGGATCATCGCAGCTAGCTAGCTGCTATCCGAGTGACTACTCCTGGCTAACATCTGTCCCAAAGCAAGCACCAATTAACCTGGAGCTAGCCCATGCTAGGCCCATTCTCCCAGCTAGCCCATCAGCCACTCCTGGGCTACAATACCCGGACCCCTTCTACTGCCGGTGCGGGGCATGGAACCCCGCCGATCCTTCACGACTGGACTATGACGTAATCTGCTTGAGGGGGTACTCACCTGTCCCCTACATCGTCACGTCTCCTAAATGCCCATCTGCTAGCCGCGGCCCGCTAGCTGTCTAAAGCATATTGGACTGTTAGCTGAATAGATCCATCGGCCAATTTCTTGGGCCCCTCTGCTACTCGGAACCCTACTAATCCATCACGACTGGTCTATCGACGTCACCGCACGCGGAGGCTAAAACAGACTTTCCTCCATCGCAACATCCCTCTAAGGCGCTTCTGGTAGCTTGCTAGCCCCAGCCTGCTAGCTGTCTGAATCGCCGTGTCTCCAGCCAGCCCAACCACTCACTGGACCCCTATGATCACCCGGCTATGCATGCCTCTCCCTAATATCAATATGCCTTGTCCATTACAGTCCTGGTTAGTGATTATTGCCTTATTTCACTGTAGAGCCTCTAGTCCTGCTCATTATGCCTTAGCCAACCATTTAGTTCCACCTCACACATATGCGATGACATCACCTGGTGTAAACATCTCTAGTGACAATATCTCTCTCATCATTACTCAATGACTAGGTTTACCTCCAATGTACTCACCATACCTTTGTCTGTACATTACAACTTGAATCTATTCTATCGTTCCCAGAAACCTGCTCCTTTACTCTCTGTTCCGAATGTACTAGACGACCAGTTCTGATAGCATTTAGCCGTACCCTTATCCTACTCTGTTCCTCTGGTGATGTAGAGGTTAATCCTGGCCCTGCAGTGCCTAGCTCCACTCCTACTCCCCAGGTGCTCTCATTTATTGACTTCTCTAACCGTAAAAGCCTTGGTTTCATGCATGTTAACATTAGAAGCCTCCTCCCTAAGTCTGCCAACCCGGATGTTCTAGCCTTGTCTGAATCCTGGCTTATGAAGACCACCAAAAACCCTGAATGTCCATCCCTAACTATAACTTTTTCCGACAAGATAGAACTGCCAAAGGGGGACGGTTTTGCAATCTACTGCAGAGATAGCTTTCAGAGTTATGTCTTACAATTTGAGCTTCTACTGTTAAAAATCCACCTTTCCAGAAACAAGTCTCACCGTTGCCACTTGCTATAGACCACCCTCTGCCCCCAGCTGTGCCCTGGACAGCATATGTGAATTGATTGCCCCCCATCTATCTTCAGAGCTCGTGCTGCTAGGTGACCTAAACTGGGACATGCTTAACATCCTGGCCGCCCTACAATCTAAGCTTGATGCCCTCAATCTCACACAAATTATCAATGAACCCACCAGGTACAACCCCAAATTCGTAAACACGGGCACCCTCATAGATATCATCCTAACCAACTTGACCTCCAAATACACCTCTGCTGTTTTCAACCAAGATCTCAACGCTCACTACCTCATTGCCTGCATCCGTAATGGGTCTGCAGTCAAACGACCACACCTCATCACTTTTAAACGCCCCCTAAAACACTTCAGCGAGCAGGGCTTTCTAATCGACCTGATCCGGGTATTCTGGAAGGATATTAACCTCACTCCGTCAGTAGAGGATGCCTGGTTATTCTTTAAAAGTGCCTTCCTCACCATCTTAAATAAGCATGCCCCATTCAAAAAATATTGAACCAGGAATAGATATAGCCCTTGGTTCTCTCCAGACCTGTCTGCCCTTGACCAGCACAAAAACATCCTGTGGCGTTCTGCATTAGCATCGAATAGCCCCCGTGATATGCAACCTTTCAGAGAAGTCAGGAACCAATATACACAGGCAGTGAGCAAAGCTAAGGCTAGCTCTTTCAAGCAGAAATGTGCATCCTGTAGCACAAACTAAAAAAAGTTCTGGGACACTGTATTGTCCATGGAGAATGTGAGCACCTCCTCCCAGCTTCCCACTGCACTGAGGCTAGGAAACACTGTCACCACCGATAAATCCACTATAATTGAGAATTTCAAATAAGCAATTTTCTACAGCTGGCCATGCTTTCCACCTGGCTACCCCTACCCCGATCAACAGCCCTCCACCCCCCACAGCAACTCATCCAAGTCCCCCATTTCTCCTTCACCCAAATCCACCATGGCCTATTTATTGCCTTACCTCCCTTATATCCTTTCTCAATTGCACATACTGTATATATACTTTTTCTACTGTATTATTGACTGTATGTTTGTTTATTCCATGTGTAACTCTGTGTTGTTTTATGTGTCGCACTGCTTTGCTTTATCTTGGCCAGGTCGCAGTTGCAAATGAGAACTTGTTCTCAACTAGCCTACCTGGTTAAATAAAGGTGTTCTCAACTAGCCTACCTGGTTAAATAAAGGTGAAATAAAATACATTTTAAAAAGTCCACTGGATTCAGGTGTGTGTTTATGGCCATTTACTTTTCATCACCTGCCCACTTGTGTCCAAACGTACTGTGTTAATTCTATGCTGTGATAGGGGCTGTGCTGTTAATCTGCTTTGTCTCCAACAGGCTCCTACTCTCATCTGTTGCGCCGACCATACCTCGTCCAATAACAAGATGGCGCCAGAGAACAAGGCTGATGTTTTATGTATTCCTAACCTTTTTTTTTCTTTGCGTTGTTTGTAACTTATTTTTGATATACTGTTGCTGCTACCATTTCTTATGACCGAAAATAACTTCTGGGTATCAGAACTGCGATTAGTCACCACAGACTGGCAGAATCCTTTTATTCTTTTAACGAGTTTAACGAGCCCGACGTGAACGATATACTGCTTTTGCAGAAAGAGGCCCAGATCCCCATCATTTGCATGAAGAGAAGGTGGAGAAGAGAAGAGAAGTGGGCCAGAGTGCAGGCTGCCTTCTGAGAATTTGTAGGCGATCGAATAAACCCCCATTTCCTTCCATTCTGCTAGCAAACGTGCAATCTTTGGAAAACAAAATCTCTGACCTACGCGGAAGATTAAAATACCATTCAAAACTGTAATATCTTATCCTTCACGGAGTCCTGGCTGAACGATGACATTATCGACATACAGCTGGCTGGTTATACGCTGTATCGGCTGGACAGAACAGCGGCGTCTGGTAAGACAAGAGGCGGCGAACTATGCATTTTGTAAATAACAGCTGGTGCACGATATCTAAGGAAGTCTCAAGGTTTTGCTTGCCTGAGGTAGAGTATCTCATGATAAGCTGTAGACCACACTATTTACCTAGATAGTTTATCTGTATTTTTCATAACTGTCTGCATACCACCACTGACTGATGCTGGCGCTAAGATCGCACTCAATGAGCTGTATTCCGCCATAAGCAAACCAGATGCTGCGCTCCTAGTGGCCGGGTTCTTTAATGCAGGGAAAACTTAAATCCGTTTTATCACATTTCTATCAGCATGTTAAATGTGCAACCAGAGGGAAAAAAACTCTGGACCACCTTTACACACACAGAGAGATGCATACAAAGCTCTCCCTCACCCTCCATTTGGCAAATCTGACCATTCTTATATCCTCCTGATTCCTGCTTACAAACAAAAATAAAGCAGGGTGTACCAGTGACTCGATCAATAAAAAAGTGGTCAGATTAAGCAGATGCTAATCTAGAGGACTGTTTTGCTAACACAGACTGGAATATGTTCCGGAATTCCTCCGATGGTATTGAGGAGAACACCACATCAGTCATTGGCTTCATCAATAAGTGCATCGATGATATCGTCCCCACGGTGACCGTACGTACAAACTCCAACGACCGTACGTACAAACTCCAACGAGCAGCCATGGATTACAGGCAACATCCGCATTGAGATAAAGGCTAGAGCTGCCGCTTTCAACAAGCGGGACTCTAACCTGAGAGCTTATTAGAAATGTCCTCTGACGAACCATCAAATAGGCAAAGAGTCAATACAGGACTAAGATCAAATCACACACCAGCTCTGATGCTCATTGGATGTGGCAGGGCTTGCAAACTATTACAGACTACAAAGGGAAGCACAGCCGAGAGCTGCCCAGTGACACGAGCCTACCAGACAAGCTAAACTACTTCTATGCTCGCTTCGAGGCAAATAACACTGAAACATGCATGAGAGAATCAGCTGTTCTGGACGACTGTATGATCACGCTCTCCGTAGCCGATGTAAGACCTTTAAAGTCAATTTACACAATGCTGCAGGGCCAGACGGATTACCAGGACGTGTGCTGCGAGCATGTGCTGACCAACTGGCAGGTGTCTTCACTGCCATTTTCAACATGTCCCTGATTGAGTCTGTAATACAAACATGTTTCAAGCAGACCTCCATAGTCCCTGTGCCCAAGAACACAAAGGCAACCTGCCTAAATGACTACAGACACGTAGCACTCACGACCGAAGCCATGAAGTGCTTTGAAAGGTTGGTCATGGCTCACATCAACATCATTAACCCAGAAACCCTAGACCCACTCCAATTTGCATACCACCCAAAGAGATCCACCGATGATGCAATCTCTATTGCACTCCACATTGCCCTTCCCACCAGGACAATAGGAACATTTATGTAAGAACTATATTCCATATATTGAGCCCTTCTTTTGACCAGAGCCAATGGCACGCTATTCCCTATATAGTGCTCTTCTTTTGACCACAGCCCTATGGAAGGCATTACCTGGACATTTCAAACACTCATTTCCCGTCGTGAAACATTTTAAAAGGTTTTCTGTTGTGTGCTCTAATGAACACAGCCCAGACCAAGCTGACAAACTCCTTGAGACACTGAGGCCTTTTTAAGTTCAAGTCAATAAATGTATTAGTCGTATATACAGGAGACAATAGGAACATTTATGTAATGTTCTCACTTATGTGAGAATGCTATTCATTGACTACAGCTCAGCGTTCAACACCATAGTACCCTCAAAGCTCATCAATAAGCTAAGGATCGTGGGATTAAACACCTCCCACTGCAACTGGATCCTGGCTCCCCAGGGGTGCGTGCTCAGTCCCCTCCTTTACTCCCTGTTCACCCACAACTGCATGGCCAGGCACGGCCCCAAAAGCATCATTAAGTTTGCAGACGACACAACAGTGGTAGTCCTGATCAACGACAAGACAGCCTATAGGGAGGAGGTCTATCCCTCAATGTAACCAAGACTAAGGAGATGATTGTGGACTACAGGAAAAGGAGGACCGAGCATGCTCCCATTCTTACCGACGGGACTGTAGTAGAGCAGGTTGAGCGCTTCAAGTTCCTTGGTGTCCACATCAACAACAAACTAGAATGGTCCAAGAACACCAAAACAGTCGTGAAGGGGGCACGACAAAGTCTATTCCCCCTCAGTAAACTAAAAAGATTTGGCATAGGTCCTGAGATCCTCAAAAGGTTCTACAGCTGCAACATCGAGGGCATTCTGACTGGTTGCATCACTGCCTGGTACGGCAATTGCTCGGTCTCTGACCGCAAGGCACTACAGAGGGTAGTGCGTATGGCCCAGTACATCACTGGGGCTAAGCTGCCTGCCATCCAGGACCTCTACACCAGGCGGTGTCAGAGGAAGGCCCTAAAAATTGTCAAAGATCCCAGCCAACCCAGTCATAAACTGTTCTCTCTACTACCGCATGGCAAGCGGTACCGGAGTGCCAAGTCTTGGACAAAAAGGCTTCTCAACAGTTTTTACCCCCAAGCCATAAGACTCCTGAACAGGTAATCAAATGGCTACCCAGACTATTTGCATTTTGAGCCCCCCACAACCCCTCTTTTACGCTGATGCTACTCTCTGTTTATCATATATGCACAGTCACTTTAACTATACATTTATGTACATACTACCTCAATTGGGCCGACCATCCAGTACACCCGCACATTGGCTAACTAGGCTATCTGCATTGTGTCCCGCCACCCACCACCCGCTAACCCCTCTTTTACGCTACTGCGACTCTCTGTTCATCATATATGCATAGTCACTTTAACCATATCTACATGTACTTACCACCTCAATCAGCCTGACTAACCGGTATCTGTATGTAGCCTCGCTACTGTTATAGCCTCACTACTGTATATAGCCTGTCTTTTTTTACTGTATATAGCCTTTATTTCTTTACTTACCTATTGTTCACCTAATACCTTTTTTGCACTATTGGTTAGACCTGTTGTATTCGGCTCACGTGACAAATCAACTTTGATTTGATTTGACTTAGAACGCTGTAACTGACAGTTAGACTTACAGGTTATGTGGTTGTCTTTTGTTTGAATTGTTTACGTGTACTCAAATTATTGCATTGTTTGCTTTTTCCGTAAAGCTTTTTTGAAATCTTACACAGCGGTTGCATTAAGGAGAAGTTTATCTAAAGTTCCATGTGCAACACTTGTATTTATAATGAGTATTTCTGTAAATTGATGTGGCTCTCTGCAAAATCACCAGATGTTTTTGGAGCTACTGAACATAACGCATCAATGTATACTGAGATTTTTTTATATGAACTTTATCGAACAAAACATACATGTGTAACATGAAGTCCTATGAGTGTCATCTGATAAAGATCATCAAAGGTTATTGATTAATTCAATCTCTATTTCAGATTTTTGTGACTCCACTCTTTGGCTGGAAAAATGGCTGTGTTTTTCTTTGACTTGGCTCTGACCGAACATAATAGTTTATGGTGCTTTTGCTGTAAAGCCTATTTGAAATCTGACACTATGGTGGAATTAACAACAAGATTACCTTTAAAATGGTATAAAATACTTGTGTGGTTGAGGAATTATGGTTGAGGATTTTTTTTTTTGTTTCTGTTTGAATTTAGCGCCCTGCACTTTCCCTGGCTGTTGTCATATCGATCCCGTTAACGGGATCTCAGCCCTAAGAAGTTTTTAAGTCATACCCCAGATTCTCAATTTGATTGAGGTCTGGGCTTAGACTAGGCATTTCCAAGACATTGAAATATTTATCCTTAATTAAACCACTGGAGTGTTGCTTTAGCATTATGCTTAGGGTCATTGTCCTGCTGAAAAGGTGAACCTCCATCCCAGTCTCAAATCTCTGGAAGACTGAAACAGGTTTCCGTCAAGAATGTACCTGTATTCAGCGCCATCCTTCAATTCTGACCAGTTTCTCAGTCCCTGCCGATGAAAAATGAGAGGTGATGAGGATGATGAGAGGTGTTGGATTTGCGCCAGACATAGTGTTTTCCTTGATGGCCAAAAAACTCAATTCTAATCTCCTTTGACCAGAGTACCTTCTTCCATATGTTTGGGGAGTCTGCCACATGCTTTTTGGCAAACACCAAATGTCTATGCTAATTCTTTTTTTAAGCAATGGCTTTTTTCTGGCCACTCTTCCGTAAAAGCCCAGATCTGTGGAGTGTACGGCTTAAAGTGGTCCTATGGACAGATACCCCAATCTCCACTGTGGAGCTTTGCAGCTCCTTCAGGGTTATCTTTGGTCTCTTTGTTGCCTCGCTGATTAATGCCCTCCTTGCCTGGTCCATGAGTGCTGGTGGGCAGCCCTCTCTTGGAAGGTTTGTTGTGGTTCTCCGTGGGTTGTTCAAAGTTTCTGATATCTTCTCCACAACTTTGTCCCTGACCTGTTTGGAGAGCTCCTTGGTCTTCATGGTGCCGCTTGCTTGGTGATGCCCCTTGCTTGGTGGTGTTGCAGACTCTGGGGCCTTTCAGAACAGGTGTGTATATATACTGAGATCATTTGACAGATCTTGTGACACTTAGATTGCACACAGGTGAACTTTATTTAACTAATTATGCGACTTCTGAAGGTAATTGGTTACAACATATCTTATTTAGGGGCTTCATAGCAAATGGGGTGAATACATATGCATGCAGCACTTTTCCATTTTTTACTTTTTAGAACATTTAAAAAAATATATAATTTTTTGGACAATTTTGTGTATGTCCATTACATGAAATCCAAATAAAATTCCAGGTTGTAATGCAACAAAATAGGAAAAACATTGGGTCAGTAACTGAAAGGTTGCTGGATCGAATCCTCGAGCTGACAAGGTAAAAATCTGTCGTTCTGCCTCTGAACAAGGCAGTTAACCCACTGTTTCCCAGTAGGCCGTCATTGTAAATAAGATTTTGTTCTTAACTGACTTGCTAAGTTAAATAAAGGTTACATTTAAAATAAAAATTTAAAATAAAATGTAACGAGTACTTTTGGTTGTCATTGAAAATGTGTGAAGTGAAAAGTACATTATTTTCTTTCGGAATATAGTGTATTAAAAGTAAAAAATACACCAAAAATACGAAAGTAAAAATATTTTTAAAATACTATAAAGTACTACTTAAGTACTTTAAGCCACTGGTTTTGGAAAATATTTAAGACGGAGACTGTCACGCCCTGACCTTAGAGATCGTTTTTATTCTCTATGATTGGTTAGGTCAGGGTGAGACTCGGGTGGGAAAGTCTATGTTTTCTATTTCTTTGTTTTTGGCCGTGTGTGGTTCCCAATCAGAGGCAGCTGTCTATCGTTGTCTCTGATTGGGGATCACATAAAAGTTGTCATAAAAGTTGGGATCTTGTTTTCTGTTTAGTGATTTTTTGCCTGACAGAACTGTTCGTGTTCGTTTTCATTTTTTTTAATTTTGTTTGAGTGTTTTTGAATATTAAAATCATGAACACTTTCCACGCTGTGCTTTGGTCCACTATTTTCGATGAGAAACGTTACAGAAGATCCCACCAAAAAAGGACCAAGCCCCGTGGCCAGGAGGAGTGGACATGGGAGGAAATAATGGATGGAGAAGGACCCTGGACAAGGGCCGGAGAGTATCGCCGTCCAAGGGAGCAGATGGAGGCAGCGAGAGCTGAATGGCGACGATACGAGGAGTTAGAGCAACAACGGAAGCTCGAGAGGCAGCTCCAAAAATATTTTTGGGGGGGAGGCACACGGGGAGATTGGCTGAGTCAGGGTTTAGACCTGAGCCAACTCTCCTAGTGCTTACCGTGGGGAGCGTGTGACAGGGCAGGCACCGTGTTATGTGGTGATGCGCACTGTGTCTCAAGTGCGCATTAACAGCCGGGGGCACTCTTTGTCAGCTCCTCGCATTTGCCGTGCTAGAGTGGACATTCAGCCAGGACGGATTGTGCCGGCTCAGCTCTCCTGGTCCCCGGTGCATCTCCTCGGTCCAGGATATCCTGTTCCAGCTCCCCGCACTTGCGGTGCTCTACGCACTATGCCTCCAGTGCGCCTTCATAGCCCAGTGCGTCCTGTGCCAGCGCTTTACACTCACCGAGCTAAAGTGGGTATCCAGCCAGGACGCGTTGTGGCAGCTCCCCGCACCAGGCTTCTAGTACGTCTCCTCAGTCCAGTGAGACCTGTTCCGGCTCCACGTACGAAGCCTCCAATGATGATCCATGGCCCGAAGCCTCCAGTGATGATCCAATGGCCGACGCCTCCAGTGATAATCAATGGCACGAAGCCTCCAGTGATGATCCATGGCATGAAGCCTCCAGTGATGATCCATGTTACGGAGCCTCCAGTCATGATCCATGGCCCGGAGCCTCCAGTGATGATCCATGGTCCGAAGCCTCCAGTAATGATCCATGGCCCGAAGCCTCCAGTGATGATCCATGGCCCGGAGCCTGCAGTGATGATCCATGGCCCGAAGCCTCCAGTCATGATTCATGGCCCGGAGCCTACAGTGATGATCCATGTTACGGAGCCTCCAGTGATGATCCATGTTACGGAGCCTCCAGTGATGATCCATGGCACGACGCCTCCAGTGATGATCCATGGCACGACGCCTCCAGTGATGGTCCATGGCACGGAGCCTCCAGTGATGATCCATGGCACGGAGCCTCCAGTGATGATCCATGGCCCGGAGCCTGCAGTGATGATCCATGGCCCGGAGCCTCCAGTGATGATCCATGGCACGACGCCTCCAGTGATGATCCAAGGCCCGGAGCATGCAGTGATGATCCATGGCCCGGAGCCTCCAGTGATGATCCATGGCCCGGAGCCTGCAGTGATGATCCATGGCCCGGAGCCTCCAGTGATGATCCATGGCACGACGCCTCCAGTGATGATCCATGGCACGAAGACTCCAGTCATGATCCATGGCCTGGAGCCTGCAGTGATGATCCAGAGAAAGGAGCCTCCAGCGACGGTCCCCAGTCCGGAGCCTCCAGCGATGGTCCCCAGTCCAGAGCCTGCAGCGACGGTCCACAGGCCAATCTACGGTCCGGAGGCCCCGGCAATGATCCCTGCACCAGAGGCGCCACAGAAATGGGGGGAGCCTCAAGTGGGAGGGGTCTGTGTCCCGCAGCGGAGCCCCCACCGAGAGTAGATGCCCACCCGGACCCTCCCCTATAGGTTCAAGTGTGTGTGTGTGTGGGGGGGGGGCGTTTTTCTGGATCAAACGCGCCAAATAAATGGACATGTCACGCCCTGACAGTACCCCCCTTTATTTTTATTTTTATTTGTTTTTGGCCGTGTGTGGTTCCCAATCAGAGGCAGCTGTCTATCGTTGTCTCTGATTGGGGATCACATATAGGTTGTCATTTTCCTTTTGGGTTTTGTGGGATCTTGTTTTCTATTGTGTTTTTTTAGTTATTAGTTATTTTGTTTGAGTGTTTTTGAAAATGAAAAGTTCTTCGGGATAGGGGGCAGCATTCACTTTTGGATAAATAGCGTGCCCAAATTCAACTTCCTGCTACTCATCCCCAGAATATAAGATATGCATATTATTAGTAGATTTGGATAGAAAACACTCTGAAGTTTCTAAAACTGTTTGAATCATGTCTGTGAGTATAACAGAACTAATGTATCAGGCAAAACCCAGAGGATAAACCATTCAGATTTTTTTTTTTAGGTCACTGTCTATTTTTCATTAGGGAACCAGATTTCTAAAGGGACTTGTTTGCAGTTCCTACCGCTTCCACTGGATGTCACCAGTCTTTAGAAATTGGTTGAGGTTATTCCTTTGTGTAATGAAGAAGTACGCCATCTTGAATGAGTGTCACTTGAAGTGTACTTTCTGAGAGAGGCGTCTTCCTGTACTGAACACAGATAGTCCCATCTTCAATTTGATCAATTATTAACGTTTAAAACTACCTAAACTAGTTTGAAATGTTTTGGCAAAGTTTACAGGTAACTTTTGAGATATTTTGTAGTGACGTTGCGCAAATTGGAAGCTGTGTTTTTCTGGATCAAACGCGCCAAATAAATGGACATTTTGGATATATATCGACGGAATTAATCGAACAAAAGGACCATTTGTAATGTTTATGGGACATATTGGAGTGCCAACAAAAGAAGCTCGTCAAAGGTAAGGCATGATTTATATTTTATTTCTGCGTTTTGTGTCGCGCCTGCAGGGTTGAAATATACTACTCTCTCTTTGTTTACTATTGTGCTATCATCAGATAATAGCTTCTTATGCTTTTGCTGAAAAGCCTTTTGGAAATCTGTCATGTTGGCTGGATTCACAACGAGTGTAGCTTTAATTTTAATTCTTACATGTGTGATTTAATGAAAGTTTGATTTGTATAGTATTTTATTTGAATTTGGCGCTCTGTATTTCCCCTGGCTATTGGCCAAGTGGGACGCAAGCATCCCGCCTATCCCAGAGAGGTTAAAACCATGAACACTTTCCACGCTGCACTTTGGTCCACTCCTTTCAACGAGAACCATTACAGAGACAAAGGCTTTGAGGTAGTGGTCCTCAAACACAAAACATTGGTTTAATATTTTATTTTTAAAAAGTACTTAAGATTTTCATGGTGTTTACATAAATTGAAAGCAATTCATCAAGGGATATATCAAGATGTGACGGGAAATTTTGTCCTGGTTTCTAGCCACACAGTTAATCATCAATGTGTATGTACACTCAAAGTACGTGTGCATTTTTTATTTGAATAGCGGTATCAATGCTCAATGCTTAAAGGTAAACAGACGTTTGACCCCATATTGAAGACATCATATATAAATGGGGACAGAGAAACACAATGGTTCCAAAATATAACATTTCCACACTTTTCAAATTTCCACACCTCCTCGGGGACAACCCGGAGGACGAGGCGCAAGGCGATCCGGATGGAGGCAGTGAAATTCCTGCAGTAATGATGGATCTAGGATGTCCTCCACCGGCACCCACAAACTCTCCTCCGGACCATACCCCTCCCACTCCACGAGGTGCTGAAGGCCTCTCGCCCGACGTCTTGAGTCCATGATAGCTCGCACAGTATATGCCGGGGCCCCCTCGATGTCCAGAGGAGGCAGAGGAACCTCCCGCACCTCAGACTGCTGGAGCGGACCAGCCACCACCGGCCTGAAGAGAGACACATGGAACGAGGGGTTAATACGATAATCAGGGGAAGTTGTAACCTATATCAAACCTCGTCCAATCTCCTCAGGACTTTAAATGGCCCCACAAACCACGGACCCAGCTTCCGGCAGGGCAGGTTTCGGGTCGAGAGCCAGACCCGATCCGCCTCACTGCGGTGGAGGTCGGCACTCGCCTTCTGTCGCCTGATGGCCCGTTGTAAACGCACATGAGCAGCGTCCCATGTCGCCTCCGAGTGTCGAAACCATTCATCCACTGCAGGAGCCTCGATCTGGCTCTGATGCCAAGGTACCAGGACCGGCTGATAACCTAGCACACACTGGAAAGGAGATAGGTTAGTGGAAGACTGGCAAAAGGGAATTTTGGGCCATCTCCGCCCAGGGGATGAAAACCGATCACTCCCCCGGCCCGTCCTGGCAATAGGACTGCAGAAACCTACCCACAACCTGGTTAATTCTCTCCACCTGCCCGTTACTCTTGGGGTGAAAACCTGAGCTGAGGCTAACCGAGACCCCCAGGCGCTCCATAAATGCCCTACTGACTTTAGATGTTAATTGGGGACCCCGATCAGAAACTATATCCTCAGGCACCCCGTAGTGCCGGAATACATGGGTGAACAGGGCCTCCGCAGTCTGTAGAGCCATAGGGAGATCGGTCAAATGAAGGAGACGGCAGGACTTAGAAAACCGATCCACAATGACTAGGGTCGTGGAATTACCCCGTGACGGGGGAAGATGAGTCACGAAATCCACCGACAGGTGTGACCACGGTCGTTGTGGAACGGGAAGAGGCTGCAATTTCCCTCTGGGCAGGTGTCTAGGTGCCTTACACTGTGCGCACACCGAGCAGGAGGAAAGACAAACCCTCACGTCCTTAGCTAAAGTGGGCCACCAGTACTTCCTAGCAAGACAGCGCACTGTCCGACCGATGCCAGGATGACCCGAGGAGGGTGACGTGTGGGCCCAACAGATCAAACGATCACGGACATCCAACGGAACGTACAGATGCCAAACTGGACACTGTGGCGGAGTGGGCTCTGTACGTGACGCCCGCTCGATGTCCGCGTCCACCTCCCATACCACCGGTGCCACCAGGCAAGAAGCAGGAATTATGGGAGTAGGCTCTGCGGACTGCTCCTCCATGTCATTCATCATGGACAGTGCGTCTGCCTTAATGTTCTGGGAATCTGGTCTGTAGGATAGAGTGAAAACAAAGCGGCTGAAAAACATGGCCCACCTCGCCTGGCGAGGGTTCAGTCTCCTAGCGCCCGAATGTACTCCAGATGGCGGTGGTCAGATGGCGGTGGTCCAAATTAGGAAAGGGTGTCTAGCCCCCTCAAGCCAATGTCTCCACGCTTTCAGACAAAAAGCCCTGTCCGCTGACCACTGCAGTCACACCGGTCCCCCCTTCAGCAAGGAGGTAATGGGAGCCACTACCTGACCGTAGTAGTCGCCAAACCCTAAAAACCGCTGCACCTCCTTTACCATGGTAAGAGTCGGCCAATTACGCACTGCTGAAATGCAGTCATTCTCCATTTCCACCCCTGACGCGGAAAAGCGGTACCCTAGGAAGGAGATGGACTGTTGGAAGAACAGGCATTTTTCAGCCTTGACATACAGGTCATGCTCCAACAGTCAACCAAGCACCCATGCGCACCAGAGACACATGCTCGGCGTGTATAGCGGTGTATATCAGAAACTCATCAGTACACCACTACACCCTGCCCGTGCAGGTCCCTGAAAATCTTGTCTACAAAGGATTGGAAGACTGATGGTGCATTCATTAACCCGTACGGCATGACGAGATATTCATAGAGCCCAGAAGTAGTGCTAAATGCCGTCTTCCACTCATCTCCTCCCTTAATACGCACCATGTTGTAAGCGTTCCTGAGGTCCAATTTTGTGAAGAAGTGCGCCCTGTGTAATGACTGAAATACTGGCTATGAGAGTGTGATGATGTTGCCCTCTTTGAGTACAGCGAGCACCATCCCCCACTCTCTGCTTCTACAACCAGACTGCTGGGTGCAGAGTGCGGTCGTAAATTCCTAAGGAAGACCCTGCCTCATGGACACACAGTTATACCGAGTAGTTTTTCAAGGAGACAAAGGAAATCCTTCCACCTCACAGAACTTGAGGTACGAACAAGTTTCATGTTCCGGAGAAAGTGTAAAAGATCGGTGACGAATCCAGCTACAAACTGGTGCGTTTTTCACAACTTGGGAAGCTCGAGAGACGGTGTGGCCACATTACCATAACGCTGTTTACATAATAGCCTCAGATGAGGTTTACATCTAATTGTTGTATAAGATGAATGAGGATGATACTGTTTGTATAATGGTGTAATATGATTGTGGACTGTTTAATGAAGAAAAATACAATTCCCTTTTGATTTGAACTAAATCAGAGGACCGCCCCTGAGCCCAGTTAGGGTCAGACATCCTGGGACAGCCCTTTCTGCCATTCCGAATAAAAACCAACTTTGAGAAATTATCAGCAGACCATGTTTTTTACCATTAGGAGGGGGACTAAAGGTTGCAGACCATTGCTGGATCTTTCAACCATACCACGTGGTTAAACTCTTAGACTATCGATACCGACAGAATAAGAACAAGTCTTTGATATTGATTACTTGTCTGCAGCTAGGAATTCGGTATCATTGAACGCAAAGAATGACAACCGCCGAAACATCCATTCTATAACGAATGCCACTTTGAACTATCCCCTCTAACCAAGACAGAGAGAGCGAGGGAGAGAGAGAGACGGACAATTCTACAAAAGAAAGATTTTTCACCAGCGATCAAGACCACACACTGATATTGATTGCAATTGTTCCCAAATGAGTGAGCGTTCATGTGAAAGGATTAGCATTTAAATTGTTATAATTATTAACTCTGTCGTGACTTCTTAGTCGACCCCCACTCCCCTTTTGTCAAACAAGCCGCCATGCTGGTTCAGCCCACTAGGGCACATTCTATCATTTCATGTAACCATATTTACGGTTTGTTTATGCATTTCTGTGAATTACTTAGTTAGTAATAAATAAATTATTTAAGACAATTGATGTATGGATGACTCATAGTGAAGACTGGGTTCGTGCAGATAACCAACAATTTATGAAGTTTGGAATGAGTCTAACGTGAGGTTAAATAAATAAATAATTAATCAGAAGACTATTGATCAGATATGAAAATATCTGAAAGGTTATATTGGGAAATAATAACTTTGTAATTTGAATACTTTCCTTGGTGTCCCAACTTCCTAGTTCATTATAGTTACATGATTATTCAGTTTAATCGAGTAACTAATTACAGAGAATCTTTGATAAAAAACGATGTATTCAGTTTAATGATAGTAAAGACACGACAAGAGGTAGTGGGTAACTGTATTTTATAGTGATCTGATTCAAACCTCGATAGTCAATACACACACGGGTGCAAACCTCCATCCTTCTTCTTCACAAAAAAGAAACTTGAGGTGACAGGAGAAATGGAAGGCCGAATGTGTCCCTGTCCCATCGATTCGGTGACATATGTTTCCATAGCCACCGTCTCGTCCTGTGACAGAGGATACACGTGACTCCTGGGGACTGCATTGCCTACCAGGAGATTTAACGCACAATCCCCCGGTCGATGGGGTGGTAATTGAGTCGCCTTCTTTTTACAGAAGGCGAGTGCCAAATTGGCATATTCAGGAGGAATGTGCATGGTGGATACCTGGTTTGGACTCTCCACCGTGGTGGCACCTAAGGAAACACCTACACACCTCCCTGAACACTGATGAGACCTTCCCTTGAGAGCCCTCTGTTGCCACGAAATAATAGGATCATGAGAGGCCAACCAGGGAAAGCCAAACACAACAGGAAACGCAGGAGAGTCGATCAAAAAGAGGCTAATTATCTCATGTTTCTCCTGCATTATCATACGTAGTGGAGCTGTGACCTCCCTGATTAGCCCTGAACCCAATGGATGACTATCTAAGGCATGTACAGGGAAGGGGACATCACCAGGGACAATAGGATTCCCTAAACTAAGTGCAAAGGTACGGTCAATAAAGTTCCCAGCTGCACCTGAATCTACTAGCGCCTTATGCTGGGACAACTCAGGAAAGGCAACATTCAACCACGTGTGCAAACAGGGAGCTCTGGGTGAGGTGTGTGCCTAATCACCTGAGATGATTCACCAGTGCTCCGCTGCCACCTCGATTACCTGGAGAACCTCCCCAGCACCGACCAACTCCCTGCGAACGTCCTCGCGTAAACTACACCTGTAGTGGTTGATCAAGGCCTGCTCATTCCATCCTGTGCCGGCGGCCAGAGTTCTAAAGTCCTGAGCGAACTCTTGTGCGCTCCTCATCCCTTGTCTTAAATGGAACAAGCGTTCCCCATAATCTTCGTAATTGTCCAACGTCAGTCCATCTTCTCTCCTGATAGCGTTGGCCCAGACTAGTGCTTTTCCAGTCAGACAAGAGATGAGGGCGCTCACTCTCTCGCGTCCTGAAGGGGCTGGCTGAACAGCTGCCAGGTAGAGCTCTAGCTGGAGAAGGAAACCCTGGCACCCGGGAGCCGTTCCATCATATGCTCCCGGGAGCGAGAGTCGAATCCCACTTTATTCTAATGATGTAGGAAGTGTAGATCTCTGGGTCGGTTGTTGTGGGAGCTGGGAGTGTGCTGAAGGGGGGAGTGGAAAACCCTCTCTCTCCCATCGGTCCATGGTTTGCAGCAGGCGATCCATGGCTGTACCGAGACTCTGTAACATGGTCGCGTGCTGCTGAACACGCTCCTCCATTGGGAGAGGAGGGCTAGCTGTACCTGCTGGCTGTACCTGCTGACTCCATAATATTGGTGCATTACTCTGTGAGGCCGTTGGTAAAATTGAATAAATGCAGAGTCAGGCGCAGGACACAGTTCTGAGTAATAATCCAAGATTTACTCAATAAATGTTAAGATTCCAACAAGGAACATAAACATATACAATAAACTAAAGCACGAAGAACGAGAACCCACATGACAAACAATAACGCACAAAACAGAGAAGAAAATCAGAGGGTTAAATAATGAACATAATTAATGGAATGGAAACCAGGTGTGTAAATAATCAAGACAAAACTAACATGAAACATGGATCGGTGGTGTCTAGAAAGCTGGTAACGTCGACCGCCGAACACCGCACGAAGAAGGAGAGGGACCAACAACGGCCGAAGTCGTGACAGAAATATATAAAACGCTGATTAAAATATGTCATCTGTAAAAAAATAAAAAAATAAGGACCACAAAATAAATAAACACAAAATAAATATATATCTGTTGATACATTTCAGATTGGGCCATCATCATTACAAACAAATCATTTAGGGGGGGAAAGCCTTTATAACATAGTGTCATGCTAATGCTGGCGACAAGCAGATTGAAGACTGTCGATTATTATGAGGAAATTACCATTTGGAAACAATTAATCTTTACGGGTGATGTGATCATGTAGTAAAGAAAATCTGTCTAGTTACCTATTCATTATAGTGATACATTATTGGTGACAGTCTTCGGCAGGCCATGAATACTCATTCAACCCATATCTCATGTGGTTCCTGTCTAGCATGACTCCTAAATGTATCCTTGGGATATAACATCCATATTATATAATGAAATATGTTCATGTTGATGATATTACACAGAGAACACAAAGTCGGACAGCTGAAAACAAATATGTACTGTATTCACACAAAATAACAGATTGGATAATGTAACATCCAAAATGTTTTACATTATCCAAAATGTTTAGGAGGACAAAAATGCAGAAATTGACTAGCATACTAAAACACAATTGAAACAAATGAAAAAGCTTTCGCTATGTACCTTATTGGTGCTTTATCATTGATCCCCAGAATGCACTACACACAGATGTGTTGTTGAAAGACTGAGTCATATATTCAATCATTCATTCAGTACATATCTCTACAATTTGGACTTGCAAGTCATGAGATGTGGCTATAGTGAGAGCAAGAATCGTACAGAGTATTGCTTAACCAGAGATTACTAAATACATCTATTATATAGAACGCAATACACAGAATAATGGCAAGGATATACATAGTGCATTCAGTAAATGTCCCAAGATACTAACCGTTACCCAATTTACCCAATTATTTTGATTTGATTTGATTAATTCTTCTAAACTCAGCAAAAAAATAAATGTCCCTTTTTCAGGACCCTGTCTTTCAAAGATAATTCATAAAAATCCAAATAACTTCACAGATCTTCATTGTAAAGGGTTTAAACACTGTTTCCCATGCTTGTTCAATGAACCATAAACAATTAATGAACATGCACCTGTGGAACGGTCGTTAAGACACTAACAGCTTACAGCTGACACTATAAAGAGACCTTTCTACTGACTCTGAAAAACACCAAAAGAAAGATGCCCAGGGTCCCTGCTCATCTGTGTGAACATGCCTTAGGTATGCTACAAGGAGGCATGAGGACTGCAGATGTGGCCAGGGCAATAAATTGCAATGTCCATACTGTGAGACGCCTAAGACAACGCTACAGGGAGACGGGATGACAGGATGGCAACTGAGATCCTTTATAGCAAAGACACACCCATCTAAACTCACATGACAAATAACAGATCTTAGGAACATTACACAAAGCAAGATTTTACTTTAGAGAGGAGTATCCCATAGCCAGACAGCATTGGCTATAAATTATCATTCAGTTTGCCCTCTTAGACGAAGTTCTTATCTCGTTCTTGGTTCCACTTAGGACCAAAACATTACCTCATCCAATGGCATATATCAATTGTCAATTCTAGATACTCCCATATCAAACACACCACCTCCTGGGGCAAGATCAGAAAAGACAGTGAGCCTCTTAGGTCATATACTAAATCAAGATAAGGGTAACCTCAGAGGGGACGTGTAATAGTTACAGACACATTCCCATTAAGAATACAAGCCTGACCTCTCCCCTCTCTGGGCCCCTAGTGACTAAGCCCTAGCAGAGAAGGGATAACTGCCAACAGTATTATCCAAAAGAAAACATTCTAATGACAAATACACACATAAGCATTATTATATAAATAAAACAACAACAATGTTACTAATTCTGATTCTGCTACCACACCATGTGTAACAACACCTGCACAGGGTCGTTACATCCGGACATCACACCTGCGGGACAAGTACAGGATGGCAACAGCAACTGCCCAAGTTACACCAGGAACGCACACTCTCTCCATCAGTGCTCAGACTGTCCACAATAGGCTGAGAGAGGCTGGAATGAGCGCTTGCAGGCCTGTTGTAAGGCAGGTCCTCACCAGACATCACCGGCAACAACGTCGCCTATGGGCACAAACCCACCGTCGCTGGACCAGACAGGACTGGCAAAAAGTGCTGTTTACTGACGAGTAGCAGTTTTGTCTCACCAGGGGTGATGGTCAGATTTGCGTTTATCGTCAAAGGAAGCCTGTACACTGGAGCGGGATCGATTTGGAGGGGCAGGATCCGTCATGGTCTGGGGTGGTGTGTCACAGCATCATCGGACTGAGCTTGTTGTCATTGCAGGCAATCTCAACGCTGTGCGTTACAGGGTAGACATCCTCCTCCCTCATGTGGTACCCTTCCTGCAGGCTCACCCTGACATGTCCCTCCTCAATCCCATTGAGCATGTTTGGGACCTGTTGGATCGGAGGGGAGGACTAGGGCCATTCCCCCCAGAAATGTCTGGGAACTTGTAGGTGCCTTGGTGGAAGAGTGGGGTAACATCTCACAGCAAGAACGGGCAAATCTGGTGCAGTCCATGAGGAAGAGATGGACTGCAGTACTTAATGCAGCTAGTGGCCACACCAGATACTGACTGTTACTTTTGATTTTGACCCCTCTTTGTTCAGGGACACATTATTCCATTTATGTTAGTCAAATGTCTGTGGAACTTGTTCAGTTTGTGTCTCAGTTGTTGAATCTTGTTATGTTCATACAAATATTTAATCATGTTAATCAGATTACACATTCAATATTCTTCCCAGGTCATTGACTTGGTAATTAATGTGTTATTAGCTAACAGGCCAAGAAAAGCATTAAAAAAATAGGAATCAAATTTTATTTTACCATTTGAGTCAACCAAAAGTGAGTGTGGAAATCTTGAAATAGTGTATAAAATGTTGGTGCTGTGTTAGGTGAACACTAAATACTGTTGTATGCACCTCTGTAAGTAGACTATGACTGCATTCATGTAAATGGAGAGAAATGACATGCACTTGAACACATAAGCAACATCGCAGATTCAGTAGAATACCATTGTATTGAGCTTACAGTGAGTAGTTCATACAGGTCATTATAGGTAATCCATAGTGCTGGTGGATTCTTTTGTTTTAAGGGTCAGGTAGAAACGCCAACAGCGAGAAGAAAATTATGAATATATGGACCAGAGTCATGATGCAGTTCCCTTAAGCACATCAAATGGAAATTAAAGGCACCATTAATATTTTTCTCCATTGAAATATTCTGAACCATTGGTATATAGTAGTGTATATGGCACTTTCTTTCATGATATGAGCATGTTTGTACACATTTCTATTTATTTATAAAATACTTTATTCACTACTTTGCTAAAATAAACGTTGTCTTTCTTTTTTTGTGCAAATATTTAATTTATAGAAAATAAAAGTTTAGTAGTGACTATTATTTATTTTTGAAGTATTTTAAGTATTTTTCTAAGCGATATTAAAATGTTTGACATTATACAGCAATTGGATCTTGGTTGGCGATGATGCTGGATAACCTGGCTTGCAGGTCATCCTGTGGGGAGAGTCGGAGTGCTGGGTAAGTTCTGCAGCTGTCTGTGAGTGGCTCCACACCTGCAGCCATGTAATCCTGTAAACTCAGGAAGGGCGTGTCCTCTCCCACGCGATAGTCCTCCTCCGTGTCGCTCTCCGAGCTACTCCTCGCCGTACTGCTGACTCGGTCGTTGGACTCCGTTTTGTGGCCCGCCGTGTGGCCGTTGGGCTTTGTGCTATTGGCACAGCGGCCATTGTTGTTGTTTGTGAGTTTTTTAGGGAGGCTTTGCGGGGGAACGGTTGGTACCACGACCTTGGCGGCGACTGCCTCGTACTCCTGCGTTGTCTCGTAGTTGTCGTTCTCGACAATCCTCAGCGGGCTGGGCGGGGGGCTGTGGGCCTTATGGCCATAGTTGTAGTGGGCACAGTTCCTTTTGGACTGGCTGTGGTGGTGGTCGGGGCGTGGCAGCTTGTCACGGGGCCACAGCGTGGTGGTGAACAGCAGGGGGTCCTCCTCTTCGCCAGTGGGGCTGACTGCCACCGAGGGGACTGAGGTGGCCAGGCTGGACAGTGGGGCCGAGATCTCAGAAGGAGGGGAGGCCGGGGTCACGGGAGAGAGCAACTCCACAGGAGACAGGCGTGTTGGGGTGGTCATTGCTGATGCATACCTGACAGACAGGACCAAAAGAGAAGCCACTATCGATTAGGAACATAAAAGTGAGAACACACAACTGTATGCATGGACACCACTTGAATCCTTATTAGGGACACATGCTTTTTAGCTAAAATAACTAAATCCATAGCATTACATTTTGTTCCCTATAGGTACAGTCAAATCCTCAAGTGCACAGCCGATGAGCATAGGCTCCTTTACTGAAGTGCAGTGCAATTCACCAGTCTCCACTCAAATACTTTATTTTTTACATTCCTCTACTCTTGTTCAGGATACACATTCATTCCCGATCCATTTCATCAAGCAGGTGTAGGACTGTATAGGCCTTTCTCTTAGTATGTGTGGGGAGGACAGAGACACAGATGTGAAGAACACTGGAGCATTTGTCTCCGTCTGCCCCAGCCAGTCATTAGAGTTATGTGCACAGATGGGTTCTCTCTGACTCAGTGTGGCCTGTGACCTTTGCTGCACAGCTCGACTGACAACACGGTTACACCTGCGCTCATCAGCACCACATTGGTTTACTAATGAGGATTTATGAAGTCATCATTGTCCATTAGGTTTGATCTAGGAGGGACTGTTTGTGAAGTCTAAATATAGGTGTCATGTGTGCTCCATCTCTGGCCTCTAGGTCACCAGGCTGCTCATTATGGCGCACACCTGTCACCAGCGGTACTCGCACCTGCACATCATCAGACTCACCTGGACTCCATCACCTTCCTGATTATCTTCCCTACATATTTCACTCCCTTTGGTTCCCTCCCCAGGTGTTATTGTTTCTGTTTCCTGTCTGTGCATTGTTCGTGGTTCAAATCAAAATCAAATCAAATGTATTTATGAAGCCCTTCGTACATCAGCTGATATCTCAAAGTGCTGTACAGAAACCCAGCCTAAAACCCCAAACAGCAAGCAATGCATGTGTAGAAGCACGGTGGCTAGGAAAAACTCCCTAGAAAGGCCAAAACCTAGGAAGAAACCTAGAGAGGAACCAGGCTATGAGGGGTGGCCAGTCCTCTTCTGGCTGTGCCGGGTGGAGATTATAACAGAACATGGCCAAGATGTTCAAATGTTCATAAATGACCAGCAGGGTCAAATAATAATAATCAAAGTAGTTGTCGAGGGTGCAGCAAGTCAGTACCTCAGGAGTAAATTTCAGTTGGCTATTCATAGCCGATCATTAAGAGTATCTCTACTACTCCTGCTGTCTCTAGAGAGTTGAAAACAGCAGGTCTGGGACAGGTAGCACGTCCGGTGAACAGGTCAGGATTCCATAGCCGCAGGCAGGCACATTAGTTTCTTGTTTTACATTATGTTGTGTTTATTTATTGAAACACTCCCTGAACTTGCTTCCGGACTCTCAGTGCACATCGTTACAATAGGACAGCTCATAGAAAAAAATAACTATTTCATTCAGAAGAAAGAAAATGATAGCATGGCAATGGAAATACCACAAATCTTGGATTAAATCTTGGTTTGCTGTATATTTATAAACAAAGTGCCATGATATATAAAATGAATGTTATTCCCTAAACATGATATCAAGTATAATCTCTAAAATATACCTTATTCTTAAATGGATATCTCTATTTAACTCAGTGTCTGCCACTTCTTAATGACCTATCATTAGTCACAAACCCTCAATTAGTTGTATGGGCTGAAGGGAGGTTATTGTGTGTAAAGCAGCACGTAGCACCATTAGCACCATTAGGGCATCTTTCTCCTACCTGTCTCTGAACAGCGAGTCCCTGGAGGAGTCTGGCGTGTCTCGGGTGTTCTTTAGGTAGACACTCAGGTCTCTGGCGCCGCCCGTGGCGTCCAAACGACCCCGGTGGATGGGCGTGGCGTGCCGGCTGTTCTCCATTGATGACATCACCAAGACAGAGCAGCTGTGAGAGAAGGCACTCTCGCTGCGGCAGTTGCTCCAGCTGAGGGAAGACAGAGGAGAATGAAGAGGGTAGACAGAAGAGGGGAATTAATTGCTTCTCTTAAATGATGCATAACACTGGCTGCTTCAGACACTGATGTAAGCTGTAAACACGTTAAAACATGTCTATTGCAAACCTGGGTTCAAATACTTTTATAAATAATTTCAAATACTTCAGCTGGGCTTGATTGAGCTTGCCCGGCTTAATGGACCAATAGAATAGTCCCAAATCTGCTAAAACTTCCATTCTTACACTCCAAGCAGGCTAGAACAAAACCACAAAAGTTTTTAAAGGATTAAAATAGCACTTAAAGTAGTTTGCAATATCAGTGGGCTTTGTGATGAATGAGCCATAATCTGATTCAATAAATGAAGGAGCAGAGCTGGCTTTTTTCCCCTAAATGTAATTTAAGGTGCCCCAAAGCTTTTTACTATCATTCTTTATATTGTTTCATGGTGTAGTTTCTTTTAATTTTTATTTGGTTTCGTCACATGATTTCTTAATTTGAAGTACATTTGCCAATCAGTTGGGCTGCCAGACTTAATTGCGATACCTTTTGCCTCATCCCCCTCAACCATACAATTTTTCAATTCCTCATCAATTCAAGGGGATTTAACAGTTTTATAGTAATTTTCCTATTGAGCGTGTGCTTATTAGTAACTGGAATAAGTAGTTTCATAAATGTGTCACGTGCAGCGTCTGGTTGCTCCTCATTACACACCACAGACCAGCAAATATTCTTTACACCATCTACATATGAATCACAAAAAAACATATTTCATCACCTCTTATACACTATATTAGGCCCAGCCTTTGGAACTTTTGTTTTCCTAGATATGGCTACTATATTGTAATCACTACATCCGATGGATCTGGATACTGCTTTGGAGCACATTTCTGCAGCATTAGTAAAGATGTGGTCAATACATGTTGATGATTTAATTCCTGTGCTGTTTGTAACTACCCTGGTAGGTTGACTGACAGCCTGATCCAGGTTGCAGGAACTGGTTACAGTTAGATTTTTTTCCCTGAGTGGGCAGCTTGATGAAAGCCAGTCAATATTTAAATCACCCAGAAAATATACTTCTCTGTTGATATCACATCAAGCATTCACACATCAAGGATTTCACACATGTTATCCAGATACTGACTGTTAGCACTGGGTGGTCTATAGCAGCTTCCCACCAGAATGGGCTTTAGGTGAGTGTAGCGGAATGCTTGTGCTTCTAGTTCCGACAATGCAGTAATAACCAACAAGTAATCTAACTAACAATTCCAAAACTACTGTCTTATACACACAAGTGTAAGGGGATAAAGAATATGTACATAAAGATATATGAATGAGCGATGGTACAGAGCGGCATAGGCAAGATACAGTAGATGGTATTGAGTGCAGTATATACATATGAGATGAGTATGTAAACAAAGTGGCATAGTTAAAGTGGCTAGTGATACATGTATTACATAAAGATGCAGTAGATGATATAGAGTACAGTACATACGTATACATATGAGATGAATAATGTAGGGTATGTAAACATTATATTAGGTAGCATTGTTTAAAGTGGCTAGTGATATATTTTACATCATTTCCCATCAATTCCCATTATTAAAGTGGCTGGAGTTGAGTCAGTGTGTTGGCAGCAGCCACTCAATGTTAGTGGTGGCTGTTTAACAGTCTGATGGCCTTGAGATAGAAGCTGTTTTTCAGTCTCTCGGTCCCAGCTTTGATGCACCTGTACTGACCTCGCCTTCTGGATGATAGCGGGATGAACAGGCAGTGGCTCGGGTGGTTGTTGTCCTTGATGATCTTTATGGCCTTCCTGTAACATCGGGTGGTGTAGGTGTCCTGGAGGGCAGGTAGTTTGCCCCCGGTGATGCGTTGTGCAGACCTCACTACCCTCTGGAGAGCCTTACGGTTGTGGGCGGAGCAGTTGCCGTACCAGGCGGTGATACAGCCTGCCAGGATGCTCTCGATTGTGCATCTGTAGAAGTTTGTGAGTGCTTTTGGTGACAAGCCGAATTTCTTCAGCCTCCTGAGGTTGAAGAGGCGCTGTTGCGCCTTCTTCATGATGCTGTCTGTGTGGGTGGACCAATTCAGTTTGTCTGTGATGTGTATGCCGAGGAACTTAAAACTTGCTACCCTCTCCACTACTGTTCCATCGATGTGGATAGGGGGGTGTTCCCTCTGCTGTTTCCTGAAGTCCACAATCATCTCCTTAGTTTTGTTGACGTTGAGTGTGAGGTTATTTTCCTGACACCACACTCCGAGGGCCCTCACCTCCTCCCTGTAGGCCGTCTCGTCGTTGCTGGTAATCAAGCCTACCACTGTTGTGTCATCCGCAAACTTGATGATTGAGTTGGAGGCGTGCGTGGCCACGCAGTCGTGGGTGAACAGGGAGTACAGGAGAGGGCTCAGAACGCACCCTTGTGGGGCCCCAGTGTTGAGGATCAGCGGGGTGGAGATGTTGTTGCCTACCCTCACCACCTGGGTGCGGCCCGTCAGGAAGTCGAGTACCCAGTTGCACAGGGCGGGGTCGAGACCCAGGGTCTCGAGCTTGATGACGAGCTTGGAGGGTACTATGGTGTTAAATGCCGAGCTGTAGTCGATGAACAGCATTCTCACATAGATATTCCTCTTGTCCAGGTGGGTTAGGGCAGTGTGCAGTGTGGTTGAGATTGCATCGTCTGTGGACCTATTTGGGCAGTAAGCTAATTGGAGTGGGTCTAGGGTGTCAGGTAGGGTGGAGGTGATATGGTCCTTGACTAGTCTCTCAAAGCACTTCATGATGACGGAAGTGAGTGCTACGCGGCGGTTGTCGTTTAACTCAGTTACCTTAGCTTTCTTGGGAACAGGAACAATGGTGGCCCTCTTGAAGCATGTGGGAACAGCAGACTGGGATAGGGATTGATTGAATATGTCCGTAAACACACCAGCCAGCTGGTCTGCGCATGCTCTGAGGGCGCGGCTGGGGATGCCGTCTGGGCCTGCAGCCTTGCGAGGGCTGCAGTGAAGGAGAGGCCACATGTTTTGGTTGCAGGCCGTGTCAGTGGCACTGTATTGTCCTCAAAGCGGGCAAAAAAGTTATTTAGTCTGCCTGGGAGCAAGACATCCGGGTCTGTGACGGGGCTGGTTTTCTTTTTGTAATCCGTGATTGACTGTAGACCCTGCCACATACCTCTTGTGTCTGAGCCGTTGAATTGAGATTCTACTTTGTCTCTATACTGACGCTTAGCTTGTTTGATTGCCTTGCGGAGGGAATAGCTACACTGTTTGTATTCGGTCATATTTCCGGTCACCTTGCCCTGATTGCTGCCATCAATCCATGTTTTCTGGTTTGGGAATGTTTTAATCGTTGCTATGGGAACGACATCTTCAACGCACGTTCTAATGAACTCGCACACCGAATCAGCGTATTCGTCAATGTTGTTGTCTGACGCAATACGAAACATTTCCCAGTTCACGTGATGGAAGCAGTCTTGGAGTGTGGAATCAGATTGGTCGGACCAGTGTTGAACAGACCTCAGCGTGGGAGCTTCTTGTTTTAGTTTCTGTCTGTAGGCAGGGATCAACAAAATGGAGTCGTGGTCAGCTTTTCCGAAAGGAGGGCGGGGCAGGGCCTTATATGCGTCGCGGAAGTTAGAATAGCAGTGATCCAAGGTTTTGCCAGCCCTGGTTGCGCAATCGATATGCTGATACAATTTAGGGAGTCTTGTTTTCAGATTAACCTTGTTAAAATCCCCAGCTACAATGAATGCAGCCTCAGGATGTATGGATTCCAGTTTGCAAAGAGTCAAATAAGGTTCGTTCAGAGCCATCGATGTGTCTGCTTGGGGGGGAATATATACGGCTGTGATTATAGTCGAAGAGAATTCCCTTGGTAGATAATGCGGTCGACATTTGATTGTGAGGAATTCTAAATCAGGTGAACAGAAGGACTTGAGTTCCTGTATGCTTTTGTGACCACACCACATCTCATTAGCCATAAGGCATACGCCCCCACCCCTCTTCTTACCAGAAAGATGTTTGTTTCTGTCCGCGCGATGCGTGGAGAAACCAGCTGGCTGCACCGACTCCGAAAGCGTCTCTCCAGTGAGCCATGTTTCCGTGAAGCAAAGAACGTTACAGTCTCTGATGTCCCTCTGGAATGCTACCCTTGCTCGAATTTCATGAACCTTGTTGTCAAGAGACTGGACATTGGCGAGAAGTATACTGGGGAGTGGTGCACGATGAGCCCGTCTCCGGAGTCTGACCAGAAGACCACTACGTTTCCCTCTTTTACGAAGTAATTTTTTTGGGTCGCCGGCTGGGATCCATTCCGTTGTCCTGGGTGAAAGGCAGAACACAGGATCCGCTTTGCGAAAGTCATATTCTTGGTGGTACTGATGGTGAGTTGACGCTGCTCTTATATTCAGTAGTTCTTCTCGACTGTATGTAATGAAACCTAAGATAACCTGGGGTACTAATGTAAGAAATAACACCTAAAAAAAACAAACAACTGCATAGTTTCCTAGGAACGCGAAGCGAGGCAGCCATCTCTGTCGGCGCCGGAAGAGATTAGATTGTCTCTACGCTTTACAGGAATGTGGTTCTGAATATAGACCGCAACACTGCCTCTGTTGGCATTTCTGTCTTTTCAGTAGATGTTATAACCATGTTTTGCTACCACTGTATCATCAAAGCTATTATCTAAGTGAGTTTCAGAGATAGTCAGAATATGAATGTAATCTGTTACAAGCAAGTTATTGACTTCATGAACCTTGTTCCTCAGGCTACATAAGTTAAAAGTTTAAATTCTGCATAATGGCACAGCAGTTCATAAGCTGTACTGTGGGAAATGGATATGTTGATATCCTTCAGTTTGCTACCATATGACTGGTTTCACGTCTCCATCGATTATAAGGTAAAATATATCTAAAACAAGTGTCATTTATATATACAACTCCCTTATCTCCCTCATTTACCTAGCTCTCATCAAGTTGTAAATGACTGTGCATGGAGAATGGTGTATTTCTATCTGAAAAAGATTTCCACTTGGAACCGGTAGATTGACTAGATGTTATTCACGGTTTCCTCGCGTGTAAAGGTGGTGGAATTATAATTAATTAAGTGAAGGTCAGAATACGGCGTATCTGTAGACACACTCTCTTTATTCAATCTCCACCCCAAACGGAGAGCAGGTGAAAAACACACTATTCTCATGCTTAAGTTCAAGGTCAGAATACGCATGGAGAGAAAAGATCATAAAAAGATCATTACGCTCAATTTACGTGCCTTAACTGCGGTCGGAATTCCCCCCAATGTGAATTCATTGCTTTTCAAACCCCTGACATAAACGGAGAGGATAGAGGAAAGGAGGAAAAGTGGGGTTGGCTGGGGTGAAATGAGAAGGAGTTCGATTAAGATAGCGTACAGAGGCTGTAATGCATGTTGACAGTTATGACAGATTGAAGGAGATGAACAGAACATTAGGACTTTATCTTTGACACATTATTACAGTATCTTCTTAGAGCAAGCGCTATTGCTCATCTCTTTTTAAAAGCGGACGACTTTCACAGATGGGAGGAAGGAAAGGAAAAAGGAAAGCTGCCGTGTAGGATTGTACAGGATTACCTTTGACTGGAGGTGTGGGTGACCGTTGTTGATTGATGCACTGATGATGTGTACTGGCTCGTGGAGAAAGACATTTCCGTTTCCTTCACGAGTAGATGCTGTGTGGGCAATGCATTTTTAGACACAAATTGCTATAAGAAGGGAAACGGGAAACAATCAAAAGAAGTGTCAATAGTAAGGCCATGAAATCACGTTCACATTATGAAACGTGCAGATCCTGTAGCTCTATGTACTCTGAAACAAGTCAACAAAAATATATACAATATATAATAAATATATAATATAAAATATAAAATATATACAGCTCCTTAAGAAAGTATTCAAACCCTTTGACTTTTTCATTTTGTTGTTTTTTGTTTTTCAACATTTTGTTGTTTTATAGCCTGAATTTAAAATGGAATAAATTGAGATTGTGTCACTGGCCAACATACACACAACAGCCCATAATGTCAACGTTGAATAATTCTTTTTCGAAAGGAAGGAAACCTCTCAGGGATTTCACCATGAGGCCAGTGGTCACTTTAAAACAGTTGCAGAGTTTAATGGCTGTGATAGGAGAAAACTGAGGATGGATCAACAACATTATAGTTACTCCAAAAAGGAAGCCTGTACAGAATAAAAATATTCCAAAACATGCATCCTGTTTGCAATAAGGCACTAAAGTTAAACTGCAATAAATGTGGCATAGAAATTAACTTTATGTCCTGAATACAAAGCGTTATGTTTAGTGCAAACCCAACACAAAACATCACTGACTACCACTGCATTATGTTATGGGTATGCTTGTCATCGGCAAGGACTAGGGAGTTTTTTAAGGATAAAACTAAACGGAATAGGGCTAAGCACAGGCACAATTCTAGTGGAAAACCTGGTTCAGTCTGCTTTCCAACAGACACTGGGAGATAAATTCACCTTTCAGCAGGACAATAACCTAAAACACAAGGCCAAATGTACACTGGAGTTGCTTTCCAAGATGACATTGAATGTTCCTGAGTGGCCTAGTTACAATTTTGACTTAAATCTATGGCAAGACTTGAAAATGGCCGTCTAGACATAATCAACAACCAACTTGACAGAGCATGTAGAATAAAAAATAAAATAATGTACCAATATTGTACAATCCAGGTGTGCAAATATTGTTATCCACAGCTCTGACAAATTGAAAACCATAGTCATTGGCGACTCCATTACCCGCAGTTGTAGACTTAAAACGAATCATCCAGTGATCATACACTGTCTACCAGGGGGCAGGGCTACTGACATTAAGGCTAATCTGAAGATGTGCTGGTTAAAGATAAAACTGGCGAGTGTAGAGAGTAGAGGGATATTGTTATCCACGTCGGCACCAACAATGTTAGGATGAAACAGTCAGAGGTCACCAAGCGCAGCATAGCATCAGCGTGTAAATCAGCTAGAAAGATGTGTCGGCATTGAGTAATTGTCTCTGGCCCCCTCCCAGTTAGGGGTAGTGATGAGCTCTACAGCAGTCTCACAACTCAATCGCTGGTTGAAAACTGTTTTCTGCCCCTCCAAAAAAATTGAATTTGTAGATAATTGGCCCTCTTTCTGGAACTCACCCACAAACACTCCATCCTAGCTGGAAGGGTGCTCTCATCTTATCTACCAACATAGACAGGGCTCTAACTCCCCTAGCTCCACAATGAAATAGGGTGCAGGCCAGGCAGCAGGCTGTTAGCCAGCCTGCCAGCTTAGTGGAGTCTGCCACTAGCACAGTCACTGTAGTCAGCTCAGCTATCCCCATTGAGACCATATCTGTGCCTCGACCTAGGTTGGGCAAAACTAAACATGGCGGTGTTCGCCTTAGCAATCTCACTAGAAGAAAGACCTCCTCCATTCCTGCCATTATTGAAAGAGATTGTGATACCTCACATCTCAAAATAGGGCTACTTAATGTTAGATCCCTCACTTCCAAGGCAGTTATAGTCAATGAACTAATCACTGATCATAATCTTGATGTGATTGGCCTGACTGAAACATGGCTTAAGCCTGATGAATATACTGTGTTAATTGAGGCCTCACCTCCTGGATACACTAGTGACCATATCCCCCGCACATCCCGCAAAGGTGGAGGTGTTGCTAACATTTACGATAGCAAATTTCAATTTACAAAAAAATTGAGCTTCTGATCATGAAATCTATGCAGCCTACTCAAACACTTTTTTATAGGTACAGCTAAGAAGCCTCCTGGGCCATATACAGCATTCCTCACTGAGTTCCCTGAATTCCTATCGGACCTTGTAGTGATAGCACATAATATTCTAATTTTTGGTGACTTTAATATTCACATGGAAAAGTCCACAGACCCACTCCAAATGGCTTTCGGAGTCATCATCAACTCAAAATGTCTCCGGACCTACTCACTGCCACAGTCATACTCTGGACTTAGTTTTGTCCCATGGAATAAATGTTGTGGATCTTAATGTTTTTCCTCATAATCCTGGACCACTATTTTCGGACCACTATTTTATTACGTTTGCAATCACAGCAAATAATCTGCTCAGACCCCAAGCAAGGATCATCAAAAGTCGTGATATAAATTCTCAGACAACCCACAGATACTTTGATGCCCTTCCAGACTCCCTCTGCCTACCCACGGACATCAGAGGACAAAAATCAATTAACCACCTAACTGAGGAACTCAATTTAACCTTGCAAAATACCCTAGATGCAGTCGCACCCCTAAAAACAAAAAACCTTTGTTATAAGAAACTAGCTCCCTGGTATACAGAAAATACCCGAACTCTGAAGCAAGCTACAGAAAATTGGAACCTTCAAGTTGCATACTGGACCCTATTCCAACTAAACTACTGAAAGAGCTGCTTCCTGTGCTTGGCCCTCCTATGTTGAACATAATAAATGACTCTCTATCCACCGGATGTGTACCAAACTCACTAAAAGTGGCAGTAATAAAGCCTCTCTTGAAAAAGCCAAACCTTGACCAGGAAAAAAACAAAACAACTATTGGCCGATATCGAATCTTCCATTCCTCTCCAATTTTTTTGAAAAAGCTGTTGCGCAGCAACTCACTGCCATCCCGAAGACAAACAATGTATACAAAATGCTTCAGTCTGGTTTTAGACCCGATCAAAGCACTGAGACTGCACTTGTGAAGGTGGTAAATTACCTTTTAATGGTGTCAGACCAAGGCTCTGCATCTGTCCTCGTGCTCCTAGACCTTAGTGCTGCTTTTGATACCATCGATCACACACATTCTTTTGGAGAGATTGGAAACCCAAATTGGTCTACACTGAAAAGTTATGGCCTGGTTTAGATCTTATCTGTCGGGAAAGATATCAGTTTGTCTCTGTGAATGGTTTGTCCTGTGACAAATCAACTGTACATTTCGGTGTTCCTCAAGGTTCCGTTTTAGGACCACTATTGTTCTCACTATATATTTTACCTCTTGGGGATGTCATTCAAAAACATAATGTTAACTTTCACTGCTATGCTGATGACACACAGCTGTACATTTCAATTAAACATGGTGAAGCAACAAAATTGCCCTCCCTAGAAGCCTGTGTTTCAGACATAAGGAAGTGGACGGCTGCAAACTTTCTTCTTTTTAACTCGGACAAAACAGAGATGCTTGTTTTAGGTCCCAAAAAACAAAGAGATCCTCTGTTGAATCTGACAATTAATCTTGATGGTTGTACAGTCGTCTCAAATAAAACTGTGAAGGACCTCGGCGTTACTCTGAAACCTGATCTCTCTTTTGACAAACATATCAAGACTGTTTCAAGGACAGCTTTTTTCCGTCTACGTAACATTGCAAAAATCTGAAACTTTCTGTCCAAAAATTATGCAGAAAAATTAATCCATGCTTTTGTCACTTCTAGGTTAGACTACTGCAATGCTCTACTTTCCGGCTACCTGGATAAAGGACTAAATAAACTTCAGTTAGTGCTAAATACGGCTGCTAGAATCCTGACTAGAACCCAAATATTTGATCATATTACTCCAGTGCTAGCCTCCCTACACTGGTTTCCTGTTAAGGCAAGGGCTGATTTCAAGGTTTTACTGCTAACCTACAAAGCATTACATGGGCTTGCTCCTACCTATCTTTCTGATTTGGTCCTGCCATACATACCTACATGTACGCTACAGTCACAAGACGCAGGCCTACTAATTGTCCCTAGAATTTCTAAGCAAACAGCTGGAGGCTGGGCTTTCTCCTATAGACCTCAATTTTTATGGAATGGTCTGCCTACCAATGTGAGAGATGCAGAGTCGGTCTCTACCTTTAAGTCTTAATTGAAGTCTCATCTCTTCAGTAGGTCCTATGATTGAGCGTAGTCTGGCCCAGGACTGTGAAGGTGAACTGAAAGGCACTGGAGCAACAGACCGCCCTTGCTGTCTCTGCCTGGCGGTTCCCCTCTTTCCACTGGGATTCTCTGCCTCTAACCCTATTACAGGGGTTGAGTCAATGGCTTACTAGTGCTCTTCCATGCCGTCCCTAGGAGGGGTGCGTCACTTGAGTGGGTTGAGTCAATGACCTGGTCTTCCTGTCTGGGTTTTCTTCGACTTTGACAGAGTGTTTTGTATAGCTCATTGACAAAAAAAGACAATTAAATCCATTTGAATCCGAATTTGTAACACAACAAAATGTGGAAAAAGTCTTGGGCTGTGAATACTTTCTGAAATCAATTAATATTTGAAAGTTAGCGAGAGAGTTGCTTAGTCACCATTATAAGATGTAAGCTAGCTACGTGAGTGACTTACATTGACAAACTGGACGTTTTCAAGTGAAGGGTTAAAAATCGGAGGTCCATTAGCCATACTTGCCATGGTGTTTCTCTCATTTCGTAGCCTCTGCCTCAGAAGATCATGGAGCTTTTTCCTCTGCTTTCTGTGCACGTAAAGACAAACTGCATTGTGAGACTGACCAGCCATTTAGCCAATCCAAAAACCAGAGGGATGACAGATTTTGTCAAAGGTTGACATCAGAGGTTGTGATCGACCAAAACAAATATTTAAATGTTCAAATGTGCAGGCTATTACCTCAGAGAAAACTACAAATTACATAATAAGGATACTAGTAAATAATGATTTTGAGTTTAGCATAAAAATGTGACGTGAATTACTTTGTTTTGCAGTAGGCAACCACACACATGATTCCAACCACTAGGAGTGCAATGCAGATTCCTGTTATTGTTAAAACACGTTTCTGATACAGCTCCTCAGCTTCTGGAAAAGAGGACAACGCATTCTTAAAACTCCACAAAATGCAGGCCTTACTGTTACACAAACCAAACTCTACTTGGAAATCCCAAGGGAAACAAACAAACGTGTTTTAGGTTATGTATTACATTCACAGAAACAAACAAACCGGGGCACAACGTTTTGGAGGAATCACGTGGGCTTCATTCATGGCATTTCTTTCTGCAATGTTAAACAATGTTTGTCTACTGAACGTGGCCCAGATATAACATTGTATAGTGGCTGTCGACCGAGACGGAGGAAATCGAATACATTGATCTGAGGAGGCAGTTCTGCTGAATCCAGTCGGAAAGCGAGGAAGTGTTAGTTCAAGGTCGGGCTCAGTGATCATGACTAGGCACATTTTCCACAATTAAAATCACTCCTTTGTGTAATGTTAATATTCTAATACTGCAAACAGTGCAACATTGTTTGTTCACAGGACCCAGCGCTTGGAATTATGGAATAATTATGTTTCAAAATATTTAGAGGTTACAAGTCACCAGATTAGGGAATCAAGTGAAGTGAGTAATTATATAAACCTAGTTTGTTTCTACTCCGTTTTTGAAAAATTGTTCGGTTTGCCTCAGTATTACGTGTCCTGTGAACAAATGATGCTAGAAACAATCACTTTTTTTAAATGAAGAACAATTATTTGGTAAATTGTTCAGAGTGAACATCAAGACCTACAGCAAAAACTGACATCACTGATGAGACAAGGGGAGGAAGCATGAGATGACAGGAAAACAAAGGGGACACTGTTGGACACATACAGTACATCCACACGGTACAGTAGGAAATAGGACGACAGGAAAGAAGGAGATGAAATGAATGGGTCGCGAGGGAGGTCGCTATCAGCATAGTTGGCATGACATGCTAAATACTGGTTGGAACAGAGGAGGGATCAGGGGAGATGCATGGAAAAGGCAAAAGCAAGAGCTGAAGGGATCTGAACATACAGCATAAACACACTGCAGTCTCTCTGGGCACCTACACTATCTATTGTGTGTCTGACACAACAACAAGAGATAGTCTACTGTAGCTCAAACGTTTGAATGAGTCTAATGTGAGTTTATGGTGGACATTTTAGAACCTAATGTGTGTTGGTATTTTGAGGACCTGCTCGTCGTTTGTTTGTATGTGTGCAGGTTAATTTGACTATACACTAACACATTGAGGTTTTCCAGAAATGTATAATAGAAGGTGTCATTACTAAGCATTGTAGATGCTGGCTACACCATGCGGCTTCGAACTATATGACGTTAATCACATTGCCATTTTGGGGCATGCTGCCAGAATAACAGCATCAAGGCTTGATAGATGGGCAGCATATTTGAGCTACATACAGTGGGGCAGAAAAGTATTTAGTCAGCCACCAAATGTGCAAGTTCTCCCACTTAAAAAGATGAGAGAGGCCTGCAATTTTCATCATAGGTACACTTCAACTATGACAGACAAATTTAGAAAAAAAAATCCAGAAAATCACATTGTAGGATTTTTAATGAATTTATTTGCAAATTATAGTGGAAAATAAGTATTTGGTCAATAACAAAAATGTATCTGAATATTTTGTTATATACCCTTTGTTGGCAATGACAGAGGTCAAACGTTTTCTGTAAGTCTTCACAAGGTTTTCACACACTGTTGCTGGTATTTTCGCCCATTCCTCCATGCAGATCACCTCTAGAGCAGTAATGTTTTGGGGCTGTTGCTGGGCAACACGGACTTTCAACTCCCTCCAAAGATTTTCTATGGGGTTGAGATCTGGAGACTGGCTAGGCCACTCCAGGACCTTGAAATGCTTCTTACGAAGCCACTCCTTCGTTGCCTGGGCGGTGTGTTTGGGATCATTGTCATGCTGAAAGACCCAGCCACGTTTCATCTTCAATGCCCTTGCTGATGGAAGGAGGCTTTCACTCAAAATCTCACGATACATGGCCCCATTCATTCTTTCCTTTACACGGATCAGTCGTCCTGGTCCCTTTGCAGAAAAACAGCCCCAAAGCATGATGTTTCCACCCCCATGCTTCACAGTAGGTATGGTGTTCTTTGGATGCAACTCAGCATTCTTTGTCCTCCAAACACGACGAGTTGAGTTTTTACCAAAAAGTTATATTTTGGTTTCATCTGACCATATGCCATTCTCACAATCTTCTTCTGGATCATCCAAATGCTCTCTAGCAAACTTCAGACGGGCCTGGACATGTACTGGCTTAAGCAGGGGGACACGTCTGGCACTGCACGATTTGAGTCCCTGGCGGCGTAGTATATTACTGATGCTAGGCTTTGTTACTTTGGTCCCAGCTCTCTGCAGGTCATTCACTAGGTCCCCCCGTGTGGTTCCGGGATCATTTTGACCCCACAGGGTGAGATATTGCGTGGAGCCCCAGATCGAGGTAGATTATCAGTGGTCTTGTATGTCTTCCATTTCCTAATAATTGCTCCCACAGTTGATTTCTTCAAACCAAGCTGCTTACCTATTGCAGATGCAGTCTTTCCATCCTGGTGCAGGTCTACAATTTTGTTTCTGGTGTCCTTTGACAGCTCTTTGGTATTGGCCATAGTGGAGTTTCGAGTGTGACTGTTTGAGGTTGTGGACAGGTGTCTTTTATACTGATAACAAGTTCAAACAGGTGCCATTAATACAGGTAACGAGTGGAGGACAGAGGAGCCTCTTAAAGAAGAAGTTACAGGTCTGTGAGAGCCAGAAATCTTGCTTGTTTGTAGGTGACTAAATACTTATTTTCCACCATAATTTGCAAATAAATTCATTCAAAATCCTACAATGTGATTTTCTGGATTTTTTTTCCTAATTTTGTCTGTCATAGTTGAAGTGTACCTATGATGAAAATTACAGGCCTCTCTCATCTTTTTAAGTGGGAGAACATGCACAATTGGTGGCTGACTAAATACTCCCCCCCCCACTGTATATAGCGTCAAATATGGTATGTTATGGCTGGATGATCCCTTCATTGGCACAAGGAAACTGACTGGAGATGAGGGGGGCAGGCTCAAGCTTCTAGTCCTACGTCTGCAAACTAAAGAGAAAGGAACTATCCATACCCATAAATTCAATCCCAAGATGTTCTGCCAATGCGTGACAAAAAGACACGCAGACACGTGACAAAAAGAAAAGAGAGGTATTTTTCAGATGAGGTGTTATTCAGAACTATATTGCTCACAAAATGTTTCTACAGAGAATGGAATAATGCTATATAATATAACTGACTATTTCACCTTATAGAATAATTATATAATTATTCTAGAAGAGGGTTTCCCAAACTTGGTCCTGCGGCCTCCCATAGGTGCATGTTTTGTTGTTCGCCCTAGCACTACACAGCTGAACAAAACATGCACCCATGGGAGGCCCCAGGACCAAGTTTGGGAAACCCTCTTCTAGAATATCCACTCTATTATAGTCTAACAGCTAACTAACTAAGATGATGTTACCACAATTAGGAAAAGTGATCAGACACCTAAACTCATCGAATACATGAGTTAATCAAAAATGCATTAAAATGTATCCATCTAATAATCGCTACCATGAGAGGAACTTTCTCAGTGCAGTGGCATGCACATGCAAACATCACTTTGCTTGCATTACCAATGGTAATGTCACTACACTGTCAATCAGGCAGGTTTACGGGCACTAGTTAGGGCATTAGTCGTTCAATGTTAAACACTACGACATGTCTTACACCTCTCATGATGTGTGATGATCATGTACTATTTCGATTCCCAACACACACTAATGCAGATCTACAAAGTCAATTTTTGCCGTCAAACCAAATTCTTTAATTGCCATTACTCCGATCAACAGCCATGCCTGTTAAATATGTTCAGAGGAATACAAAAATCATATATACAGTATATATACAGTGCATTTGGAAAGTATGCAGACCCCTTCACTTTTGACATATTTTGTTACCTTACAGCCTTATTCTAAAATGGATAAAATTCCAATGACACTGTTACGTACTGTGATGTACTTCCTATTCTCTCTTCGACAATAGGCTACAATTATCATACTGTTATTTTGGTTAATAGCTGTGTTATCAAAGGAGCTGTGATGTGATTATAAAGTTGTGTATAAACTGACGCAATGAGGTAGTATAGGAACAGAAGGCATATTTGTCCCTGAGTAAATCTGACTAATATTCAAACATCTTGTTGGCCCTTAAAAACGATGCAAAACATAAACACATGGCTGTTCTGCACTTGTGAACCCTCAGCTTAGAAGCTCCAAGGCACCTTTCATATGACTGCCCCAGTAACGCTGCTCTGAAAAATGTATAGAAATTCAGCCAATACTTTAGAAATGGGATTAGATTTAGTCCCATTATGCCAATGTGAACAAAAAATTTTTGTACCCTATACATGTTCTCTACTCAAAATATTGTTAGTGACAGCAATAACAACCACTCTGTTCTTGGTCAAATTCTATGATTCTCATTGTTAACAAATATCAAAGTCCTGCTTTCACCGTAACATGACAGCTGACTGAGTTTCAAAGTGTTTGCAACTTTCCCTACTTGGTCACGGGCAACTGTGACGCCTCAGGAGAGTACAGAGTACTATCAATATCAACAACATCTTCAACTACTCTCGCTGGGTCAAACAAGGACTAGTCAAATCAGAAGAAAAGGACTCCTTCCTGAATACTACTCTGAACAGACCCGAACATATACCTCCATTTTGAGTAGCGTACCCTCGACCCACAGCAGCCCTTGTCAGGAGGTCCGTTTGTCAGCGAGGGGTAAATGATTGTGCTCTCAGCTCTTCTGAACTGCTGTCGGAGCCGTCTTCATGTCTGTCCTCTCCGACCTCAGCTGCGTTCCCACAGCAAGCATGAAAATATATGACTATTTTGGCAACAGCCATACGGAGACATTGGCTGTCCCCCCTTTGGATAATATTTCCTGATCGTCAAGGATAGGGCTGCGTCCATCCTTTCTCGGCCTATACTACGCATACACAGCATCCGTAGCTCCTCCTCATCTACAGCATCCCTCCTCCTCCTCCGTAGCAGTGAGTGTCTCTTGTTACATTGCTGGTAGCGTGCTCTCCTTGAAGCTCCAGGGGTTCACGGACACAGTATTTTTCCCTGGCTAGATAAAGGCCACCAACTGGCCGCGGGAAGAGGTTTGGGGGTGGGGTGTTCTGAGAATTTTTGGTCCGCTAATAAAGTAAAGTCCCAGTGCACTACTTTTGTGGAAAAAAAATAGTTTTCTAAATAGTACAATAATTTACATTTATATTTCTTGGAGTTCTGATTTTTCAGGTGGTGCTGCATCATCCTCAGCATCCCTACTACCCACGGCTATGCCAACTGGGAGGAGGAGTAGTGGGCCACGATGATTAAAGGAACAGATAGCGACAGCAGCATTCCTTTGATTAGCTCCTCAAATTCACTCGCTGTCATCTCAGGGAGACGCAAAATACAACTCCCTCTGTTCCTTTGCTTCCTCCACACTCCGATTACATCTCAATAGGCGTCTTTTATTTGTTCCACCTTGTAGATGAAAGCATGGTTTTATTGCTGCTGTTTTGACAGGCAATGACGTGTATTCATGGATACTCAATAAAACATTTGAAATGATCAAATAATGTATCTTCAGTCTCTCTCTGTGTTTTCATAATTTTCCATCAATTTGCAAGAGGCTGAATTTCACCAGAGAAATCATCTGAGCGAGGGAAACAGCGCCTCTCTGTCTCAGTATAAGAATGCTGTTCATTGATTATAGCTCAGCCTTCAACACCATAGTACCCTCCAAGCGCATCATTAAGCTCGGAGCCCTGGGTCTGAACCCCTCCCTGTGCAACTGGTGAAGGTAGGAAACTTAACCTCCAGTACACTGATCCTCACCACATGGGCCCCAAAACGGTGGGTGCTCATCCCCCTCCTATTCTCCTTGTTCATTCATGACTGCGTGGCCACCCACGCCTCCAACTCAATCATCAAGTTTGCGGACGTCAGGACCTCCCGAGTGGCGCAGTGGTCTAAGCCACTGCATCGCAGTGCTAGCTGTGCCACTAGAGATTCTGGGTTTGAGTCCAGGCTCTGTCAGAGCCGGCTGCGACTGGGAGACCCATGGGGCGGCGCACAATTGGCCCAGCGTCGTCCGGGTTAGGGGAGGGTTTGGCCTGCAGGGATGTCCTTGTCCCATCGCGCACTAGCGACTCCTGTGGCGGGCCGGGCGCAATGTGTGCTGACACAGTCGCCAGGTGTACAGTGTTTCCTCCGGCCCATTGGTGCAGCTGGCTTCCGGGTTAAGTGGGCATTGTGTCAAGAAGCAGGGACACACGGATCTCGATCTTCGCCTTTCCCGAGTCCGTACAGGAGTTACAGCGATGAGACAAGACTGTAACTACCAATTGGAAACCATGAAATTGGGGAGAAAAAGTGGTAAAAAAAAGTTTGCAGACAACACAGCAGTGGTAGGCCTGATTACCAACGTCAAGAGAGCCTACAGGGAGGAGGTGAGGGCCCTGGCGGAATGGTGCCAGGAAAATAAACTCAATGTCAACAAAATGAAGGAGATGATCGTGGAGTTCAGGGGGTTTGGCCAGCAGGGATGCTCTTGTCCCATCGCGCTCTAGTGACTCCTGTGGTGGGCCGGGCGCACTGCATTCTCAACATGGGGGCCCTTAAGTGTGCTCAGTCTGTACTCCCTGTTCACTTATGACTGTACGCCCAGGCACAACACCAACAATGATAGGCCTGATCACCGACAACGACGAGACAGCCTATGGGGAGGAGGTCAAAGACCTGGCCGTGTGGTGCCAGAAAGACAACCTCTCCCTCAACGTGATCAAGACAAAGGAGATAATTGTAGACTACAGGAAAAGGAGGACCAAGCACACCCCCATTCTCATCGATGGGGCTGTAGTGGAGCAGGTTGAGAGCTTCAAGTTCTTTGGTGTCCACATCACCAACAAACTCACATGGTCCAAGCACACCAAGACAGTGGTCAAGAGGGCACGACAAAACCTACTCCCCCTCAGGAGACTGAAAATGTGGCATGGGTCCTCAGATCCTCAAAAGTGTTACGATGAGCGAAGGGGGGGAACCCAAGAGCGGACTCAGAAGAGGAAGCCGGGATGAATGCACAAATAGGTTTATTGATCACAGAGAAATGGGGAGTGCAGAACCGGGGTAGCTAAGATGAGTTGCAAAAACCAGGATTGTAGAGTGAGGTTGGAGTTGGCTGAGTAGAACAGGGGAACAGGTCCTGAGGGGAATCCAAGGTAATGGTGGTGAGTGATATCCAGAACAAGGTGGTTGGTGGTGAGATGTACAACAGGAGACAGGAGACAGAGACAGAGCAGTAACTACAAGGAGAGGACAAAAATGGTGTAAGGCAGGTAAACGAGCAAAGCAGAGCAACAGGATCTTGAGAATAAACAAAAGGCTAGACTGATACTGACTGAGCAGAGATTACGATCTGGCAGAGTGGAATTGGCAGGAATGGGTATTTGTAGATGTCTTGATTTATGGAACGAGTCGCAGCTGATAGAGATCTGCTTTGACTCCAGCACACATGTCTCCAACCACACCATCACACACAAATAGAAAGGGAGGGGTAGAGAGAGAAAGAGTGTACTGGAGCAAATAGCTGCAGGTAAAGCAAATACTGGATGACCACTAGGGGGTGTGGCAGGAGTAGATGTGACAAAAAGGTTCTACAGCTGCACCATCGAGAGCATGGTTGCATCACTGCATGGTATGGCAACTGCTCGGCCTCCGACCGCAAGGCACTACAGAGGGTAGTGTGTATGGCCCAGTATATCACTGGGGCCAAGCTTCCTGCCATCCAGGACCTCTATACCAGGCGGTCAGAGGAAGGCCCTAAAAATTGTCCAAGACTCCAGCCACTGGTACCGGAGTGCCAAGTCTAGGTACAAGAGGCAGATTATACCCCCAAGCCATAAGCCTCCTGAACATCTAATCAAATGGCTAACCAGACTATTTGCATTGCCCCCCCCCCCCATCTTTTACACTGTTGCTACTCTCTGTTATTATCTATGCAGTCACTTTAATAACTCTACCTACATGCACATGTTACCTCAATTACCTCGACTAACTGGTGCCCCCACACATTGACTCTGTACTGGTACCCCCTGTATAAAGCCTCACTATTGTTATTTTACTGCTGCTCTTTAATTATTTGTTACTATTACTTTTTTTATTTTAAATTTTTAAACTGCATTGTAAGTAAGCATTTCACTGTAAGGTCGGAGCATGTGACAAATCTAATTTAATTTGATTTGACTGCCTGTCTTTCAGAACACCTACATCACGGCCTGTTCACCCCGCTATCATCCTAAAGGCGAGATCAGTACAGGTGCATCAAAGCTGTTTCTATCTCAAGGCCATCATAATGTTATATAGCCATCGCTATCCGGCTACCACCCGGTTACTCAACCCGGCACCTTAGAGGCTGCTGCCCTACTGTATGTACTGTACATCGACATGGAATCACTGGTCACTTTAATAATGGAACACTAGTCACTTTAATAATGTTGCATAATTTTTTACCCAATTCATATTTACAGTTGAATTCAGAAGTTTACATATACCTTAGCCAAATAGATTTAAACTCAGTTTTTAAAGTAGAAATTCCCTGTCTTAGATCAGTTAGTATCACCACTTTTTTTTAAGAATGTGAAATGACAGAAATGACTTTCATCACATTCCCAGAGTGTCAGAAGATAACATACACTCAATTAGCATTTGGTAGCATTGCCTTTAAATTGGTTAACTTGGGTCAAACATTTCGGGTAGCCTTCCACAAGCTTCCCACAATATGTTGGGTGAATTTTGGCACATTCCTCCTGACAGAGCTGGTGTAACTGAGTCAGGTTTGTAGGCCTCACTCGCACACGCCTTTTCAGTTCTGCCCACAAATGTTCTATAGGATTGAGGTCAAGGCTTTGTGATGGCCACTCCAATACCTTGACTTTGTCCTTGAGCCATTTTGCCACAACTTTGGAAGTATGCTTGGGGTCATTGTCCATTTGGAAGACCCCTTTGCGCGACCAAGCTTTAACTTCCTGACTGATGTCTTGAGATGTTGCTTCAATATATCCACATAATTTTCCTACCTCATGATGCCATCTATTTTGTGAAGTGCACAAGTCCCTCCTGTAGCAAAGCACCCCCACAACATTATGATGCCACCCCCGTGCTTCACGGTTGGGCTGGTGTTCTTCGGCTTGCAAGCCTCCCCCCTTTTCCTCCAAATATAACGATGGTCATTATGGCCAAACAGTTCTATTTTTGTTTCATCAGACAAGAGGACATTCCTCCAAAAAGTATGATCTTTGTCCCCATGTGAAGTTGCAAACTGTAGTGTGGCTTTTTTATAGCGGTTTTGGAAAAGTGGCTTCTTCCTTGCTGAGCTGGAATTGTTGTTGTTCTGTTGACATTCTGTTGTTCTGGAATTGATTTGCACTTTTCGCACCAAAGTACGTTCATCTCTAGGAGACAGAACGCCTCTTCTTCCTGAGCGGTATGACGGCTGCGTGGTCCCATGGTGTTTATACTTGCGTACTATTGTTTGTAAAGATGAACGTGGTACCTTCAGGCGTTTGCTTCCAAGGATGAACCAGACTTGTGGAGGTCTACAATGTTTTTTCGGAGGTCTTGGCTGATTTCTTTTGATTTTCCCATGATGTCAAGCAAAGAGGCACAGAGTTGGAAGGTAGGCCTTGAAATACATCCACAGGTACACCTCCAATTGACTCAAATGATGTAAAATAGCCTATCAGAAGCTTCTAAAGCCATGACATAATTGGAATTTTCACTGGAATTTTCCAAGCCGTTTTAAGGCACAGTCAACTTAGTGTATGTAAACTTCTGACCTACTGGAATTGTGATACAGGTACTTATAAGTGAAAACAATTGTTGGAAAAATGACTTGTGTCATGCACAAAGTAGATGTCCTAACTGACTTGCCAATACTATAGTTTGTTAGCAAGAAATTTGTGGAGTGGTTGAAAAATGAGTTAATGACTCCAACCTAAGTGTATGTTAACATCAGACTTCAACTGTATATACCGTATTCTAATGTATTTTAGTCAATGCCACTCTGACATTGTTCATCTTAATATTTAAATTCCATTCTTTTACTTTTAGATTTCTGTGTATTGTTGTGAATTTTTAGATACTACTGCACTGTTGGGGCTAGGAACACAAGCATTTTTGCTACACCTGCAATAACAGCTGCTAAATATGTGTATGTGATCAATAAAATTGGATTTGATTTGTAGCCAAAGTATCTGATGCCTGTCGTTAACAAAAGAGTATAACATGTTGCCGTTGTAGCATTTGATTGATTGATGCCAACAAGCACTTGGCCTCCCTTCAGCTAAGCTCAACTGGGGGTTGTCCTGGTGCAGCAAAATGTACCCCAAGTGTGGCTAGTTTGGTTTTGGCTTCACACCAATCAAATCACCTCCTAAGAAAAAATGTAATTTCAGAAAAACATGTCTGTGATGGGGAGTCCCATAGGGCGGTGCACAATTGTCCCAGCGTCATCCCGGGTAGGCCGTCATTGTAAATAAGAACTGACTTGCTTAGTTAAATAAAGGTAAAATAAGCAATAATAATAATTTAGAGTTATTAACGTAACTTTAGTTATTCTACAATTGTTGGTCTATATGTTTTGATTTTTAATACATTCAAAGGCTGCATAATGAGACAAATTATTATTTGAAAAAAGTTGCATGAAAGGATTGAGCTCTGCCTTGTTTTTTTGCGCAGGCTGTACAGACTTCATCAGTTTCTCGTTCACAATTTGACAAGCACTTGATAATACCTCGAATTTCCCAGCGGCATCCTTTTGTGTGGCTGTAACGCCCCCTAAAAAAATCCAGGCCTTTTGCAGTCAGTGGCCGTTTTGCCTTTGGGCTGAATATAATAATTATAATTCCCTTCTCCCTGAGTGCACCTCTCACTCACATGGCTCTCCATCATGTGATCAGGGCTTTCTCACAGGCTACAGGTGAAGACAGACACACCGGGGAGGCAACTGCGCGCATCCATTATCACAAATGACCTCAAATGCAATTATGCATGTAATGCTTGTATTATGAAGGGTCAGTTTTATGGTGAAATTCATCTTCCCCAAACTTGAAACTCACGCCCTGCTTATGTATGCCAGTTAGGCTCTACACCCCTTGTAAAGCGGATTAATGTGCTTAATCTTAAGAAGTAATTTTGGCCACTTTAGTTGTTATACAAACACGAGGTGTGCGACTGTGATTAGAACATTTGAAAAAAGTAATTATGTCTTGCCTTACACTGGGCATCATTCACAAGTGATAATATATAATTCACAAGTGATAGGCTAATATTGTCACCCATCTGATTATTCTTGATTTAATCGTGTCTTTACATCTACTAAATTATGTATGTGTGAAATTTGTTTTGATTTAGAATGGACCGTTATCATGAGCCTATCTCGAAACAGGGGCAGGGGTTAAAATGCATGTCAACTATGCACTTAAATAGCGAATGGAGGACGCTTTTCCCGTGATTCATTTTCATGCCAGCCAGGTAGGCTATACTCCTGTTGTAAAGAGAAGCAATGTATTTAATATTATGAAACTTGAGAAATCAATGTAGTAGGCTAATTCTATAGAAAGCTGATGGAATCTTCCTCTTTTTATTAGAAGCCATCACTCTGTTTTCTCACGCAACTGCACAGCTTATAGTAATGTTGCGCAACATGCTAATTCGAATGACCATCAGCAGCAGCATCAGAGCTTGGAGAAGCCTCATTACCGTGACTAAATGGTCACATGGAATATGACTGCCTTCATGACCACCGGTGTGGCGGTAATACGGTCACCGTTACAGGCCTATGTGTGACTGTTGTCTTTTTGTTGTCTCAGCATCATTGTATATCATGGTCGTGTATGAACGAATGGGTTAAAGCTGGCTAATACTTTGGCTATCGACATGTCTCTAGACAACTGGAATGTGACAAGTGTCGCTGGTTCAAATTATATTTCATTTATACTCCGGTTGAATGTCTGTAGACCGTCGCTGCGACTGTCCGTTTCCTTGTTGCAGGCAGATGAAAAAAAATTCTACTTTGACCCTGTCGCTGCGTCTGGTGTCATGGTTACCTGACTAAGTCAGCAATGAGACAATGCTCACGTTTTAAAATCTCATGTAGAATGCCCTACTTTTATTTCATCACATCGTAAGCTATTTTCTTTAATTTTCTCACCATTAACTTGTAAATAATGCTATTTTTGTGAGTTTATTTTCCTGTGATAATCAATAAAAATGTGCTAAAGTTAAGATGTTGTCAACTATGATATGGTCAATATTTGAACTAACGTTAGTTAGCTAGCTAACAAGCTAGAAGCAAGCCAAGACATTATTTAGAGAGTTGCTGTCGTTGCTAGATTGGTATATATTAAATACATGTTTAAATGGAAGGGTTTATTATTATTTTAAACTGATGGGTTTATTGCTGTTAAAATACACCAGTTATGTTTATTATTATTTTAAACTGATGGGTTTATTGCTGTTAAAATACACCAGTTATGCTATTTTGGACCACCAGGGTGCTGATGTCGTGCAGCCTGTCGTTTTTGTGTTTATACTTTTTCATAATGTCAATGACAAGTTTGATGTCGGACGACAATAGAATGTTCATGATGTCATTGCGCCAACTGTCTACAGACATGTCAATAGACAAAGTATAAATCAGCCTTTATAGAGCAAACAACTAAATGATCAAAACACAGGCTGTAATATGGCTTTTTAACTGGCTTGGCTTGGCTTCCTCAGTGATTTTACCCACGCACCGCAACTGTTGCCAGGTAACCTATGGTAATTGGACAGTAAGGTGAGTGGGTACAGTGATAAAGTGCACTGGGGCCGTTGCCTGGGCGGCTGCCTTTCTCCCTTTCTTGCCTTTCCATGACATCAAAGAGGTCTCTGTTCCGGTTTTTACAGTGCCTCCATAATCCACCTCCCATAAGTGTTATTGCTCTTTAGATTATAAAATACATTGCAGGCTTAGGTTGTTTCCTTTCAAAGGCAGTAAGTAGCGATATAGAGCTTTTTTAGTACAGTAAACAACACTGTCCCCTGCCTCCTATTTGAAGGTTCAAGTTTGGAAAGTTGAATATACATAAGTTTGATTTTCATTTCCCCATCTTTCTTCTATTATTGTTCCATTCAATCATGACATAACTAACACAATATCAGGAAACTATAATGAATTGCATTAAATTTCATCCAACTCTACAAAACAAGGCAAAAAAAATGGACATGCGAGAAACAGGTAACGGTGACTAACCCCGATCCGTACACATTTGCACAACTGCAGCATTTAAACGAGGCTGCAATGAAAACTAATGGGACTGTAGCGATTGTGTTGGCATCAAAGTCCGGGGTGTGAACTAAGTCTCGATTCAGTGTCGATTGACATGGTAATGGACCCATAGTACTGGAGAAATAACTGACCCCGCTGACGCTTTAAAGACGTAACGTACTGCACAAATTATTCAACTCATTCTGTGCCGTACAGCCTCTTTCCAAAGCAAGAAATCATCAATGGTGAGTGTAAAGGGAATTACTCGTGAGTTCATCAATAGTTAATTCAATCCATTGTTCGTTTTTGCGTAATCACTGCGAGCCATCATGACTCTCAAAAACTGTGACTGCCACAGTTGAATTGTGAAGATAAATTTAGCGCCCCCTTGAAAACCATATTCAAAATCGACACAAACCTTTACATAGGTATGTAATGGCACATTATATAAACTCTTTATAGTGCTATATTTACATTTCAGTTTCCCCATACGACATATCTCCCCTTTCACTATGACGCGTTTGCTTCCCCACCCACCATTTTTAAAAAGACGATGATGCAGAGATGGGCATCATCAAGGTCTCGTCATTGATTTTGCTGGAAAGTGGAGAAATTGTGCTTTACAATGGTATTCATATTACAGTTGACCTGGAAGTATTACGTTTTTGGGGCGCTAAATTAAGGTCAAATGTATGGAACATCGCAACGTACAAAAGTGCGTTAGCTACCGTTATGGGATACATACAACATTTAAAAAAATTAAGCAACAGGAAGTAGCGCTGATTGAGCATGCTCCAATCACAAGCACAGACAGGAAGAGAAAATAGACGTACTGTAGAAGCTGGCCATTACGTAGTTTTGACAGCGATCACCAGTAAATTCATTTGGACACCTGAGAGGGAAACAAAAAAGTCACAAACAGAAGACAAGGAAGAAGAGAAGATGAGTTTACACCAGATCTACAGAAGACTCACGTGCATCGCTGGTGTTGTCAAGGAGACTGATGTCTTGCAACCATTGCCAGTTCTGTTTGCGAAAACATGTACTTGAGAGAAAAGTCTCAATCAATGTCTTATTCAACAGGCCTCGAAATTCAGCAAATGTTTGGCTCATGCATTCTGATTCCAGGGAGATTTAATTAAAACTTCTTCGGGCTAGGGTCCTTTTTTTTTACATTTCCGCCTGACTGACATGTCCCAAGTAAACTGCCTGTTGTTCAGGCCCTGAAGCCAGGATATGCAAATAATTGGTACCTTTGGAAAGAAAACACGTTGAAGTTTGTAGAAATGTTAAAATAATGTAGGAGACTATAACACAATAGATATGGTAGGAGAATATCCAAAGAACAACCAATCGGATTTTTGTTTTTTTGAGAGCCCATGCTCTTACAATGGAAAGTATATGGGCATAATAAATTCTAGCTCCCAGGATGCAATTTCTATGGCTTCCACAGGGTGTCAGCAGTCTATGTTCAAGGTTTCAGGCTTGTTCCAAAACGAATGAGAAATATCAGTTTGATTTTAGCAGGTGGGTTCTGTCTTCATCTTGCGTGCATACACACATTTCCAAGACTGTGTCCCTGTACTAAGTTTCCTATTGAACATACTTCTTTCCATATGAAACTGTATAGTTTGCTTACATTTTAGGGTATCTGAGGAGTCAATAGAAATGTATTTTGACTTGTTGAAACAAAGTCTAGGAGTAGATTTTCAGATTCCTATCTCTGCATGTTGAACGAGTGGATTACTCAAATCGATGTCGCCAACTAAAATTACTTTTTGGGATATAAAGAAGGATTTTATCTAACAAAACGGCACTACATGTTGTAGCTGGGACACTTTGGATGACAAATCAGAGGAGGATTTTCAAAAAGTAAGTGAATATTTAATCGCTATTTGTGAATTTGTGAAACCTGTGGCGGTGGAAAAATATTTTGATGTGGGGCACCGTCCTCAAACAATCGCAGGGCATGCTTTCACTGTAATGGCTACTGTAAATCAGACAGTGCAGTTAGATTTACAAGAATTTAAGCTTTCAACCAATAGACACTTGTATGTACCTAAATGTTTCATATCCATCATTTTTAACGATTATTTATTTGAATTGTGTGCCCTCCAGTGTGGACTCCATGCCTGAATAATTGTCTGATTATCCACCTCTTTTGATCCATCGAAAAAGGAAATCGAGTCAGGATGAGTGTGTATGTGTGTCTATTAGTAATTTGTATGCCGTTCTACTCCACTCCATACACACACACACACAACAAATTGTCTGGATGTATTGGCCGTCTGGCTCTGGGAGAGACAGTGATTGGAACTTTGGAACAGGTATGAAACACCAGAGAGGACACGAATGGCTGAGTGCACAAATATTTGGGGTTTATGACTCTCACAGGCACAGTGGCTTGACATCGCTTCCCAATGTATTCCGCTAAGCACCTGGGGGGGCCTGATGTAACATCTACCAGTCTACCAAGTAGCGGCACAGTAACAAATTAAGCCCTTCATTCAAATCTAAATGACTAGAGGCTAATTGAAAAAGGGCAACATACTGACCAATGCTCAGTTTTTTTGAAAAATCTGCCTTTTTTGACGATTCTTCGTTTGTAAGTTGTTTGTGTACTGAAGCGGGAATTAACGTGTGGGTTAGGGGCGAAGACTGGCAGATCATCTGGTGTCCGATGACAAAGCAGGAGGCTGAGTAATGTCTTGCTAAGGAAGAGATTGTGGAGTGAGATGAAGAAAGAATCCAACAAGCCAGTCCAGCTGTGATTCAGATCTGACAGGGTCTGATGGGCAAGCCCATTCTCTCAGAGGCAGAGAAAGAAAAGGGGGATAGAGAGAGGGGAACGTGGGAGTGGGATGGAAAATAGCAGGAAACTGATAGGTGTAGGTGTTGCTGGTATGTATGCTGGTTTACCCAGAGATCAGTGACCATTGTCAGGTAGAGTACAGTAGGACGTAATTCAAATGTACTGCCATTTCAAATAACCGCATGGCTAAAGAAATAATTTCATATTGGCTATGAATATTTAAATTTAAATATGAATAGTTAAATACATATTAAATCAAATAAAACATATAATTTGCTATAAATAAATTGAGGAGGGGGTCAGGATGGAAAGTGTTGCTTCCATGATGTTCTGACCCTTCCACACTGTGTGCCTGTTACAGAATCCGTGCTCCGACTGTTCAGGCTTCAGTGAATCGGGCTCCACAGGGACCCCTGGCGGACAGGTTATTTTTGTAGATAGAGTTATTTCTGAGGGAGACCGAGAGGTTATTTTTTCTCCCCTCCCTTCCAGTGATGGCATGCTGCATCATTTACTGAAAGGAAACAAAATATCCCGGAGACAGCAGCATTTTTGCGCTTAGTCACCGAAGTATTTAACACGAAACTCCATCTGTCGGTGGACGGTAAGAGTCTGTCTTATGTATGTATTGGATGGCCCAGACCCAAAGTGTATCCTTGGCAATGTCAAGCCTTGTGTCAGGCACAAAGAGGGAGGAGCTGCAGTGATCTTTCTTACTGCTGCAATGGAAGCAATAATACCATGAGCTATCACCACCTCACCATGTCTTTTGAAAACTACTGGATGTTCTAACCACAGATGTAATTATGTAATATACAAATTGGGAGATGCTGTAGATAATTAGGAAGAGTTTACAACCTCGGAATGTTTCTAAAGGGTCAATCCACTTTGCTATACAGACCACAGTGTACTTCAGTGCCTTAGTGGTCAATTGGTCTGGATAATACATGATTTTACCTCAGATGGATTTGATATGAATGACAATGATGGAGAATGTGGACAAGACAGCAGAGAGGTGATTATCTTGTCAAATATAGATGTCAGCGGTGTATGCTGTTGCTTCTCATATGAAGCGTGTAAAGAGCATGCCAGCTTGTTTGCTGCTCGGGATGATTCGCTACTCATGTGCCTTGAGCTGAGTACTCAAACTCTCAGAGATTGAGTCACAGAGGTTCAAGCCACAGGGGGCACTGGGAAAGCACATCAAGCCCCGTCCTGCCTTGGTCTCTCATCGGCTCTATCGCTTGGAACAGGGCTGAACACTCTTGACAACAAGAGTGCGATGCTGGAGCATAAATCAATGTCCTACTGTAAGAACACGGCTGATCCTGACATCAGCACAATGTCAGCACAGAGTCATGTTCAGTAGGGCATGTGACGGAAAACAATTTAAAACGTTTCACAACAACAAACTAAAATGACCGTTTCTTATTGGACAAGTCCAGGTAGTCCCTCCCTATTACAGTCTGTTTAGTTACAGTTGGTGCCTAATGAACATGACCCAGCTCTAAGGTTACAAAGTGAACAATGAAATGGGGAAGAAGACAGAAAGAAAATCTCATAAATGCAACATAGCCCCAGATTTGGGGTTTGTTTTTCTTAAATGGAGTGCAGCGGTTGGGCTGTTGCGCTGAAAGGAGCCGGCATTAATAATGTAGGGGGGCAGAGGAGCATGTGGATAGGGACCCCCACCTGCTCTGCTCTCCCTGTTGCTTAGCCCAGTTAGTGTCATGCAAAGCATCCATTAGAACATCCTCCCCTACGGCTGCCAAACAGACATTTAAAAATGCAGAGGCAACACATTTGTACACCGCCATGATGTCTTGTGCATTCACTTTAATCTCTGCTCAGGTCTTTGGATTGTTTAATGATTTACTCAAAAAACATTCAGCTGACACCTTTGCTTTACTGTAAAAAAGACTTTCCTCTAAACTTGGCCCAGTTTGGGCCTAAAAAGCTCTGGGGCCTAATTTAGCAGGCATAAATGGGGCTGGACATACCGCATTCTAAAAGATCATGACTTCAAACATGATAGATAGTAAATGTTATGACTGCATCTACTGTATCAGCATGTGCTACTTCTTGACATGTACAAAATAGCAAAGTAGTGTGCTGAAGTTGGCACCGGCATCATGTGGGAGCACAATTAAATATTTAGAAACAGCAGCTATAAGCCATCAGGAATTGTATTAAGCATAAAGTCAAACATAGTCTGCATAGTATAGTACAGTGTGTGGTGTGGATGGTGTTGTGTTTCATCATGTCCTACCTGCAGAGGAACTTGGACCTGCCAGGGGTGATGTCCAGGGTGAAGCACTCCCCTCCGTTTACGCAGTAGTTTTTCTGGCTGTCACTACAGCGCGTCATGTGGCTGGAGGTCTTCACCACAGCGGTGGTGCTGGTGGCAGCTGCAGGAAGATATGAGGGATTAGCAGGAAATGCAGGAAATGGATCCAGTCATCCCAGTAGACCCCTGGGGAGTGTTCAGCTGAACGCTAGTGCTTAGAGAAAGCTACTGTGGCCTCTCTGTACGCTCAGTGTACATCCATGATTTATACCCGTGCCCTTTGTTACAGAGGAAAGCAAAATTAATGGCAAGAGATATAGTAAACCGAACCCACAAAGCAAGGATTTGCTTATTGATTACTGCTATCCTTGACAGTAAATATATCAATAAAATGCTTTATCGCACATATGCCTTTACAACATAAAGATGTACATATATATTTACAAGAAATAAAAGACACCTCTTGCGGTAGAGCGATCATTTCAACAACTCAAATATAAATGTACCATTCCAGAGCTCAATTTTGTGAGAGAAGACCTGAAACAATGATGAAAGACATTCCATACACTTTAAAATAGAAAAATGCTACAATATGAACCAGCTTTGGAGCAGTGATGTTTCTGAAAAGTCTCAAGATGTGGAGACGCATTTCCCCTTTTCTGCCCATTGGAGCAGCTCAGGCCAGTGCCGTCCAGTGAATCAATAGGCTGGAGCTCTAAGCACTCTGTCTGCTGGAGGTCTCTACAGCCTCTCCCCACAGCCTGACCTCCCCAGTCTGCACTGTGTGAAAGCCCATAAACATTTGAAATAAGCACTTTCCCCCCGTAACCCTCTATCTCATCCGGATGTCACTTCTGGCATCAGAAGTCTTTGCGCATCGGAAATACAATGGATGCGACTGCCGGCCGAAAAGACGTCAGAGCTCGATGACTAGGGGGTTGAATGAGTTATCTTGCAAAATAAATATACTTCCTGGCATGGATGAACGCTCTAGTCGGTTTGACAGTGTTTAGGGCAAAAAACATCCCGTCCTGGACCGTGAACCACCCACCGGGCCCTCTCAGGCTCAGAGCACCACAAGGGCAGGAGGAGTATACTTTCACATACATCATTTTGGCTTGAAACCACATGTTGGTCCTGGCTAATTCCAGCCGGACGAGGTGAGCATTGCTGCATATTTTACTCCTTTTTAAAAACCTACCCCCCCCCCCCCCCGATGTCTTTTACTCCCTCATTCTCCATTTGCAATGGTAAGAGGATCGTGACCCGGATGCCAATGTGACTGGTTAAGGCCTCATTGACGATTCCGACGTAGTGCCGTGCCTGTGTCTCTTTCCTGACAGACAATCGAGTTAACTCATAGATTGTTGTTGAGATGACGCAATGATTTCATAGGTCACAGACACCATCAGGTTACATTTTGTACTGAGAGACATTACCTTTTGACTAAATGCAATTCAATCTCTAGGGGCCATACTGTTGTTTCCCAGTAAACAGCCAACACTGGTTGAATAATTGACAATGCAACAGATTGCTTATCTCCCACAAATCGAATTACTTGCTATGCCACCGTTAAATCAATCAAAAGTCTGCATCCTACTCTTCATTCTAAAAAACAAATGTAAGCTCCCCTCTGCATACAGATAGACTGTAGCTAATATATGGGGAAAAATCTCTCCTCACAGACGCCAATGCAATTACACTAGGGCTTAAACAAGTTTAAGTAATGACACACTCAAATAATCATGAATACCAACCATTCCAACGATATGACCCTCAGACAGCCATCCTCACTTTTTAAAATCCACCAACTTCCAGGTGCTAAATTGTAGGGCAGTTTATCTATTAGAAATGTTGAGCCTTTTCAGCACTGCAACTAAAAGACTGGCAACTGACCTACCTACGATTGCTCTGCTAGATAAGGGTAATTGCCCAGTGAGGAAAAAAGAAACACATCTGATTGCCATTACTGACGTTTTCAGCTTTTGTTTGGGACCTTTCAAAATGTCAACCAGCTATTGATACAAACCCTATCACTAACATTGATTCAATCAACAAAAGTCAGCATTGTTATCTGAAATACATCAGCACATACTGTATGCATTAGAACTGGTAAGCGATCGGTACCAAATCAGTCACGACACACCTTACTTCCTTGTACAGTCTAGTTCTTAATCCAGTATCAAAACAGGGAGAAATATGGTTTGAAATATTGTTAGTTTTACAGCAGAGGCTTAATGAGAGAAGCGAGAGAGAGGGTCATGAGGGCTATATTTAACAATGCTGCAGAGCTCAAGCTGCACCTTTTTTACCCACCGGGTTTGATGGAAGAGAAAGATACAGTTCAATCAACAACAGAAAATGTGTGAATAAGAAACCCAAAACTGGGGAGCGGAGCCACTGCTTGATAGAGTGTCTCATCCTTCTCCTGCATCGGCCCTTTGGACCGGCGGGCTGGTGGTGGATTTTTGCTGACCCAACAGCCCATTGCAGCTTACTGTATGCTTCCCAGTCAAACAGTTCACGCATATACACAGGTTTACATACACTTAGGTTGGAGTCATTAAAACTCGTTTTTCAACCACTCCACAAATGTCTTGTTAACAAACTATAGTTTTGGCAAGTTGGTTAGGACATCTACGTTGTGCAAGACAAGTTATTGATACAGATTATTTCACTTATAATGAACTGTATCACAATTCCAGTGGGTCAGACTTTTACAGGCACTAAATTGACTGTGCCTTTAAACAGCTTGGAACATTTCAGAAAATTACGTCATAGCTTTAGAAACTTCTGATAGGCTGATTGACATCATTTGAGTCAATTGGAGGTGTACCTGTGGATGTGGATGTATTTCAAGGCCTACCTTCAAACTCAGTGCCTCTTTGCTTGACATCATGGGAAAATCAAAAGAAATCAGCCAAGACCTCAGATTTTTTTTGTAGACCTCCAGAAGTCTGGTTCATCCTTGGGAGCAATTTCCAAACGCCTGAATAGAATTCTATTCATTGACTACAGCTCAGCGTTCAACAACATTGTGCCCTCAAAGCACATCACTAAGCTAAGGACCGTGGGACTAAACACCTCCCTCTGCAACTGGATCCTGGACTTCCTGATGGGCCGCCCCCAGGTGGTAAGGGTAGGCAACAACACGTAGGCCACACTGATCCTCAACACTGGGGCCCCTCAGGGGTGCATGCTCAGTTTGTACTCCCTGTTCACTCATGACTGCAAGGCCAGGCACGACTCCAACACCATCATTAAGTTTGCAGACGACACAACAGTAGGAGGCCTGATCACCGACAACGATGGGACAGCCTGTAGGGAGGAGGTCAGAGACCTGGCCGTGTGGTGCCAGGACAACAACCTATCCCCTAACTTGATCAAGACAAAGGAGATGATTGTGGACTACAGGAAAAAGAGGACGTAGTGGAGCAGGTTGAGAGCTTCAAGTTCCTTGGTGTCGACATCACCAACAAACTATCATGGTCCAAACACACCAAGACAGTCTTGAAGAGGGCAAAACAAAGCCTATTCCCCCTCAGGAGACTGAAAATATGTGGCATGGGTCCTCAGATCCTCAAAAAGTTCTACAGCTACACAATCGAGTGCATCACTGACTGGCTGCATCACTGCCTGGTATGGGAACTGCTCGACCGCAAGGCACCACAGAGGGTAGTGTGCATGGCCCAGTACATCACTGGGCCCAACTTCCTAGCATCGAGGACCTCTACACCCTGCAGTGTCAGAGGAAGGCCCTAAAACTGGTCAAAGACTCCAGCCATCCTAGTCATAGACAGTTCTCTCTGCTACTGCATGGCAAGCAGTACCGGAGCGACAAGTCTAGGTCCAAGAGGCTTCTAAACAGCTTCTACCCCAAGCCATAAGACTCCCAAACAGCTAATCAAATAGCTACCCAGACTACTTGCATTGTCCCTCCCCCCTTTTACACTGCTGCTATTCTCTGTTTATTATCTATGCATAGTCACTTTAACTCTTCACTTTAACTTGACTAAGCTGTGCTCCCTGTAAATAGCTTTGCTACTGTTATTTTACTGCTGCTCTAATTTTTTACTTAACACTTATTTTTCTTAAAACTGCATTGTTGGTTATGGGCTTGTAAGTAAGCATTTCACTATAAGGTCTACTACACCTGTTGTATTTGGCGCATGTGACAAATAAAAGGTGATTTGATATATACTTCATAGAAATCTGGAAACACTGTGCAGTTACTTTAATGACGCGAATGAATTAGCAAAATCTTCTCTGCAACTTCTGTTAGGACATACATGTTTAACATAGTGCCAGTTCTCCCTCCCAATGCCAGACAGACGTTTCAACAAATGGCTAGCAGAGAGTTTAGCGCAGTTTTGGGCTAACAACCAGGATCATTAATCAAGCAGAGTAAGGGGTGCTTAAAATTGAGACCCAAACAGCACATAATGCACTACTTTTTAACCACAGCTTTGGTCAAAAGTAGTGCACTATATTAGGGAATATGGTTCCATTAGGGACACAGTCATAAATTATGTTGATTTATTTAATGTTTAATAATAGTGTGACTGGCCATTATGGGAAACCGAGTGTACAAAACTACAGAGTCAAACTTTTAATGAGGCACCACTAACCCTTTGTTGAGTGTCCTGTATAAAATGGACTTGAAAGTCACTGCCTGAATCATTGGCACTCACGACAATGTTCACGTCGTGATCATCACTGATCAATTATGGTTTATTTCAAGGGTGTCCTTTGGGTGGAACACATGCACACACACACAAACACAGGACAAATACACACAAACCTGTCTCTGTTTGGGCAGCAAGGTCACTCGCTCCCCTGTAGGGCTGTGTGTTTAGCAGTGTGTTCCTTCTGATGAGGACGGATGGCTAGCAGGCCAAGTGTGCCTCTCTGTGTGCGTGTATGTGTAGCCTGGGCTGTCAGATGATTCATATCCCCATGGCTGTGAAACAAACTACCTCAGTCCAGACCAACGCAGGCAAGTGACAAGCAGAGAGAGACACCGCTGACAGTGGACTTGCGAGATACCAGACATAAGGACATTTTTCGTAGCAGGTTAGTAGAACTTACTCAGCAAGTTTGGATAATTAACATAGCTGGTAAGGAGACTGAGATTAAGGTTAAGAAAAGGTTTAGGATTAGGGAAAATCCTCTCCTAACCTGCTACGAAAATCACTTTGTATGTGGTCCCCTCAATCCACCGCATCCACCGATGTAGGCCCTCCACATCGGTTTGTCAGACAAGAAGACATCTCGAACATCAGTCTACTCACGAAAACATCTGTAGTGTCCAACCGCTTGGTCTACAAACTAATACCACACTTCTCACGAATACAATATTGTTCTCCGTATCAGGTTCTTACTGTGGAATGTACAGTCGTGGAAAAGTTTTGAGAATGGCACAAATATTTATTTTCACAAAGTCTGCTGCCTCAGTTTGTATGATGGCAATTTGCATACACTCCAGAATGTTATGAAGAGTGATCAGATGAATTGCAATGAATTGCAATGTCCTTCTGTGCCATGCAAATGAACTGAATCCCCCAAAAACATTTCCACTGCATTTCAGCCCCGGCACAAAAGGACCAGTTGACATCATGTCAGAGATTCTCTTGTTAACACAGGTGTGAGTGTTGACGAGGACTAGGCTGGAGATCACTCTGTCATGCTGACTGAGTTCGAATAACAGACTGGAAGCTTCAAAAGGAGGGTGGTGCTTGGAATCATTGTTCTTCCTCTGTCAACCATGGTTACCTGCAAGGAAACACGTGCCGTCATCATTGCTTTGCACAAAAAGGGCTTCACAGGCAAGGATATTACTGCCAGTAAGATTGCACCTAAATCAACCATTTATCGGATCATCAAGAACTTCAAGGAGAGCGGTTCAATTGTTTCGAAGAAGGCATCAGGGCACCCAAGAAAGTCCAGCAAGCGCCAGGACCGTCTCTTAAAGTTGATTCAGCTGCAGGATCGGGGCACCACCAGTGCAGCGCTTTCTCAGGAATGGCAGCAGGCAGGTGTGAGTGCAACTTCACAAACAGTGAGGCAAAGACTTTTGGAGGATGGCCTGGTGTCATGAAGAGCAGCAAAGAAGCCACTTCTCTCCAGGAAAAACACCAGGGACAGACTGATATTCTCCAAAAGGTACAGGGATTGCACTGCCGAGGACTGGGGTAAAGTCATTTTCTCTGATGAATCCCCTTTCCGATAGTTTGGGGCACCCGGAAAAAAACTTGTCCAGAGAAGACAAGGTGAGAGCTACCATCAGTCCTGTGTCATGCCAAGAGTAGAGCATCCTGAGACCATTCATGTGTGGGGTTGCTTCTCAGGCAAGGGAGTGGGCTCACTCACAATTTTGCCTAAGAACACAGCCATGAATAAAGAATGGTACCAACACATCCTCTTGAGAGCAACTTCTCCCAACCATCCAGGAAGTTTGGTGATGAACAATGCCTTTTCCAGCATGATGGAGCACCTTGCCATAAGGCAAAAGTGATAACTAAGTGGCTTGGGGAACAAAACATCAATATTTTGGGTCCATGGCCAAGAAACTCCCCAGACCTTAATCCCATTGAGAACTTGTGGTCAATCCTCAAGAGGCGGGTGGACAAACAAAACCCCACAAATTCTGACTTTGCAAGAATGGGCTGACATCAGTCAGGATGTGGCCCAGAAGTTAATTGACAGCCTGCCAGGGCGGATTGCATAGGTCTTGAAGCACTAAATAAACTTCAGTTGGTGCTAAATACGGCTGCTAGAATCCTGACTAGAACCAAAAAATTTGATCATATTACTCCAGTGCTAGCCTCTCTACACTGGCTTCCTGTCAAAGCAAGGGCTGATTTCAAGGTTTTACTGCTAACCTACAAAGCATTACATGGGCTTGCTCCTACCTATCTCTCTGATTTGGTCCTGCCGTACATACCTACACGTACGCTACGGTCACAAGACGCAGGCCTCCTAATTGTCCCTAGAATTTCTAAGCAAACAGCTGAAGGCAGGGCTTTCTCCTATAGAGCTCCAACGGTCTGCCTACCCATGTCAGAGACGCACCTTTAAGTCTTTACTGAAGACTCATCTCTTCAGTGGGTCATATGATTGAGTGTAGTCTGGCCCAGGAGTGGGAAGGTGAACGGAAAGGCTCTGGAGCAACGAACCGCCCTTGCTGTCTCTGCCTGGCCGGTTCCCCTCTTTCCACTGGGACTCTCTGCCTCTAACCCTATTACAGGGGCTGAGTCACTGGCTTACTGGGGCTCTCTCATGCCGTCCCTGGAAGGGGTGCGTCACCTGAGTGGGTTGATTCACTGATGTGGTCATCCTGTCTGGGTTGGCGCCCCCCCTTGGGTTGTGCCATGACGGAGATCTTTGTGGGCTATACTCGGCCCTGTCTCAGGATGGTAAGTTGGTGGTTGAAGATATCCCTCTAGTGGTGTGGGGGCTGTGCTTTGGCAAAGTGGGTGGGGTTATATCCTTCCTGTTTGGCCCTGTCCGGGGGTGTCCTCAATGGGTCCACAATGTCTCCTGACCCCTCCTGTCTCAGCCTCCAGTATTTATGCTGCAGTAGTTTATGTGTCGGGGGGCTAGGGTCAGTTTGTTATATCTGGAGTACTTCTCCTGTCCTATTCGGTGTCCTGTGTGCTTGACTGCCGTTGTGAGGTCAGAATGTTCGGATCAACCCTACTAATCTGCCAGAGCGTCCGGTGTGCACTCTGAATTTACGACAATCTCAGAGCACAGTTGCAGGCACCAACGCTCTGGATAACATAACAGCCTAACCAGCTCTGCTAGGGTGAGTAAAGTTGTCAGGGTGGGGTGTTCTCTCATTATGTGTCTGGAAGTAGCTAGCGAGCTAGCCAATGTTAGTCAGTTAGCTTGGGTGCTTAACATAACAGCCTAACCAGCTCTGCTAGGGCGAGTAATGTTCAGTGAGCTGTTCTCTCTCTCACTTAGATGTCTGGAAGTAGCTTGTGTAACAGTTTTGCTTCTGACCCTCTCCTCTCCTCTACCTAGGCTCAAACCAGGGACCCTCTGCACACATCAACAACTGACACCCACGAAGCATCATTACCTGTCGCCCAAGGGAAGGGAAACAACTAGCAAGGGAAACAACTACTTCAAGGTCTCAGAGTGAGTGATGTCACCAGTTGAAACGCTATTAGCACGCACCCTGCTAACTAGCTAGCCATTTCACACCTGTTACACTAGCAAGTTAGCTTGGGTGCTTGACTGCTGTTAGTACATTCGGATCAACACTTAAAGAGATGGGTGATGCTAAAGCTTAAGAGGGTGTGAACGATGCTGAATGGATGTAGACAAGAAGGGCTCTCCAATAGTAGTACCAAAACATTCAAAGGCCATTTTCTCAAAAGTGAGTTTCATGTTTATCAACTTTCAAAGCAAAATTACTTTCCCATTGTTCCTCATCTGTAGTGTATGATATACCATTTTGTAGCTGTGAGTCTCTACTTTTTTCCAATCTAAAGAAATGCAATTTCAAATTTTGCTACATTAGACCAATTTGAGCCTGTCGATCACATATGATGTGTGTAAAATACCTTTTTGATTGTACTGATTATGATGAGCTAATTCTAAGCTATTTACCAGCTATGTGTGGCATCATGTTTGTTACAATGCATTCTGGTTGTCACGTAAGCGTCTATCAGACCAAAGATTTTATAACAAAACGAGGTGAAGAGATGGTTCCCTCAACTGACTTATGGAGCTTTCAAGACAACTGGGAGCTCGTAAGAATACGAGATCAAATCATGACATCAGTGATCTTCAGGTTGGAAAGTCTGAGCTCTAAAGAGGTGAGAGTTCTCAAGTTGTAATTCCGAGTTTGATGACCATTCAAAATAATTTTTCCCAGAAAGAGCACTGTTTTTTTGAGTACCCAGGTGTCTTCAATGCAGTAATATGCTGTCTCAACATCAACAGGTGAAGAGGCGACTCCGGGATGCTTGCCTTCTAGGCAGAGTTCCTCTGCCCAGTGTCTGTGTTCTTTTGCCCAACATAATATTTTATTTTTATTGGCCAGTCTGAGATATGGCATTTTCTTTGCAACTCTGCCTAGAAGGCCAACATCCCGGCGTCACCTCTTCACTGTTGATGTTGAGACTGGTGTTTTGCAGGTGCTATTTAATGAAGCTGCCAGTTGAGGACTTGTGAGGTGTCTGTTTCTCAAACTAGACACTCATTTACTTGTCCTCTTGCTCAGATCTGCTCCGGGGCCTCTCACTCCTCTTTCTATTATGGTTAGGGCCAGTTTGCTCTGTTCCTTGAAGTGAGTAGTACACATCGTTGTACGAGATCTTCAGTTTCTTGGAAATTTCTTGCATGGAATAGACTTCATTTCTCGGAACAAGAATAGACTGATGAGTTTCAGAAGAAAGTTATTTGTTTTTGGCCATTTTGAGCCTGTTATATTTCCCCTTATATTTTCCTTTCAGTGTCCATATATCTAATTGGCATCGGCTAATGCTATCGTTTCTTCCTAGAGAAGAACAGGTTCACTGAATGGAAAACATAGTCATTGTGGATGCTGTTTCAAAGCCAAACACAACAAAATGGACAGTGCTTTCTAAGGTGATGATTAATTCAAAGCATTTAAGATTTTGTATGTAAACACCAATACACATATTAGAGCTTATGCATGTATACCACCCCAACCACCCCCCACCCCGCCTCAAGGGTTTTTCTTTATGTTTACTATTTTCTACATTGTAGAATAATAGTGAAGATGTCAAAACTATGAAATAAGATCAGTTCATTAGAGTTACCATCCTCAGAAATTGCAGCCCAAATAAATGCTTCACAGAGTTCAAGTAACAGACACATCTCAACATCAACTATTCAGAGGAGACTGTTGGTTGGAAAAGCATTCCAGGTGAAGCTGTTGAATGCCAAGTGTGCAAAGCTGTCATCAAGGTAAAGGGTGGCTACTTTGAAGAATCTCATTCATAAAATATATTTGGATTTGTTTTACACTTGGTTACTACGTAATTCCCTGTTTTACTTCATAGTTTTCATGTCTTCACTATTATTCTACAATGTAGAAAATAGTAAACATAAAGAAAAACCCTTGAGGCGGGGTGGGGGGTGGTTGGGGTGCATAAGCTCTAATATGTGTATTGGTGTTTACATACAAAATCTTAAATGCTTTAAAGAAAAGCCTTGAATGAGTAGGTGTGTCAAATCCTTTGACTGGTACTGTACATACAGTACACTGTATTTATAGATTGCATCTGTTACAGTGCTATTTGGTTTGTTAAAATTGGATTCCTTCTGACATTATGATACATATTTTTTTTTTTTTTATGTTTATTATTCATGTACTTGTTTCACATTTTACTGTGTAACAATCAGCTCGGATTTCAAACCATGCTGCAATTAAAAGTTCAAAGAATTTACAGGATCAGTCTCACCGAATTGTTGAGGATCCAGGCTGGTGGATTTCCTTACATCAGCTCAATGTTCATGGCATCCTCCAAAACAAACACAATCCACAAGAATGAGCAACAATTATCACCTTGAATGGTTAAATCTATCCTCTTTATACAAATGGAACCTCAGCCAGGTACACACCAAATACTACTTCCCCCTTAAAGGGATAGTCCAAAAATATGACAATGACGGCCATCCTAGCTTTGCTCAGACAAATAAACGCAGACAAATAAACGGACAAATAAACGCTGTTTTGTCCTGTCCCGTGTAAACAGTTGAAATGTTTACATAAACCTTAGCCAAATACATTTAAACCCAGTTTATCACAATTCCTGACATTTAATCCAAATAAAAAATCCACTTTATTTTAAGAATATGAAATTATTTATTTCAGCTTTAATTTCTTTCATCACATTCACAAGTTTACATACACTCAATTAGTATTTAGTAGCATTGCCTTTAAATTGTTTAACTTGGGTCAAATGTTTCGGGTAGCCTTCCACAAGTTTCCCACATTAAGTGGGTGAATTTTGGCCCATTCCTCCTGACAGGCCTCCTTGCTCACACACACTTTTTCAGTTCTGCCCACAAATCTTCTAAAGGCTTAGGTCAGAGCTTTGTGATGGCCAATCCATTACCTTTGTTGTCCTAAGACATTTTGCCACAACTTTGGATGTATGCTTGGGGTCATTGTCCATTTGGAAGACCCATTTGCGACCAAGCTTTAACTTCCTGAATGATGTCTTGAGATGTCGCTTCAATATATCCACATCATTTTCCCACCTCATGATGCCATCTATTTTGTCCTTTCCTTTGCTGAGTGGCCTTTCAGGTTATGTCGATATAGGACTCCTTTTACTGTGGATATAGATATTTTTGTACCTGTTTCCTCCAGCAACTTCACTAGGTCCTTTGCTGTTGTTCTGGGATTGATTTGCACTTTTCGCACCAAAGTACGTTCATCTCTAGGAGACAGAACGCGTCTCCTTCCTGAGCGGTATGACGGCTGCGTGGTCCCATGGTGTTTATACTTGCGTACTATTGTTTGTACAGATGAACGTGGTATCTTCAGGCATTTGGAAATTGTTCCCAAGGATGAACCAGACTTACAATTTATTTTCTGAGGTCTTGGCTGATTTCTTTTGATTTTCCCATGATGTCAAGCAAAGAGGCACTGAGTTTGAAGGTAGGCCTTGAAATGCCTCCACAGGTACACCTCTGTTTTGACTCAAATTATGTAAAATAGCCTATCAGAAGCTTCTAAAGCCATGACATAATTTTCTGTAATTTTCCAAGCTGTTTAAAGGCACAGTCAATTTAGTGCATGTAAACTTCTGACCCACTGAATTGTGATACAGTGAAATAATCTGTCTATAAGCAATTGTTGGAAAAATTACTTGAGTCATGCACAAAGTAGATGTCCTAACCGATTTGCCAAAACCATAGTTTGTTAACAGGAAATGGCCCCGTCAGTAGAGGATGCCTGGTTGCTCTTCGAAAGTGCTTTCCTCTCCATCTTAAATAAGCACACCCCATTCAAAAACTGTACAACTGAGAACAGATATAGCCCTTGGTTTACCCCAGACTTGAATGCCCTTGACCAGCAAAAAAACATCCTGTGGTGCTCTGCATTAGGATCGAATAGCCCCCGCGATATGCAATTTTTCAGGGAAGTCAGGAACCAATATACTCAGTCAGTTAGGAAAGCAAAGGCTAGCTTTTCAAACAGAAACAGCACTATTTCCCAAAAGTTTTGGGACACTGTGAAGTCCATGGAGAATAAGAGCACCTCCTCCCAGCTGCCCACTGCACTGAGGCTAAGAAACACTGTCGCCACCGATAAATCTACGATTATCGATCATTTCAATAAGTATCTTTCTACGGCTGGCCATGCTTTCCACCTGGGTACGCTGACCCTGGGCGAACATCACAGCACCCCCCCTGCAGCTACTTGCCCAAGCCCCTCCCCCCCCCTTCTTCATTATCCAAATCCAGACAGCTGATGTTCTGAAAGAGCTGCAAAATCTGGATCCTACAAATCAGCTGGGCTAGACAATCTGGACCCTTTCTTTCTAAAATGATCCTCCGAAATTGTTGAAACCCCTACTACCAGTCTGTTCAACCTCTCTTTCGTATCGTTAAAGATTGGAAAGCTGCTGCGGTCATCCCCCTCTTCAAAGGGGGAGACACTCTAGACCCAAACTGTTATAGACCTATATCTATCCTGCCCTGCCTTTCTAAAATCTTCGAAAGCCAAGTTAACAAACATATCAACGACCATTTCGAATCCCAACGTACCTTCTCTAATATGCAATCTGGTTCTCAGCTGGTCATGGGTGTACCTCAGCCACGATCAATGTCCAAAATGATATCATAACCGCCATGGATAAAAGACAGTACTGTGCAGCTGTCTTCATCGACCTGGTCAAGGCTTTCGACTCTTTCAATCACTGCATTCTTATCGGAAGACTCAATAGCCTTGGCTTCTCAAATGACTGCCACGCATGGTTCACCAACTACTTCTGAGATAGAGTTCAGTGTGTCAAATCGGAGGGCCTTTTGTCCGGACCGTTGGCAGTATCTATGGGGGTGCCACAGGGTTGGGTCTTTTCTCTGTATATATCAATGATGTCGCTCTTGCTGCTGGTGATTCTCTGATCCACCTCCATGCAGACCACACCTTTCTGTATACATCTGGCCCTTCTTCAGACACTGTGCTAACAAACCTCCAAATGAGCTTCAATGCCATACAACACTCCTTCCATGGCCTCCAACTGTTTTTAAATGCTAGTTAAACTAAGTCAACCGATTGCTTCAACCGATTGCTGTCCGCACCCTGCCCCCCCCCCCCCCCCCCCCCCCCCCCCCCGACTAACATCACTACTCTGGACGGTTCAGACTTAGAATATGTTAAATACCTAGATGTCTGGTTAGACTGTAACTCTCCTTCCAGACTCACATTCAGCATCTCCAATCCAAAATTAAGTCTAGAATCGGCATCCTATTTCGCAACAAAGCATCCTTCACTCATGCTGCCAAACATACCCTTGTAAAACTGACTATCCTACTGATCCTTGACTTCGGGCAATGTCATTTACAAAATAGCCTCCAACACTCTACTCAGCAAACTGGATGTAGTCTATCACAGTGCCATCCGTTTTGTCACTAAATTCCCATATACCACCCACCACTTGCAACCTGTATGCTCTCGCTGGCTGGTCCTCACTACGTATTCGTCGCCAAGCCCACTGCCGCCAGGTCATCTATACATCTTTGCAAGGTAAAGCCCTGCCTTATCTCAGCTCACTGGTCACCATAGCAACACCCACCCATAGCACACGCTCCAGCAGGTATATTGCACTGGTTGTACCCAAAGCCAACACTTACTTTGGCCTCCTTTCCTTCCAGTTCTCTGCTGCCAATGACTGGAACGAATTTCAAAAATCTCTGAAGCTGGAGTCTTACATCTCTCTCTCTAACTTTAAGCATCAGCTGTCAGAGCAGCTTACCGATCTCTGTACCTGTACACAGTCAATCTGTAAATAGCACACCCAACTACCTCATCCCCATATTATTACTTACCCTCTTGCTCTTTTGCACCCAGTATCTCTACTTGCACATCATCATCTGCACATCTATCACTCCAGTATTAATGCTAAATTGTAAGTATTTCGCCTCTATTTATTGCCTACCTCCCCCCTACTCTTCTACATTTGCACACACAGTACATACATTTTTCTATTGTGTTATTGGCTGTACATTTGTTTATGTGTAACTCTGTGTTGTTGTTTGTCACACTGCTTTGCTTTATCTTGGCCAGGTCGCAGTTGTAAATGAGAGCTTGCCTACCTGGTTAAATAAAGGTTAAATATTTTTTTTAAATAAAAAGACAGTGCTGAGACAGATGGTGGAGATGAGGAAGGTTGCAATGCAGGAAGAGGCAGAGGAGTCACAGAGAGAGGAAGCAAGCTGAGAGAGAAGTTAGTACTGGTTCCCAAACTTGGAATCAGGAACCCATGAGGGGTCCCCTGAGATTTAAACGAGGTCCCCTGAGAGAATCTGTAATTTTTCAAACATTTTAGAGTCAACTAAGTTCATTTAACACTTGCGCACTTTTGCAGTTTACAATAAAGAAAACTGCATTTCAGTACAGCTTACATGAGATAATAAGAACATGAACGTGATTAAAAAGATAACACATTTCAATATAAACATCTCCATATCCTATATTTCTGGACATTTCTAGTGTCCAGTCCAAATTAACTGTTTTGGGAGGCATGACCTGATGTGCGTTTTCTGTCATTTTTAACTACCTGAAAATGCAATCAAACAATACAGTTCCAAAAATGTAATATATTTTGGTTTATATCGGTGATTGTTCGTCTTATCTCGATCGCCCACTGGTGTTTATAGTTTATCCACTTATTTTTTTTACATCTACATCACTGACGATGATCGATGCTACTCTACAAATGCAGCGTGGTGGTTACTCATGTTCTTTAATGAATGAAAAGTGACGATACATGAAATAACTTAATAAATACAAAAACAACAAACGGAAACCTAATTACAGCCTATCTGGTGAAACTACACAGAGACAGGAACAATCACCCACGAAAGACAAAGCGAACTCAGGCTACCTAAATACGGTTCCCAATCAGAGGCAACGAGAAGCACCTGACTGCTGATTGAGAACCGCCTCGGGCAGCCAAGCCTATACAACACCCCTAATCAGCCGCGATCCCAAATACTACAAACCCCAATACGAAACACAACACACAAACCCATGTCACACCCTGGCCTGAACAAATAATTAAAGAAAACACAAAATACTAAGACCAAGGCGTGACAGAACCCCCCCCCCCCAAGGTGCGGACTCCCGGACGCACCTCAAAACCGTAGGGAGGGTCCGGGTGAGCGTCTGTCCATGGTGGCGGCTCCGGCTCGGAACGTGGACCCCACTCCATAAATGTCATAGTTCCTCCCCTTCGCGTCCTGGGATAATCCACCCTCGCCGCCGACCATGGCCTAATAGTCCTCACCCAGAACCCCACAGAACTGAGGAGCAGCTCGTGACTGAGGGGCATCTCGGGACTGAGGGACAGCTCGGGACTGAGGGACAGCTCGGGACTGAGGGACAGCTCGGGACTGAGGGGCAGCTCGGAACTGAGGGGCAGCCCGGGAACTGAGGGGCAGCTCGGGACCTGAGGGGCAGCTCGGGACTGAGGGGCAGCTCGGGACTGAGGCAGCTCGGGACTGAGGGGCAGCTCGGGACTGAGGGGCAGCCCGGAACTGAGGGGCAGCCCGGAACTGAGGGGAAGCCCAGTACTGAGAGGAAGCCCAGTACTGAGAGGAAGCCCAGTACTGAGATGAAGCTCAGGTAGGTAGTAGGCTCCGGTAGATCCTGGCTGGCTGGCGGATCTGGAAGATTCAGGTTGACTAGCAGATCTGGAAGATTCTGGTTGACTAGCAGATCTGGAAGATTCTGGTTGACTAGCAGATCTGGAAGATTCTGGTTGACTAGCAGATCTGGAAGATTCTGGTTGACAGGCTGATCTGGAAGAATCTGGTTGACTGGCAGATCTAGAAGATCATGGCTGACTGGCGGATCTAGCTGCTCTATGCAGACTGACAGCTCTGACTGCTCCATGCAGGCTGACAGCACCCTGCAGACTGGCAGCTCCTTGCAGACTGGCAGCTCCTTGCAGACTGACAGCTCTGGCTGCTTCATGCAGGCTGACAGCTCTGACTGCTCCATGCAGGCTGACAGCTCCTTGCAGACTGACAGCTCCTTGCAGACTGGCAGCTCCTTGCAGACTGGCAGCTCCTTGCAGACTGGCAGCTCCTTGCAGACTGACAGCTCCTTGCAGACTGACAGCTCCCTGCAGACTGGCAGCTCCTTGCAGACTGGCAGCTCCTTGCAGACTGACATCTCTGACTGCTCCATGCAGGCTGACAGCTCCTTGCAGACTGGCAGCTCCTTGCAGACTGGCAGCTCCTTGCAGACTGGCAGCTCCTTGCAGACTGACAGCTCTGACTGCTCCATGCAGGCTGACAGCTCCTTGCAGACTGGCAGCTCCTTGCAGACTGGCAGCTCCTTGCAGACTGGCAGCTCCTTGCAGACTGGCAGCTCCCTGCAGACTGGCAGCTCCCTGCAGACTGGCAGCTCCCTGCAGACTGGCAGCTCCTTGCAGACTGGCAGCTCCTTGCAGACTGACAGCTCTGACTGCTCCATGCAGGCTGACAGCTCCTTGCAGACTGACAGCTCCTTGCAGACTGACAGCTCTGGCTGCTTCATGCTGACTGACATCTCTAACTGCTCCATGCAGGCTGACAGCACCCTGCAGACTGGCAGCTCAGGCTGCTTCAAACAGGCAGGAGGCTCCGGCAGCGCAGGAGAGGAGGAAAACGCTGGCTGCGCTGAACAGGCGGGAGACTCCGACAGCGCAGGAGAGGAGGAAAACGCTGGCTGCGCTGAACAGGCAGGAGACTCCGACAGCGCAGGAGGGAAGGAAGGCTCTGGCTGTGCTGAACAGGCGGGAGACTCCGACAGAGCAGGAGAGGCGAGGCGCACTGTAGGCCTGATGCGTGGTGCGAGCACTGGTGATACTGGAGCGAGGACACGCACAGGAAGCCTGGTGCGGGGAGCTGCTACCGGAGGACTGGTGTGTGGAGGTGGCACAGGATGTGCAAGGCTAGGGATGTGCACAGGAGGCCTGGTGCGTGAGGCTGGCACCAACTTCACCAGCCGACTAACACGCACCTCAGGACGAGTATGGAGCGCTAACTCAGGTGCCATCAAATCCCCGACACGATCCGTCGGACGAATATGATATCTATAGCACCAAGCTAGCAACTCCCTCATTACTCTCCACTCCACTTTCCCCATTAACTCCTTCACAGTCTCTGCTTCGCTCACCTCTAACACCGGCTCTGGTTCTGGTCTCCTCCTTGGCTCCTCACGAAAAACAAGGAGAGTTGGCTCAGGTCCATCTCCTGACTCAGCCACTCTCCCTCTGAGCCCCCCCCCAATACATTTTTTGGGGTGACTCTCGGGTTTCGCTCTGCGCCGCCGTGTCTGTTTCCTTTTCGACTCCATTCGCCTATAGCCTTCTTCGCACTGCTCAAGCGAATCCCATGCGGGCTCCTGCACTCTCTCTGGGTCGGCCGCCCACCTGTCGATTTCTTCCCACGTCGTATAATCCATGCCATTGCTGTCCATAACGTCCTCCTTTCGCTGCTCCTGCTGTCGCTGCCTGTTACCATGCTGCTCGGTCCGTGTGTGGTGGGTGATTCTGTAACGACGTTCTTCGTTTGTTGAAGGAGAGGACCGAAATGCAGCGTGGTGGTTACTCATGTTCTTTAATGAATGAAAAGTGACGATACATGAAATAACTTAAGAAATACAAAAACAACAAACGGAACGTGAAACCTAATTACAGCCTATCTGGTGAAACTACACAGAGACAGGAACAATCACCCACGAAAGACAAAGCGAACTCAGGCTACCTAAATACGGTTCCCAATCAGAGGCAACGAGAAGCACCTGACTGCTGATTGAGAACCGCCTCAGGCAGCCAAGCCTATACAACACCCCTAATCAGCCGTGATCCCAAATACTACAAACCCCAATACGAAACACAACACACAAACCCATGTCACACCCTGGCCTGAACAAATAATTAAAGAAAACACAAAATACTAAGACCAAGGCGTGACACATATTAGTTCCTCTATATGTTTGTTTGATTTAATTCAGAAATAGTAAATGTATGATAAGTATATTAACTGTGTTTGACACCACATGCCAATGTCAGTAAGGGTACAGTACATTGGTTGTGAGTAATAAAACACTGCTGTGCCATATTTCACACTAGTGGTAGTGGCAGGTACAATTAATTAGTTCATGTGAAGAGGTAACGATAAGTGTATGTCATTGTTATCTGATAAACTTGTAGGCATAGCTTTATAGAGTACAATTTTGTAAGTGATTAATAACTGGGCATTATAGAGACAAACACCATGTATCCCACTTCAATTGTAAAACATTAGCAGGCTCAGGAGTTAATATAGCCTGTTCATTTTTCTGGGACCTGAGAGTCAAAAACGCTGGTTTGAATGAATAAACCAGTGTGGCTAGCAGCAGCTAGGAGGTTATGTGATAACTATTTCATCTCAAGCATCGCAACAACACCTAGAAAACAGAGTATCCTATCCTCAACCCACACCCCTTGGGGGTCTGAACACCAAATGATCTGTTAAAGAGTAGAGAGGAAGCCCATTGTCTCCGACCACTTCCTGTGTGTGCGAGGCTACTCCAGGCTATAGATTAACAGTTCCGAGGGCTACCAGACATAGGGAGCATCTGTTTTAGTCAGCAGTGTCATATGATCAGCTAATTACTCTCATGGTGTCTTCTGTTAATTTTCAGGTCAGGGTTTTGTGCACAGAGATGAGGCGCCTTATATCACAGCTGTTGACAAGAAATTAGTTTGTTTTCTATTAGAAACATTGTACTTTTGCCTCCTCTGATGATCAAAAAACGTCCTGATAAAAGACAAATCAAATCAAATTTGATTGGTCACATACACATGGTTAGCAGATATTAATGCGAGTGTAGCGGAATGCTTGTGCTTCTAGTTCCAATCGTGCAGTAATATCTAACAAGAATTCTAACAATTCCCAACAACTACCTAATACACACAAATCTAACACATAATCTAACAATTCCCCAACAACTACCTAATACACACAAATCTAAAGGGGTGAATGAGAATATGTACATGGATGAGCGATGGCCGAGCGGCATAGGCATGGTGCAGTAGATGGTATAAAATACAGTATATACAGTCCATGTGATATGAGTAATGTAAGATATGTTAACATTATTAAAGTGGCATTGTTTAAAGTGGCATTGTTTAAAGTGACTAGTGATCCATTTATTAAAGTGTCCAGTGATTGGTTCTCAATGTAGGCAACAGCCTCTCTGAGTTAGTGATGTTTAGCAGTCTGATGGCCCTGAGATAGAAGCTGTTTTTCAAACTCTCGGTCCCAGCTTTGATGCACCTGTACTGACCTCGCCTTCTGGATGATAGCGGTGTGAACAGGCAGTGGTTCGGGTGGTTGTTGTCCTTGATGATCTTTTTGGCCTTCCTGTGACATCGGGTACTGTAGGTGTCATGGAGGGTAGGTAGTTTGACCCCGGTGATGCGTTATGCAGACCGCACCATCCTCTGGAGAGTCTTGCGGTTGCGGCCTGTACCAGGCTGTGATACAGCTCTTGATTGTGCATCTGTAAAAGTTTGTCAGGGTTTTGGGTGACAAGCCAAATTTCTTCAGTTTGAAGGTTGAAGAGATGTTGTTGTGCCTTCTTCACCACACTGTCTGTATGGGTGGACCATTTCAGTTTGTCTGTGATGTGTACGCCCAGGAACTTAAAACGTTCCACCTTCTCCACTGCTGTCCCTTCAATGTGGATAGGGGGGTGTTCCCTCTGCTGTTTCCTGAAGTCCACGATCATCTCCTTTGTTTTGTTGATGTTGAGTGAGAGGATGATTTCATGACACCATACTCCAAGTGCCCTTACCTCCTTCTTGTAGGCTGTCTTATCGTTGTTGGTGATCAGGCCCACTACTGTTGTGTCATCTGCAAATTTGATAATTGAGTTGGAGGCATGCATGGCAGTCATGGGTGAACAGGGAGTACAGGAGAGGGCTGAGCACACACCCTTGTGGGGCCCCAGTGTTGAGGTTCAGCGAAGTGGAGATGTTGTTTCCTACCTTCACCACCTGGAGGTGGCCCGTCAGAAAGTCCAGGACCCAGTTGCACAGGGTGGGGTTGAGACCCAGGGCCTCCAGGTTGATGATGAGCTTGGAGCGTACTATGGTGTTGAATGCTAAGTTGTAGTCAAAGAACAGCATTCTTACATATGTACTGTTTTTGTCCAGATGGGATAGGGCAGTGTGCAATGTGTTGGCGATTGCATCATCTGTGGACCTGTTGGGGCAGTATGCAAACTGAAGCGGGTCTAGGGTGGCCGGTAAGGTGGCGGTGATATATGATCCTTGACTAGCCTCTCAAAGCACTTCATGATGACAGAAGTGAGTGCTACGGGATGATAGTCATATACTTTAGTTATCTTTTCCGTCTTGGGCACAAGAAAAATGGTAGCCATCTTGAAGCATGTGGGGACAACAGACCGGGATAGGGAGCGATTAAATATCTCTGTAAACACACCAGCCACCTGGTCTGCGCATGCTCTGAGGACACGACTAGGGATGCCGTCTGGGCAGCCTTGCGAGCGTTAACAAGTTAAAATGTTTTACTCATGTCAGCCACAGAGAAGGAGAGGAGGGGACGGAGTCTTTGTCAGCGAGCCACGATGGCGGCACTGAATTATCCTCAAAGCGGGCCAAAAAGGTGTTACGTTTGTCTGGAAGCGTGATGTCGGTGTCCGTGACGTGGCTGGTTTTATCTTTGTAGTCAGTGATTTCCTGTAGACCCTGCCACATACGTCTTGTGTCTGAGCCATTGAATTGCGAGTCCACCTTGTCCCTGTCATGGCATTTTGCTTGTTGGATTGCCTTGCGGAGGGAATAACTACACTGTTTATATTCAGCCATATTTCCAGCCTCTTTCCATGGTTAAATGCAGTGGATTGTGCTTTCAGTTTTCGCGAATGCCGTCATCCATCCACGGTTTCTGGTTAGGGTAGATTTTAATAGTTACAGTCGGTACAACATCTCCAATGCACTTCTAAATAAACGCACTCACCGAGCCAGCGTATAGGTCAATGTTGTTCTCTGAGGCTGACAAGAACATATTCCAGTCCACGTGATACAAAAAATCGTGATGCGTGGCTTCCGATAGGTCAGACCAGCGTTGAATGGTTCTCGTCAATGATACATCCTATTTGAGATTCTGCCTATAAGACGGAACGAGCAAGACGGCGTTGTGGTCAACGGCAGGGCGGGGGAGGGCTTTGTATGCATCGCGGAAGTTAGAGTAGCAGTGGTCGAGAGTGTTAGCCCTACGAGTCATGCAATCAATATGCTGATAGAATTTAGGTAGCCTTGTTCTCAAATTGTCTTTGTTAGAATCCCCAGTTACAATGAATGCAGCCTCCAGATATATAGTTTTCAGTTTACATAGAGTCCAGTGAAGTTCCTTGAGGGCCGTCTTGGTGTTCGCTTGAGGGGGAATGTACACAGCTGTGACTATAACTGACGAGAATTCTCTTGGTAGGTAAAATGGTCGGCATTTGATTGTAAGGAATTCTAGGTCGGGTCACCTTATCTCAGGTCTATAAACCCTGCATGTTCTGCGAATGTGTTGGTTGAGTGAGAAAGGATGGATCAAATCAAATCAAATTTTATTTGTCACATGCGACAAATAGAACAGTGAAATGCTAACTTACCAACAATGCAGTTTTAAGAAAAATACATGTTAATAAGTAAAAAACGAGACAAAAAAAATATTCTTAATTAAAGAGCAGCAGTAAAATAACAATAGCGAGGCTATATACAGGGGGTACCAGTGCAGAGTCAATGTGCGGGGGCACCGGTTAGTCGAGGTAATTCAGGTAATATGTGCATGTAGACAAAGTTAAAGTGACTATGCATAGATAATAAACAGAGAATAGCAGCAGCATAAAAGGGAGGTGGGCAATGCAAATAGTCTGGGTAGCCATTTGATCAGCTGTTCAGGAGTCTTATGGCTTGGGTAACAAGCTGTTGAGAAGCCTTTTGGACCTAGACTTGGCGCTCCTGTACTGCTTTCTGTGCGGTAGCAAGGAGAACAGACTATGACTAGGGTGGCTGGAATCTTTGACCATTTTTAGGGCCTTCCTTCTCCCAGTAAGCTGTTGAGTCATTAGTGAGACCAGCCAAACTGATTGCTCTATTTATTCTATCCCCGGGATCGCCAGCAGTGCTGGTTCCTACTCAGACATACTGAGACCTCCCTGACTTGACAGATTGGAACAAGAGGATGGCGCTGAAAAACCAACGGGAGTCTATGGAGAGTCAGCTCTCCATAGGGAGGAATTGGGAAGAGGAGCAAGTTTCACTGGTTACTCTACTTGGGGGTTTTGTATTCACTGTTGCGTCTAGACGAAAGACTAAGAAGGATGACAAACATTTTCACAAAGTTCCAGTTCGACGATTCACATAATCATTAAGGAATAAGCAGGAAGGGTGTTATTCAACTGGGAAAGTTTCCAGAATTGTGCCACCCTAGATGGGATGGGAGTGACCATTCTCAGATCCAACCTGAAACTGTCAAAGACGAACAGTGGATAGCGGAGAACTTTGCTCTCCCGTGTATCCTTAAAGCAATGCATATGTTGTCACTTCGAAAGCCCTGAGAGAGCGAGGGACACTTTGAAGATACGTTTATGATAATTAGGGACTAGCTGAGCCTTGAAGAGGATTGGAGGGGTATCCATTTCCCTTTAAATATGTATGCCACTGGCCAACTTTGCAGTAGGGATAAATCAACCCTGGCTCAAAAGTAAAAAAATGCCTATTTCAGGAAGATCTTTAATGGCCTTTAAATGGTCATCCATATTTTCACTGCGCAATCATGTCTTAGGGCTGAAGTTAAATCTTACAATATGGCTGGGGCATCTCCGCTACCCACTTACATCTTTAATCTATATGCTTGTAGGTAGGAAATGAGAGGAATCAGGTAAACTCAAAATAATATATTGGTTTCGGAAGACCATGTTAAGCTTGCTTTTGGGTTTTCTGTGGGACTGTTTGAATAAATTCCTGTGAATCATGCACTGGCTAAAGAGGTTGTCCAGTTAACCCTTGTTGCATAACGATGAAGCATCAGGACTCTCTCACTCCAAGCTTTGCATTGACATGCACATCTACAAGAATGGAGTATTTTGAGAACACATGCTGTGGATATGGGAACCCCATCGTTCTTCACCATAGTTGGATTAGGTTTAAATCCCGCCTGATCTAAGGGCCTGGCTAAACTGGATTTGTTCTCTTCCAGGAGCCTCTCGTCCTCAGTCTGACTGACACCCATTGTCCCTCTCTTCCATCCCTTCAAGGCTGAGGAGGCACTAGCAAATGGTCATGTGGCAACAGGGGCACTCTCATTATATTCTCCAAATGTAGGGTCACTGTTAAATAGTTAAGAGGATTTTCATTTCAAGTTATTTGTAATTCACAAAGAATCCAGAGTAATAGGATTTCACGGAAATTACTGGTCTATGGTTGTTGACCTAGCTCTTCATCATTATAATCATTATTATCTACTCTTATTTGACCAAGTAAGCTGATTGAGAACACATTATTATTTATAGCAATGACCTGGGGAAGATTTGCATTGGGGGGGGGGGCTGAATGAGCCAATCGGAAGTCAAGGATGGATGCACTAATAAGTTCATCAAAGTGTAAAAGAAATACAGTATATGAACTATAACACTATTGTTTCAAGGACCTTTGATTTTAATGAACTTTTCAAGTACTTACTCTCACTTGAAAAATCGGGGCAGAACCATGAGGGGATTGCGGAAATCGAGTGACAGGACATCATTTAAGAGGCCATGTTTGATGAAAGCGATTCAGACAGTAGAAATGTAATTCTTTGCGTGTGGGTCCCTGGACACCTACAGATTTGATCAAGTAAGTGATGCACAAGGGGGAAACTGGAGGGAGAACATGACTAATAATATATTTGTAGAACATCTATTAAAAACAAATGTGCATACAGTTCATATTAAACTGTTAGAAAGACAAATCAGTAGATAAAGATTGTTGTCATTCCCTGAATAGGTTCACCTAGGTTAGAACTTATTATGGACTGCTTCACCATGTAGCAATAAAACAAAACATGCAGGGTATCTGTTCAAAAACCTCCCACTTAAAATCCAAACAACCAACAACTTGAGGGTTCTCAAAGGGTACATATTTTAATATAACAAAACTGAAGGGTACATCTACCATTATGATCTAAAGTAATTTCCTCACCTTAAATAAGCGTGCCCCATTCAAAAAATTTAGAACTAAGAACAGATATAGCCCTTGGTTCACTCCAGACCTGACTGCCCTCGACCAGCACAAAAACATCCTGTGGCGGACTGCACTAGCATCAAATAGTCTCCGTGATATGCAACCTTTCAGGGAAGTCAGGAACCAATACACACAGTCAGTCAGGAAAGCAAAGGTTAGCTTTTTCAAACATAAATTTGGATCCTGTATCTCTAACTCCAAAAGGTTTTGGGACTCTGTAAAGTCCATGGAGAATAAGAGCACCTCCTCCCAGCTGCCTACTGCACTGAGGCTAGGAAACACTGTCATCAAAGATAAATTTACGATAATCAAGTATTTCAATTAGCATTTCTCTACGGCTGGCCATGCTTTCCTCCTGGCTACCCCAACCCCGGCCAACAGCTCCACACCCCCCGCAGCTACTTGCCCAAGCCTCCCCAGCATCTCCTTCACCCAAATCCAGATAGCAGATGTTGTGAAAGAGCTGCAAAACCTGGACCCGTACAAATCAACTGGGCTAGACAATCTGGACCATCTCTTTCTAAAATTATCCGACACCATTGTTGCAACCCCTATTACCAGTCTGCTCAATTTATCTTTCTTATCATCCGAAATTCCCTAAAGATTGGAAAACTGCCGCGGTCATCCCCCTCTTCAAAGGGGGTGACACTCTAGACCCAAACTGTTACAGACCTATTTCCATCCTGCCCTGCCTTTCTAAAGTCTTCGAAAGCCAAGTTAACAAGCATACAAGTTAATAAACAGATCAATGACCATTTCGAATCCCACCGTACCTTTTCCTCAGTGCAATCCGGTTTCCGAGCTGGTCACGGGTGTACCTCAGCTACGCTCAACGTATTTAACAATTTCATAACCGCCAATCGATAAAAGACAGTACTGTGCAGCCGTCTTCATCGACCTGGCCAAGGCATTCGACTCTGTCAAATCACCGTATTCTTATCGGCAGACTCACCACCTTGGTTTCTCAAAGATTGCCTCGCCTGGATCACCAACTACTTCTCAGATAGAATTCAGTGTGTCAAGTCGGAGGGCCTGTTGTCCGGACCTCTGGCAGTCTCTATGAGGGTGCCACAAGGTTCAATTCTCGGGCCAACTCTTTTCTCTGTATATATCAATGATGTCGCTCTTTCTGCAGGTGATTCCCTGATCCACCTCTACGCAGACAACACCATTCTGTATACATCCTACCCTTCTTTGGACACTGTGCTAACAAACCTCCAAACGAGCTTCAATGCCATACAGCACTCCTTCCATGGCCTTCGGCGATGTCATTTACAAATTAACCTCCAACAGTCTACTCAGCAAACTGGATGCAGTCTATCACTGTGCCATCCATTTTGTCACCAAAGCACCGTATACCGCCCACCACTGCGACCTGTATGCTCTCGTCGGCTGGCACTCGCTACATATTCATCGCCAGACCCACTGGCTCCAGGTCATCTATGCGTCTTTGCTAGGTAAAGCTCTGCCTTATTTTAGCTCACTGGTCATGATAACAACACACACCCGTAGAACGCGTTCCAGCAGGTATATCTCACTGGTCATCCCCAAAGCCAACACTTCCTTTGGCCGCCTTTCCTTCCAGTTCTCTGCTGCCAATGATTGGGTATGAATTGCAAAAATCGCTGAAGTTGGAGACTTATATCTCCCTCACTAACTTTAAACATCAGCTATCAAGAGCAGCTAACCGATTGCTGCACCTGTACACAGCCCATCTGTAAATAGCCCATCCAATCTACCTACCTCATCCTCATATTGTTTTTATTTACTTTTTTGCACACCAGTATTTCAACTTGCACATCATCATCTGCACATCTAACACTCCAGTGTTAATTTGCTAAATTCGAATTACTTCGCTACTATGGCCTATTTATTGCCTCCTCATGCCATTTTAAAACGCTGTATATAGACTTATTTTTCTATTGTATTATTGACTATGTTTGTTTATTCCATGTGTAACTCTGTGTTGTTGTTTGTGTCGCACTGCTTTGCTTTATCTTGGCCAGGTCATAGTTGTAAATGAGAACTTGTTCTCAACTAGCTTACCTGGTTAAATAAAGGTGAATGATTTGTCACAAATACAATGCTTTTAGTTTTAGAAATATTTAGGACTAACTTATTCCTTTCTACCCATTCTGAAACTAACAGCAGCTCTCTGTTAAGTGTTGCAGTCATTTCAGTTGCTGTAGTAGCTGACGTGTATAGCGTTGAGTCATCCGCATACATAGACACAGTGGCCTTAATCAAAGCCGGCATGTCGTTAGTAAAGATTGAAAAAAGCAAGGGGCCTAAACAGCTACCATGGGGAATTCCTGCTTCTCAGCCTCTTCTATGTTTGTTTTTCCAGCAGCGGACTATGATCGATAATGTCAGAAGCTGCACTGAAGTCTACAACACAGACCCCATAATAATTGTATCATCAATTTCTCTTAGCCAATCACCAGTCTCTGGACAATAAAGTAGATGAGCTCAGGGCGAGGATTTCCTTCCAGAGAGACATCAGGGACTGTAACATACTGTTTCACGGAATCATGGCTCTTTTGAGATAAACTGTCCCTGTCCATACAACCAGCTGGGTTCTCAGTACATCGCTTAGATAGGAGTAAAGAACTCTCTGGAAAGAAGAAGGGCGGTGGTGTATGTTTCATGATTAACTAATCATGGTGTGATTGTGATAACGTACAGAAACTCAAGTCCTCTTCTTCACCCGACCTAGAATACCTCACAATCAAATGCAGACCGTATTACCTCCCAAGAGAATTCTCTTTGGTTATAGTCACACGACCCTCAAGAAACCACATATCCTGAGGCCGCATTTATTGTAGCTGGGGATTTTAAGAAAGCGAAATTGAGGAAAGTGCTACCGAATTTCTATCAACACATTGAATAAAGTACTCGCACTGCAAAAATGCTTGACCACTGTTACTCCCCTTTCCGGGATGCCTACAAGGCCCTCCGCCTTCACTTCGGCAAATCAGATCATGACTATATTTTACTCCCCCCTTCCTATAGGCAGAAACTCAAACAGGAAGTACCCGTGCTAAGGTCTATTCAACACTGGTCTGACCAATCGGAATCCATGCTTCAAGATTGTTTTGATCATGCTAGGATATGTTCCATTTAGCCTCTGAGAATAACATTGACGTATACACGGACACAGTGACTGAGTTCATCAGGAAATGTATAGGGGATGATTAATAAACCAACTATGAGGAGAGAGCCTACAGGGAGGAGGTGAAGGCCCTGGCAGAGTGGTGCCAACAAAATGAAGGAGCTGATCATGGACTTCAGGAAACAGCAGAGGGAGCACGCCCCTATCCACATCAACGGGACCGCAGTGGAGAAGGTGAAAAGCTTCAAGTTCCTCGGCGTACACATCACTGAAAAACTGAAATGGTCCACCCACACAGACAGTGTTGTGAAGAAGGTGCAACAAGTGACTCTTCAACCTCAGGAGGCTGAAGAAATTCAGCTTGGCCCCTAAGACCCTCACACATTTTTACAGATGCACAATTAATAGCATCCTGTCGGGTTGTATCACTGCCTGGTATGGCAACTGCACAGCCCGCAACCACAGCCCGCAACATCAGAGCTCTCCAGAGGGTGGTGCGGTCTGCCCAACGCATCACCGGGGGCACACTGCCTGCACTCCAGGACACCTACAACACCCGATGTCACAGGAAGGCCCAAAAAAATCATCAAGGACATCAACCACCCAGACCTCGGCCTGTTCACCCCTCTACAATCCAGATGGCGAGATAAGTACAGGTGCGTAAAAACTGGTACCGAGAGACTGAAAAACAGCTTCTATCTCAAGGCCATTAGACTGTTAAATATTCATCACTAGCCGGCTACCACCTCTATCACTGCTACACCGCTATCAACTCTGCACCTTAGAGGATGCTGTCCTAAATACATAGATATGGAATCACTGGTCACTTTAATAATGGAACACTAGTCACTTTAATAATGTTTACATAATGCCTTAATCATTTCAAATGTATATACTGTATTCTATTCTGCTGTATTTTAGTCAATATCACTCTGACATTGCTCATTCTAATATTTAAATATTTTTTACTTCCATTTTTCTACTTTTTGATAGTGTGTACTGTTGTGAATTGTTAGATACTACTGTTGTGAATTGTTAGATACTACTGTTGTGAATTGTTAGATACTACTGTTGTGAATTGTTAGATACTACTGTTGTGAATTGATAGATACTACTGTTGTGAATTGTTAAATACTACTGTTGTGATTTGTTAGATACTACTGTTGTGAATTGTTAGATACTACTGTTGTGAATTGTTAAATACTACTGTTGTGAATTGTTAAATATTACTGTTGTGAATTGTTAGATATTACTGTTGTGAATTGTTAGATACTACTGTTGTGAATTGTTAGATACTACTGTTGTGAATTGTTAAATACTACTGTTGTGAATTGTTAGATACTACTGTTGTGAATTGATGAGATACTACTGCACTCTTTCCGCTACACCCGCAATAGCATCTGCTAAATATGTGACCAATAAAATGAGATATTAATTGATTTGAATTAAGTATATGGATAAATTGTAAAAACACAACCATACTAATTTAACAAGTACTCTTGCTATTCCCTCATGTAGAATAATGAGAATCCTATTCCAGTCAGCACCCCGGTGTAATGACTTGGTTAAAGGGATAGTTCACCCAAATTACAAATTCCTGTAAGCAGTAATTGGACAAGGTATGACAGAAATCCATGCTTTGCATGCAGAGATCAACTTCAGCAAAAAACTGCGATTGCAGTGGGGTAAGGAACAAAAACATTGCACACTGGAGAATTGGTAAAACATTGCCTGGTCTGATGAATCCCGGTTCCTGCTGTTTCACACCGATGGGTATGGAGAAAACCACATGAGTACATGCATCCATAATGTCGCTTGCCAACATTGCAGCCTGGTTGTGGTGGTGTGATGATGTGGGGTGTGTTTATATGGCACACACTGGGCTCCTTGATAAAGTGTATTCATCTGCGAATTGATTTTTCCAACAGGATAATGCCCCATTCCTGGGCTAGGATTGCCCAGGAATGATTCCACGAGCATGACAGTAAACTCAATTTACTGCAGTGGCCTGCCTAGTCACCAGATCTCAATCCAATTGAGCATCTGTGCAATGAGATGGAATGAGCTAGTCGGAAAAAAGATACACTACCAGCCAACTTGACACAACTGTGGGAAGCATTGGACTCTACATGGGCCAGCATCCCTGTGGAACGCAGTTCGACACCTTGTGGAGTCCTTCGCCCAGACGAATTGAGGCTGTTCTGAGGGCAAAGGGGGTTGCAAGTGAATGTTAGTTTTGTACACTCAGTGTAAATGGCATCCACACTTCAAAACAAGGACTTCAAGGATCTTTGAAGAGTTAAGTAGAAACGTGCACCTTTTTTTTATTTATTTTACCAGGTAAGTTAACTGAGAACACATTTCCAGTAATGACCTGGGGAATAGTTACAGGGGAGAGGAGAGGGATGAATGAGCCAACTGGAAGCCTGTAAACAAAGAGAATAGAAAGAGTCCTCCAGAGGAGTGTTCAGATGGTTACTAATGGCATCGGGGAGACTTTTAATTGCAGTGTCTGCTCCACAGGTGTTGTGGGCACAGAGGCGACTCGTATGGGGAATTAGCGAGGAGCTAATCAACAAGGTGGGAAAGAGCCTAGCAGAGCACAGTAGAAGTAGGAAGACTGGGCGTCACACACAATATTAACCTTGATTGTTTGTCCTGCTCTGTCTACAAAGCTATCCTGTAATGACAAATAAGAGGACACACCAACCATTATGGTGAGCAGGGGGCTATTACACAGAAGAGGCCTGTTGTTGAATGCCACTTACAGGTGTGTCAGAATTGAGAAACATCACTTCTCGACAGGTTCTGCCAAGCATATCTAATGATAGTTTAAATTTTATCGCAATTATAAACCTTGAATCTGTGTTTCAAACAAGCAGATTGAGTGATTCAGGCTCGCGGGTGGCACTGCATCTCAGTGCAAGATGTGTCACTACAGTCCCTGGTTCAAATCCAGGCTGAATCACATCCGGCCGTGATTGGGAGTCCCATAGGGCGTCGCACAATTGGCCCAGTGTCGTCCAGGTTTGGCCGGGATATGCTGTCATTGTAAATAAGAATTTGTTCTTAACTGACTTGCCTAGTTAAATAAAGGCGTAATAATAATAATAATAATAATTCAACCACTCAGTTCTTCTCTGATAGGGGGATAGATGGGGGGAGAGGAGGAAGCGTGTGAGAGAGATGTTGTAATTGATGGAGTTTCCATAATCGACTACCCTAGTGGTTTTTACTGTCTCACTATAATCACTGATAATGCATCTCCTCATGGCCGACCACATTTATTGGCATTTTAATGTCTTATTCTTTATTGTGGCACTGCAGCGGATGAAAACACATCGATATTTTGGCATTTTTTTGTCAGAGAGGGCATTTCATACTGGCGCTCGGTGAGACTTTATGGTACAGTAGAATATGTAAGTCTATTCCCTAGCTGTCTGTTTTATGATTGCCAAAACACTTCAATATTGTGTGGAGTAGTCCAGCAGTCATGTAAGAACTGTATCAAGGTACGGGATGTGCAGGGGGACTATGTGGGAAGGGACATGTTCACATTGGCATATGAGACAGTAATGAAACTGACATGATGGCTGTTGGCCACACTGTCCATTAAGTGAACGTTATTTATAAAAAGGGTTTCATGGAGAAAATCAGACCTCTCTGAAATAAAAATGGATGGCCCTCCCTTCAGCAAAATATATGTAACCTAAACCCCCCCCCCAAAACAAAAAAAAACAAGTGACCATCTCCTATACCCAAAATAATGATTAAAACAGAGTGGAAAGCAGAGAACATGCTTACCATTTACCCTGACTTCTTGGACAGATATGCCGTTTTAAAAACTGTTCTTTGTCCTGTAAAAATGACATGGCAACGCAGGACTTCTGATAGCACACAGGGCTGCGGGATAGAAGGTTGTGTTTTTTTTACCTTTATTTAACAATTCTTTGTATAAATCGGCTATAGAAGGTTGTAGCTCAGCCTATGAATGTCAAAGAAACTAAACAATTATATCCCACTATGCATCGGAGTCACATCTTTCCCCGGTATTTTACTTAGTGTTTTGAGCATAAAACATAATTGACCAAAGCGCTGGTTTTTATTTTTTTATTTTTTTATTTCATCTTTATTTAAACAGGTAGGCTAGTTGAGAACAAGTTCTCATTTGCAACTGTGACCTGGCCAAGATAAAGCATAGCAGTGTGAACAGACAACACGGAGTTACACATGGAGTAAACAATTAACAAGTCAATAACACCGTAGAAAAAAAGAGAGTCTATATACAATGTGTCCAAAAGGCATGAGGAGGTAGGCGAATAGTTACAATTTTGCAGATTAACACTGGAGTGATAAATGATCAGATGGTCTTGTACAGGTAGAGATATTGGTGTGCAAAATAGCAGAAAAGTAAATAAATAAAAACAGTATGGGGCTGAGGTAGGCAAAATTGGGTGGGCTATTTACCGATAGACTATGTACAGCTGCAGCGATCGATTAGCTGCTCAGATAGCAGATGTTTGAAGTTGGTGAGGGAGATAAAAGTCTCCAACTTCAGCGATTTTTGCAATTCGTTCCAGTCACAGGCAGCAGAGAACTGGAACGAAAGGCGGCCAAATGAGGTGTTGGCTTTAGGGATGATCAGTGAGATACACCTGCTGGAGCGCGTGCTACGGGTGGGTGTTGCCATCGTGACCAGTGAACTGAGATAAGGCGGAGCTTTACCTAGCATGGACTTGTAGATGACCTGGAGCCAGTGGGTCTGGCGACGAATATGTAGTGAGGGCCAGCCGACTAGAGCATACAGGTCGCAGTGGTGGGTGGTATAAGGTGCTTTAGTAACAAAACGGATGGCACTGTGATAAACTGCATCCAGTTTGCTGAGTAGAGTGTTGGAAGCTATTTTGTAGATGACATCGCCGAAGTCGAGGATCGGTAGGATAGTCAGTTTTACTAGGGTACGTTTGGCGGCGTGAGTGAAGGAGGCTTTGTTGCGGAATAGAAAGCCGATTCTAGACTTGATTATAGATTGGAGATGTTTGATATGAGTCTGGAAGGAGAGTTTACAGTCTAACCAGACACCTAGGTACTTATAGACGTCCACATATTCTAGGTCGGAACCATCCAGGGTGGTGATGCTAGTCGGGCATGCAGGTGCAGGCAGCGAATGGTTGAAAAGCATGCATTTGGTTTTACTAGCGTTTAAGAGCAGTTAGAGGCCACGGAAGGAGTGTTGTATGGCATTGAAGCTCGTTTGGAGGTTAGATAGCACAGTGTCCAAGGACGGGCCGGAAGTATACAGAATGGTGTCGTCTGCGTAGAGGTGGATCAGGGAATCGCCCGCAGCAAGAGCAACATCATTGATATATACAGAGAAAAGAGTCGGCCCAAGAATTGAACCCTGTGGCACCCCCATAGAGACGGCCAGAGGACCGGACAGCATGCCCTCCGATTTGACACACTGAACTCTGTCTGCAAAGTAGTTGGTGAACCAGGCAAGGCAGTCATCAGAAAAACCGAGGCTACTGAGTCTGCCGATAAGAATATGGTGATTGACAGAGTCGAAAGCCTTGGCAAGGTCGATGAAGACGGCTGCTCAGTACTGTCTTTTATCGATGGCGGTTATGATGTCGTTTAGTATCTTGAGTGTGGCTGAGGTGCCTCCGTGACCGGCTCGGAAACCAGATTGCACAGCGGTGAAGGTACGGTGGGATTCTAGATGGTCAGTGACCTGTTTGTTGACTTGGCTTTCGAAGACCTTAGATAGGCGGGGCAGGATGGATATAGGTCTGTAACAGTTTGTGTCCAGGGTGTCTCCCCCTTTGAAGAGGGGGATGACTGCGGCAGCTTTCCAATCCTTGGGGATCTCAGACGATATGAAAGAGAGGTTGAACAGGCTGGTAATAGGGGTTGCGACAATGGCGGCGGATAGTTTCAGATATAGAGGGTCCAGATTGTCAAGCCCAGGTGATTTGTACAGGCCCAGGTTTTGCAGCTCTTTCAGAACATCTGCTATCTGGATTTGGGTAAAGGAGAACCTGGAGAGGCTTGGGCGAGTAGCTGCGGGGGGGGGGGGCAGAGCTGTTGGCCGAGGTTGGAGTAGCCAGGAGGAAGGCATGGCCAGCCATTGAGAAATGCTTGTTGAAGTTTTCGATAATCATGGATTTATCGGTGGTGACCGTGTTACCTAGCCTCAGTGCAGTGGGCAGCTGGGAGGAGGTGTTCTTGTTCTCCATGGACTTCACAGTGTCCCAGAACATTTTGGAGTTAGAGCTACAGCATGCAAATTTCTGCCTGAAGAAACTGGCCTTTGCTTTCTTGACTGACTGCGTGTATTGGTTCCTGACTTCCCTGAACAGTTGCATATCGTGGGGACTATTCGATGCTATTGCAGTCCGCCACAGGATGTTTTTGTGCTGGTTTAGAAAAGACAATACTGTGCAGCTGTATTCGTCGACCTGGCCAAGGCTTTCGACTCTGTCAATCACCACATTCTTATCGGCAGACTCAACAGCCAAAGTTTCTCAAAAGACTGCCTCGCCTGGTTCACCAACTACTTCTCAGACAGAGTTCAGTGTGTCAAATCAGAGGGCCTGTTGTCCGGACCTCTTGCAGTCTCTATGGGGGTGCCACAGGGTTCAATTCTTGGGCCGACTCTTTTCTCTGTATATATTAATGATGTCGCTCTTGCTGCTGTTGATTCTCTGATCCACCTCTAAGCAGACCACACCATTCTGTATACTTTTGGCCCTTCTTTGGACACTGTGTTAACTAACCTCCAAACGAGCTTCAATGCCATACAACTCTCTTTCCGTGGTCTCCAACTGCTCTAATTGCAAGTAAAACCAAATGCATGCTCTTCAACCGCTCACTGCCCGTACCTGCCCGCCTGTCCAGCATCACTACTCTGGACGGTTCTGACTTAGAATATGTGGACGGTAGTCCTATGGCATACCTTCTCATACCCGGTTTTAACTTAACAGCCCTTCACTAACACGGAGGTAGGCTATTTAAAGAGTGATGGGTGGAGGAATTGGCCGACAAATCTATGGATATAGCAATCTATACCCTAATTTCGTCTGTCAAACAGGTAGGCTTACCTCTTATTTCTTAAATAGGAAGAAATAGGTTCCAACACAAAGTGTTAGTATTAGTAAAGTCTACGGTTGAAATGAATTATGCCTACTCAAATTGGCCTACCTTCAGCACCACGAACTGTCCATTTTTTGACAGCACCACAATGTAAATTACTTCAATCTGAATTATTGTGAGGTCAATAACTCTGATAAATACATCATGGGCAAGAAACATTGTTTTATTAAAATCAATTACAGTAGTAGCAAGCTATCAAAGTTGACCTCTGTCCTCCTCATCATCACGCTCTCATCTTCAAACTGAACAGAACATTGGCTAGTCAGTGCGCAAGATATTGTATTTTTTGGAATAGACCTAATCCCCCCCAAAATCTGAACAATTATTTGACTCTCCTCCTGAACTGCCTCTGTAGGCCTACACAGTATTGGTTAGGCAGCACAAAAAAGGTTTGATCAGTGAGAGCAGAGCTGTTCGCGGCTCAGGGCTGGATTATCCATTGCAGTGTGTACATTTTTTTTTTTAAACTGCACTGTCGGTTAGGGGCTCGTAAGTAAGCATTTCACTGTATTCACTGAATACCTATTGTATTCGGCTCATGTGACAAAGAAAATTGGATTTGATTTGATGTAATGCAGCCCAGTTTTATTTACACCATCCCAGCAGCGCAAAAGACTAGGAAGTACATTTTCGTAGAAATATGACTTGTGCTTGCACTTTGTAGCCTCTCAGAGATGAGGGGCGGATTCGGGCACACATCGATATAGCTTAATAAGCAACTAATTATAAAACACTGAGAAATATTGACATTTCATAAATAAAAAATTACATGACACTCCCCTGGACTACATAAAAAAATACTAAACCCTCCCCTTGACTGAATTTGAAAAAGCATGACCCTCGAGGTACCATTTCTGTCAATTTCAATCCATCTCTTACAGTGGCACTCTACAACTGAGCCATTGTCTCTTACTGGCAACACTGAAGGCGGAAATACAAGTACTGAAGTCTGAATCAAAGGTTATGAATGGTTATGAGAAAGGTACAGTGATGTAGCTTTTCCATTTCCCTTTTGTTGAGTCGCTGATAGAGCCTATATCTTCTGGCCAAGGCTTTGGTGTTACATATCAGGACCATGTTCCACTGTGTGACAATCAAAATTCCTTCAGAAGCTATGACTTTGAGCACATTGGAAGACAATTGATTTAGGATGCCGATCCAAGCCCTTGTTTTACCATTGGTTCATATAATGATTGACAGGTGAGATAAGTAGTAAGGATTGGCTAAGGACCTCAAATTCTTACACATTTAATTAGCTTAAACAGTTTCTTTATCATGAACTTCACCTCAGAGAGAAAAAGGGTTTGGTGAAAGCCCAGAATCTACTCTTTACAGTTACATGACAGGTGAACCCTAAAAATATCCAGCGGAGAACTTTGAAAAGATCTGTCCTAAATACAATCTCTTCCTGCCAGACACAGTGGGTTTTAAACCCTCTTCTAGCTGTTCTCTGCATTATTTATTTAGGGGAGACACTGCATGTTTTTCAAACCGGAGATTCTGACAACACCTCAGAGCGAGAAAGTCTTTCCTGACTGTGAGATATAAAATCCCTCAGGGTTGAGAATAGGTATTTATGGTGTTACCTAGGGTTCAGCGCTGGGCCAACCTGATGGCTCATCATTAGGTAATGGACCTTGTTTGATAAACAGCACAATGGATACACTTTCATTGGCAATTAAGTGTATTAATCACCAAAAGGAACCAATGTTTTAAGTGGACTATTCTCAAATTCGGCACTGTACTCTGGCATCTGTTCACATATAAATTATCTTAAATAGGTTAGGTTAAAAAAAAAATCAACACATTTTCTGAAGTAGAATTCTGTAATTCAGAAATGGGAGTGTTCATTTGATTTGTACCGACGTCAGCCAACCCTGACTGTTTCTAAATGGCCAGACACAGAATAGGTGAGGCTTTTCAATGAGAAGGACTTGGAAGACATACTGTTTTTGAATTTGCTGAGTCACTAAATGGGGACAAAGGAACGCACACAGAGCCATTACAGAATAGTGGTGGTAATCAATGGCAAAACATTTTAGCGTAATTAAATTAGAGACTGTCGCATTTGTCATAATGATAATGAACCCTTTGGCCCCATTCAAATGCTCCTTATCGCTAACCGGTTGAAGTGTAAAGATTATGGTCCTTGTTTCATTAAAATAAAACTTCCTTAATTGATTTCCAAATTAAATGATGGCCTTCTGTCTCGGAACATTTGTCAAAATCAATCATTGGACCATCAAACACAATAGATAAAACCCAGCTGACCTTGCGGTCGTAGGCCGAGCAGTTGCCATACCAGGCAGTGATGAAACCATGCTCTCGATGGTGCAGCTGTAAAACCTTTTGAGGAACTAAGGACCCATGCCAAATCTTTTCAGTCTCCTGAGGGGGAATAGGTTTTGTCGTGCCCTCTTGATGATTGTCTTGGTGTGCTTGAAACATGTTAGTTTGTTGGTGATGTGGACGCCAAGGAACTTGAAACTCTCAACCTGCTCCACAAAAGCCCCGTCGAGGAGAATGTGGGTGTTCTGTTATGTGATTTGATGAATAATGGTTAAACAATGTATACATTTAACTAGAACTATATCTAATTGAATTCTACCCTGTTTTACTATATCTGATTTATAATGTTAGTTCATAAGAAAGAGGTTATGTAGCATGAACAAGGAGTAATTAAAACATAATAAACACCATTCCAACTAGGTTGGAAAGGAATGCATGTGTGTGTGTCTGAAGTAAGCAAAGAGGAATAAGAGAGAATAAATACTATTGACTAATTGACTCATTTTTAATAGACTGGTTGTCACGCCCTGGTCTTAGTATTTTGTGTTTTCTTTACTATTTTGGTCAGGCCAGGGTGTGACATGGGTTTATTATGTGGTGTGTTTTGTCTTGGGGTTTTTGTAGGTATTGGGATTGTGGTATAGTGGGGTTGTCTAGAAAGGTCTATGGTTGCCTGAACTATATTTAGGCAGCCATATTCTTTGAGTGTTTCCTGGGTGATTGTTCCTGTCTCTGTGTTTGTTTGCACCAGATAGGCTGTTTAGGTTTTTTCACGTTTATTGTTGTGGTATACTGTTCGTGTTTTCATCCTTATTAAAGATGTATACAAATAACCACGCTGCATTTTGGTCCTCCTCTCCTTCATCGGAAGAAAACCTTAACACCGGTCTCTGTCTATTTTATGCAAATAAGGATCTTACAAATTCTTAGAAACCGACAGTGATTTTAATTGAATTGGTTAATGAACACATATAGGAATTATAAAATGTCCTTGACACATTCTCAGTCCTCCTTATCCTGTTGTCCACAATCATCTCCTTTATTTTGATCACGTTCAGGGAGAGTTTGTCCTTGCACCACACGATCAGTTCTCTGATCTCCTCCCTATAGGCTGTCTCGTCGTTTTTGGTGATCAGGTCTACCACTGTTGTGTCATCTGCAAACTTAATGATGGTGTTGGAGTCGTGCCTGGCCATGCAGTCATGAGTGAACAGGGAGTAGAGGAGGGGACGATGATAAGTGTGGCGGACGTGTTGTTACCTATCGTTACCACCTGGGTGCAACTCGTCAGGAAGTCCAGGATCATGTTGCAGAGGGAGGTGTTTAGGCCCAAGGTCCTTAGCTTAGTGATAAGCTTTGAGGGCACTACGGTGTTGAAAACTGAGCTGTAGTCAATGAATAGCATTCTCACATAGGTGTTCCTTTGGCCAAATTGTGAAAGGGCAGTGTGGAGCGCAATAGCGATTGCATCATTTGTGGATCTGTTGGGGTGGTATGCAAATTGCAGTGGGTCTAGGGTTTCTGAGATAATGGTGTTGATTTGAGCCATGACCAGCATTTCAAAGCACTTCATGGCTACAGACATGAGTGCTATGGGTCGTTAGTCATTTAGTTAGGTTACCTTTGTGTTCTTGGGCACAGGGACAATGGTGGTCTGCTTCAAACATGTTCGTATTACAGACTCAGACAGGGTGAGATTGAAAATGTCAGTGAGGACACTTGCCAGTTGGTCAGCGCATGCTCGGAGTACACATCCTGGTAATCCGTCTGGCCCTGCGGCCTTGTGAATGTTGACCTGTTTAAAGGTCTTACTCACATCGGCTTCGGAGAGCGTAATCACACATTCATCCGGAACAGCTGATGCTCTAAATCATGTATCATTGTTACTTGCCTCAAAGCAAGCATAGAAGTAATTTAGATGGTCTGGTAGTCTCGTGTCACTGTGCAGCTCGCGGCTGTGCTTCCCTTTGTAGTCTGTAATAGTTTGCAAGCCTTGCCGCAGCTGACGAGCATCGGAGCCGTTATATTGCGATTTGATATTTGTCCTGTGTTGATGCTTTGCCTGTTTGATGGCTCATTGGAGGGCATAGCGGGATTTCTTATAAGCTTCCGGGTGAGAGCCCCACTTCTTGAAAGAGGCAGCTCTACCCTAGCTCAGTTTGGATGTTGCCTGTAATCCATGGCTTCTGGTTGGGGTATTACATACTGTCATTGTGGGACAACCTAATCGATGCACTTATTGATGAAGCCAGTGACTGATACTGTGTACTCCTCAATGCCATCGGAAGAATCCCGGAACATATTCCAGTCTGTGCTAGCAAAACAGTCCTGTAGATTAGCATCTGCTTCATCTGACGTCTTTATTATTGACAGAGTCAAGGGTGCTTCCTGCTTTGTTTTTTGCATGTATGCAGTAATCAGCAGGGTAGAATTATGGTCAGACTTTCCAAATGGAGGGAAAGGGAGAGCTTTGTATGCGCATCTCTGCGTGTGGAGTAAAGGTGGTCTAGATTTGTTTCTCTCTGGTTGCACATTTTACATGTTGATAGAAATTAGGTAAAAACGGATTTAAGCTTCCCTGCATTAAAGTCCCTGGCCACTAGGAGCGCCACCTCTGCATGTGCTCGCACTCATTGAGTACGGTCTTAGTGCCAGCATCGGTTTGTGGTGGTAAATAGACAGCTATGAAGGATACAGATAAACTCTCTAGGTAGATAGTGTGGTCTACAGATTATCATGAGATACTCCACCTCAGTGGAGCAAACCTTGAGACTTCCTGAGATATCGTGCACCAGTGGTTGTTCACAAATATACACAGACCGCCACCCCTTGTCTTACCAGAGGCTGCTGTTCTATCCTGCCGATACAGTGTACTGTATGACTCACCAGCTGTATGTTATTCATGTCATCGTTCAGCCACAACTCGTTGAAACATAAGATATTACAGTTTTTAATGTTCCGTTGGTAGGATATACGTGCTTGTAGTTCATTATCGAGCGATTGTACATTGGTCAATAGTACTGATGGCAAAGGCAGATTAGTCACTCGTCGCTGGATCCTCACAAGGCCCCCCGAAGTCCTTCCGTGAAACCTCTGTCTATTTCTCCTGCGAATGACGGGGATGGGGGCTTGTTCGGGTGTCTGGGGTAAATCCCTCTCGTCCGACTCGTTAAAGAAAAATTACTCATCCAGTTCTAGGGGAGTAATCGCTGTTCTGATGTCCAGAAGCTCTTTTCGGTCATAAAAGACAGTAGCAGCAGCACTATGTACAAAATGAGTTACAAACAATATGAAAAAAACAAACAAAATAGCATGGTTGGTTCAGAGGCTGTAAAACGGCAGCCACCCCCTGCGGCACCATCATCATACTCCTGTCAAAATAGCATGGTTGGTTCAGAGGCTGTAAAACGGCAGCCACCCCCTGCGGCACCATCATCATACTCCTGTCAAAATAGCATGGTTGGTTCACAGGATGTAAAACGGCAGCCACCCCCTGCGGCACCATCATCATACTCCTGTCAAAATAGCATGGTTGGTTCAGAGGCTGTAAAACGGCAGCCACCCCCTGCGGCACCATCATCATACTCCTGTCAAAATAGCATGGTTGGTTCAGAGGATGTAAAACGGCAGCCACCCCCTGCGGCACCATCATCATACTCCTGTCAAAATAGCATGGTTGGTTCAGAGGCTGTAAAACGGCAGCCACCCCCTGCGGCACCATCATCATACTCCTGTTAAAGCAAACACCAAAACAAACCCTTGGGTTCCCAAGGACCGGGTTTGGTGAAGCTGTATACTTACGCAAAATGAAACCACAAAGGCAAATATGTGTGTACTGATTTATGGTGCTGTCGGGTTGTAGCTACGTCACCTTGACTGGTTTATTATTGATCTTTACAAGACAATGTGAGAGAAAATATTCAACTAAGTTCTGCTATTGATATCTAATTTTAAGTCAAGTGGAAGGTACAATTAAACCACAGCCTAGATTAAGGAAGAAGGATACTACCAATTCAAGACAAACAATAATTTCGCAGGGTCATAGAGAACACAATTATTTGACATTTTAAATCGAGAGAAACTTGATCTAGGTAAAAATGTCAATGCAGTCAAAATAATTTTCAAGTGAAGTTATGAAGCTTCTTTCTTGTTATAGAGCTAGGCTTATGCCAACTTATGAACTAGCTCAGTTGAAACAAACTAATGCCCTGGTGCATTGTCAAGGAAAGTTCACTGAAGGAAAATAAATCCCATGTCACAGAGGTCATTTTATTAGACCCACTTCTTCTCAGCCTTCCCTCTTCCAGTTCTTTCACTTCAGCAACTACTGCTTCTTGTCATTACAATATCTTGTATTATTAATGTTAATGTAACCATGCCTTTTAGCATCAGTGGGATACAACAACCCAAAGGACAGTGTATATATCAAACTGCCCAGCAATCATGACCCCATTGGCATCATGTGAGTATTCTGTGGCCCAACACGGGCGAGCCCAGCACAGGCTAGCCCACATCAGCCCAACACGGGCTAGCCTACAACAGCCCAACACAGGCTAGCCCACACCAATCCAACACAGACTAGTCTACACCAGCCCAACACAGGCTAGCCCACAGCAAGCCCAGCTAATATAGACACATAATATAGAGGCGGCAATTCATTAAAATAATTAGGCTTTTCCCACCTCCCTTTTGTGCAACCGTTACTGAGAAGTGTCATGCCAATTTAAGGCAGAGATTGAATAAGATCAAGCATAACCTGTGATAGCAGACACCTGTGATAGCAGACACCCGCATAGCGGATATTTTGGCAGTGTCAGAGGTGGAACTAAGGTGAGCAGCATTGTCATGAAGTGTTATAAGTTCAAAACGAGAAAGTGTAGTCTAAATATAAATAATTACGCTCAAAATGAAAAAGAATTCAACTAAATAAGGAGGATTTCTATAATCCTAACTGAGGTGTAGATTGCATCACACATTCCAGTGTTCGAACTTGTGTGGAATTTCTGTTAATGCGACTCCCACATTGCCAATGGCAATGTCTGCTTTATGCCGGGAGTCTCTTGCGGATTTGACAGCTCTAACACAGTTCCACTTTCGACACCGCCAAAACAACAACTACTCGGATGTTGGCTAAAGCGGATCTGATTGAATCAAGCCCTAAGTGTTCTGTTGTGTGAAGCCAATTCTTTTGACTCTTGAATCTTGCCAATGAGGAAGTCTTAAACAAGTGCATGAAAAACTGAACAGTTTATTTTCCAAAAATATACTGTATGTATGATAGCAACAACTTGGTTGTCTTTCTGATACAATATAACACATTCACTGAATATCTTTCAAGCTTAAAGTGATACAATTTGTGCATTGTAATGAAACAATTATAAAAATCATTGGCCCAATGTGGGCAACCTACATGGGGCCAATATTTTAGTCCACATCGTGCCAATGTGGGCATGTTTGCTGGGTGAACACTATAGAAGACTGTGCATCTCTAAGCATTGTGATCATGGAGGGGCGCATTGTGCTATATCAGGTATTTTCTATGAGCCACTGTGATTAATATGTGTAAATGGCTCTATCACATCAAGAGGGCTTCCTATACCTACTGCCTTTATTGAGTTCCAGCCTTTATAGGGAATAGCTCATTAGCTTGGCTTGAAATAAATGTTCTACTGTGCTGCTGTAAATGCTCTGTTTACTGAAGAGAATGTGTTGAGAAGATAGCTGAAGGGGTTATTTACCCAAGTAATGGCTTTATAAACAGAACAGGGAAAGACCATTGGGTGTGTATGTGTATTATCTGTCAAACTGAGGCAGAGGCCCCGCTGTTCTGTACACTCCAAAGCCCAGTTTTGCCAGAGACAAGGTAATATTTAATAGGAATATCGAACTCTAAATTATACAGAACTCAAGTGAAGAAGTTAATTCAACTTAATGCGGCTACCCACATGAAACAATGCTATAGTATACTACAGTGATACTACGGTATCTTTGACAAAGAAGTGGAGGCTTTCTCTTTCAGGAAACCTACTGGAGAAATACTGAAAGAGCACATTTTCCATAATTTGTAGGTACTGTAGGACTGGGGTCTGCCCGGATAGTTCAGAACTTCTGCTGTTGTCTATAACCTGTATGGAACACAATATGGTCCAAACTTGGAATGCAGGTTTCTCACTTATCCCAATTTGTGCCACCCATATGGAGGAGGGGAATGGGCAGGGTATATGTACATTTGATACTATAGTATTTACCATAGTTAAAAAAGTGTAGTGTTTTTGCAGACCTGTAGTGTTTTTGCAGACATAGTATTCTACAGTCTACTACAACGTTCTACAGTAGGTACAACACATGCTTGAGGGATACTACAGTGTGTAGTATAGTATTCTACAGCCTTTTTTTGTATATATAATTTTATATTCACAATGAATTTTTGTTCCCCTTCGACCTCCTTTCTCCCGTCCCCCCCTCATAATGCCTCCAAACACATTTAAAAAGGGAAAGTCATTGAGTTACATGTCAGAAAACAAAACAAAAGTATACAAAAATGTTACTTCAATACAAACCAAAATGTAATAGCCTAACAATCAGGTGATTAGGTGATCTTATAGGCCTATATAGCAGTAACCTCAAGGGGTGGGGGTTGGGCCAAGAATACTAAACTGGAGGAAGTGTTTGGAGCTGTTCAAAATAGGATACCATCAAGTCCCAGGTGGAATACAATTCGGTGGTTGACCCTCGAATGGTATACATAATTTTTTCAAATTTTAGAAACAACATCAGATCTTTGAGCCAAAGAGAGGCTAAGGGAGGATTGATAGATTTTCAACCCTTTAAAAATCCTTCTGCTGGCTAACAGGGAGGCAAAGGTCAGAGAAGGATTGTTTTTTGGTACTCCAAAAATAGCCATTTCTGTACTAGGCTGCAACTTTAAATCAAATGCTTCAGAAAGGATTTTAAATATAGTGAACCAATAGTCTGCCAGATGAGGAAAGGACCAGAACATGTGGGTCAAATCCACCAAGAAGCTTTTACACCTGTCAACTGTCACATCATACATATCACTTTAAACTGTATAAGGCTGAGCCGGGCACAAGAGGAGCTTCCATTAAAACTAAGTAAGGCACTATTCCAGACTTCACCAGTGATCTCTCCATTCAAGTTCCTTTTCTCATTCAGATTGGATTTTAACAGAATTATTTACAACGCCAAGTTTAAATCTTTTGAACTCAAATATTAACAATGGCACTCAATAGTCGATCAGTTACATCCTACATTGGCTTTAATAAACAAAAATAGCCAAATAAAATACTTCTGTTAGCCAAGACTTTCGAGCCATGCTCCAACAGTCACACTGTCCACGACTACAGGGAGTAAAATATGATACTCAGGCACAGCATGACCACAAAGAGGGAACACACTCCACAAACACGAAGGCCAAAATATTCCAACATCCGTGAGTCTCGGTTGAGGCGAAAGCTAAATATATCCAAACATCCACTCAAACAAACAAATGCATTACAGTCACATGAAAGCAAATTCAAATAAGAAATGAACACAAGTCAAACCCTGAGATTGTAGCATTACTAAATAGTCTATACAGACTAGCTAATGCCAACATAACAAACCCACATTGGCTATTTATGTGTTACTAGTGCCAGCTAAGCTAGTCAGCTAGCCAATTTTACTACACGGATACAGGTCTTTGTTCAGTCGATTCTAGATGTAGCTAGCTAGGTCTCCACATGTCAAGCTATATGTCAGCTAGATAGCCACTAGAAATGGTACAGAAGAAGTGCTCAGATAAATCCACTGCCGCATTCAAACAACCCAGTCAGTGCTTGAGCACTCTGGTTTTTGGTGTGCATGCTAGCAAGTCAGCCAAATATCCCTGTTGTCTGAAATCTTCTCAGCCAAGTATAGACGTAATAAAGTTTTCCCTGGGTGCTCCTGGAGTTAAGTAATCATCTTGTTACATTGTAAAAATACATTTCAATATAAATGTGGCGTTAGCTAGTCAGATAGTAAACAGTCAAGTGTGTCCAGCCAGCTCCCGCTAGCCAGTCCAAATTGATTGTGATGTATTATAGCTAACGTTGCCACTAATCTCAGTCAAATAAAACTAAATGAAATAAATCGGTTTCTCCCGGAACAAGAAAAATAAACATTGTTTTCACGTGAAAAGTAATATCCAAGTGGATGTCATGAAAATCAGTTCATTGCCAGCTAGCAAAGTAGCCAGCCACATATACCTCCCGCCATGTCTAGCCAGCTGGGTCGCTTCTTCTATCAACTATACTCTTCGCGCCAGACATAGAATGCTTTAGCCTCGGCCACTGTGTCAAAAATGAGGGTCTCTCCCTTGCAAAAGACACGAAGATGGGCAGGGTGTAGGAACTGAAACTTTATCCCCTTCTTGGCCACAGAATTTTGGTTGATACTCCTTTGCCTAGCACATTGCTCGTTCCTTGTTTTGGTAATGATAAAAGTAGGCTATGATCGCCCTAGGCCACTCCCCTGAGTTGGGTTTGGGGGTAAGGGATCTGTGCTCTCGGTCGAGCTCTGGCGGTTTGTCCTGTTACTCACCAGCATGTCAGAGACAAATTGACTACAGGCTCAATTCCCTCCATGATGCCAATGATCCAGATGTATTCCCTTCTGGCATAATTCTCCAACGAATGTACCTTGGAAAGTAGAGCTGTGTTGGCCGTTTTCATATGAGAGACAGCTGCTTCTAGCTCAGCAATCCGCTCGGTGTTGTCAGTGGAGAAACCTTCTAGTGTAGTGAGGCGTCGCCCAAACGTGTTGATCGTTTCTCGAAAGGCATCAATGGAAGTTTGGAGAGGTGCCAGTGAAGTGCTGAGGAGATAAGCCATATCCTCTTTTAGGCGTCTTTGTTTAGCTAGCTCAGCTACAAGTGTGGTCATAGTAAAGGCCTCCAACTCAGCATCAGGATTGGCCGCGGCAGCCATTTTAGGCATTCGAGTAGTTGGTTCGACCTTCAACAATATGTTGGTTGTAGCAGTTCTTTTTATTTTTTTAAAGAATATAACCAACTGATACATCTACATAAAAACAGCGGCATGTAAAATTAAAGTTTAAATGGGGACCTCTCTCAAACACGTCTTCTTAGATCGAACAACCGGAGGTCTCCCAGTATACTACAGTCTATTACAGAATTGTATTGTAAGTACTATAATATTCTATAGTAAACTGTAGTATTTTTTCATGTGGGTAAACCAAATTGGCAAGGGAATTGTGACAATGGAATTAGACATTTCTCAGTTCAACCCAAACTGTAATGAAATGCACATTTGATTACTATTAGGAAATACCAATTAGGGAAAAGGAAGCGCATTAGAATTTGTGATTAAGAGGGTGCACCAATTGTATTAATGTATGTTACAGTCAACTAGCCCGAGCATGCCATGTACTTGCAACATTGAGTTATTGTTGTATATATTTTTTTTTTGCAGAACAATTACAGGTGTGTTGTAGGTCGCCGACAACACCAACTGTCTCATACACACATGCAGTCATAGGAATGTCGGACACAACTTTGATACACCTCTCCACTGATTGATATGGCATCCGTACTGGCGTATTCGTTAGCTTCCTTCACATTTTCTCATTTGCTCAATGTGTCAAATAATGCGACAAATCACTATCACGTTCACTGTGCTTCCTGGTTGGACAGCTGACCTGCTCTCTGGGTATTGATTTGGTCTGGGATTACCAAAGCAGTAGATCACATTTCCAATTTAAATCCCCAAATTGATCATGCAGCTTAAAAAGGGGGTGAGTGTCTTGCCTCACAGAAGCCCTCAATTTGACTAATGAATGCAGACACACCACCTGTGTCTTTCAATTTCTAAAATGTGCCTCTGCTGTGGTGGAACACGCCAATAAATTCTATAAACGTCATCAATGCATGAGTTACGAAAAACTTCAATCGATGCGAGGCATTCATAGTTTCTGAGCGAAGCTGCACATACACTTTCATCTGTGCTGATGATTGGCAGATTTCAATGCCAATGCTTTTGTTTCGTCAGGGGTGTGTCAAAAACACAAGGAAACCTTCCCATCTCTCTGCTCACTAAACCAAGCACACACGTCAGCTATCAGAGCGCAGGCGTTTTTAACCAAATATCCTGCCTTTCGAACAGATGTCCATCTATAATCTACTCATCACATCTCCAACAGGCAATTGTCAAGTGTGAATTCATTAAAATCTCATTTGCATGAGGAAATGCATCAAGGGCTGGCAGCCACAAAAACCCACAGCTACACCACAAGAGTCAAATACAGATGTAGGATTTTGATTTGATCACTCTTTTGTTGCTAAGAACATTTTGGACTAAAAGTCAAAATCCTGTTGCTGCAAGATTATTTTGCTGAGACAATACTAGTCAAATTAAGATGAGGACAGGTGAGAAAAACATATGAAATCTAATAGGGAATGGGGAATAACGCTGCAAGAGGACAGAAGTGCTGGTAGAGTTAGCATTTTCCCAGCAGTTCTAACTCTGGCAGCTCTCAAAGTCATGGTAGATAGCATTACTGGGATTGTATTTCTCTGTGGCTCAGAGGTGGAGGGGGAATCAATTAGCCCCCAGCAGGCTCTGACATTGAAATGGAGCATCGGCCTGGCAGGAGGAAGTCTCTCCGTCACCACAGCATTTAGATATAGGAAGTCGTGCATCATCACCTAATGATTTGTCATATGAAATGGAAATAATGCACGGCTAGCATTGGGGGCCCTTGTGCTTATTTCAAATATGCAGATGAGAACATGTTTTGGTGAAATTGACATAACAGCATAGCATTAAAATGCTTGTGACTAACTGTATCGAATGTGGTGTTTGGGACTGTAAGGGGCGTGTTTATGCAGTAGTAGATAGTTAGTTTTTTAGTTTATAGTTGGTTGTTTAGTACTAATAGCCTGTGGTGGTTTCGAAAGGGATTTTGTTTCTTGCGCACACCCAGGTAAGTTGGTAATTCTTCTGAGGCTTAGTCATGGCCACTTGCGCTTCACAGCAAGTCACAGCATGTCTGCTTTCAGACAGAGTGCTCAGCAACAGGCCTTATCATTCTCCGCATAGAGTTGCATAATAGGAAAAAAAGAATGTTTTAAAAACAACATGTGGAAGTAATGGCCTTTTTAGGCTGCGTATTGTACACTGGAGGATTGTATGCAAACTATTTCTCTGAATGGTATCACATGAATATCTCCTTTCTGTCTGTACCCAGTATGCTGATGTTTGATTTCAACATCAACTGACAGTAGATTTCCTTCATCTGACTACAATATCCGGTTCCCTTAAAAGAAACATGCTTACCCTAGTGAATATTTGTGAGTTTGTCTTTATCCGACATTAAACTTCAGAATCCTTTCTTGTCTAAACTTCCATAACTGAACATATTTACTGAAGATGAGCATGAACTAAAACTGAGAGGAAATTAAAATACCACATGGTGTCATTGGAAATACAAAGTGTGGCGTACTTACAGAATTTAGGGAGAACAACGTCATTAGATTCCACAGTAGTTTGGGTGTAGGGGGTTGGTGTTCCCTTTTTCACTGGTTTTGGGGTGTTAGGGGGTCCAGGTTGCGTGGGCGGGTCTGTGGGGTACATCAATGCAGAAGTAGGGCTGTACTGAGTCACTCTGGGGGACTGGGGTATAAAGGGTCCTCCAGTGGGTTTCCCCTCTACTATGACCTCAGGTTGTCCTGTGGTGGTGGTCGTCGGCATGGGGACAGTGGAGGGGTAGGGAAATGACACTGGCAGATCCCGTGTGGGGTCAGAAATGATGATGAAGGGGTTTTGTTCCATGCGATCAGGGTCCAGGTGGGTGGGCGGCTCATACTCAAAGATTTTGTCCACAAAGACCCACTTGAGGCCGGCGGTGCAGAGGGCCAGGCTGAGCAGGCAGGCCAGGATGGGGAGGATGCAGATCTTCTCCGAGCGCAGGCAACTGCGCACCTGTTCCATCTCTATGCACACACAGCAGGTCCCTGCCAAGCCCAATAATCCCAGGGGCCCGGCTCGACCGCCATCGCAATTGTCCCCGCCTCCCTCGGTGCCCTCTTCCCCGCACTCTCCACCTGCCGCAGCCCCCTCCGGCGCCTCCTCGGGGGCTCGTCTAGGATCGGTGCAGGAGTGGGTAAGGGACGCTGATCCGAGAGGGACAACCAGCCCGGCGGAGGAGTCCTCCGCCTCCACACTCTCCGCCATCCTCCCTCTCTCTCTCTCAGACAGAAGGATCTCTGGACTCAACTCAAAGCACACAGCAGCTGGCTGCGGCGGGTACTGTAAAGTGTGTTGTCCATTATCAGATCGCCATGGTGGGGGTTGGGTGGGAGATGAAGAAGGAGGATGCTTTTCAGAGCCGTGCGGGGTTTACCTTTTTAACGTCTGGTAAATAAACCGATAAGACTTGCGTGACAGGGAGAAAGATTTCTTCACAGGTTCACTCTCTCAGCATTCTCATGGGAAATGTATTCACAAAACAAGTCCCGAAATAGAAGCTTCAGATTCAGCTCAGCTTAGATGCACAACAAAAGTAGCCCAGAAGACATGATCCAGTTGAGTTCAGTGCATTTCGCTGGGTGGAATCAATAGACGCTCACTCAACTGAGGACAGCTGCTGAGTAAACGCTACGGGCAGGATGCGGCTCTAGCGGCTGGGACAGATCAAGCAGGCACTGCGGTGGCAGGAGTGACATGCTGTCTGTCTGTCATGTTCAAGCAGCAGCCGAGAGGGGATGAATCATCTCAGCAGGTCCAGAGAAACAGATCATTAGTGGAGAGAGAGAGACGCACAATGCGGAAGGATTGCCAAGTCAGGATATTCCCGTTTTCTTCCTCTCCACACCCCTCCTCTCCCCTTTAGCCACTCTCTCTCTTTTTCTCTCTCTCCCACTCACTCGGTCTCTCTCTGTTTGATATGTCCACTCACTCTTCCCAGGCTGCTCCCAGTGTGAATACAAAGCATACAGCTAAACAAGTTCGTACTTGATCCAATTATGAGGAATGGCAACGAATCACAGGCAAGCAGACGGCTCAGGCCTCTCTCTCTTCCTCGCTCTCTCTCTCAACCTCTCAGACTAGAACATTGATTATGCTAATACAAAAATGGGTATGTTTTTTTTGTCAAGGGGTGGGAGCCATTGAAATAGATATATGTTCCGTCCCAAGGGGATTTAGCTATTGTTTTATGGCTCTTCTCAGATATCGTCCTTCATTTGGCATGAATGACAATTAAAGGAAAAATCAGTGAAGTAATATTTCCATTAAAATAACCAAATAGGGAACTTTCCATTAAAATAACCCAATAGGGAGTCGCTCATTATCATACCACAATTCAATTGTGTCATAGTTTACCATGCTTAATTGTTCATACTAAAGAGGCAAATTTCAGCGCTAGCATGATGTTCTTCTTTTCTCAAAATTCAATATGACATGTTTTGAGCGTGTCTGTGTGGAAATAAAAGCTTAGACTTCTGACATTTGGGCAATTCAGTCAAAACAAAAAAGGGATTGGGACATAAATGAGCTAAATCTGTCTTAAAATCTTAAATCAAAATTTATTAGCACTAAAAGAGTCTCTTCCCACAGGGAATCCTTACCTTCAGATGGGTAAAACTAATTTCCATAATACTATTCTTTAGGGAACTACTTTACTTCATACATGTATTACTACAGCAAGTTATTCAAAGGCCATATCTTCATACATGTATTACTACAGCAAGTTATTCAAAGGCCATATCTTCATACATGTTACTTTAAGTTAAGAAACCGTATTGGACTGGCTGAATAGTAATAGTGAGTACAATTTCTTGCTAATCCATGGGACACAGAACCAGCTTCTCATCATTCATCATTCAGAAGCATAGCTCAGATATGCACAGCACAATGAATGCTCTATTTATCACAGGAGGTTGGTGGCACTTTAATTGGGGAGGACTGGCTCGTGAAAATGGCAAGTGGAATCAGTGAAACGGTATCAAATGTTTTCCATGGGTTTGTCGCCATTCCTTTCGCTCCATTCCAGAAATGATTATGAGCCGTGCTCCCCTCAGTAGCCTCCACTACTATTTACTACACCTCTGTAGAAAATCCCTGTCTTGTTTGTCACACAGCCCATGCGTATTTGCTTTGGCCCTCAAATCCCATCTACCACAATGCAAGAGGAGCCGGGATTATTACTGGTCACAAAATCTTTTCATGGCTGGTTTTAAGCACAATATCCTAACGATCATGAGCAGCACGACAAAGATGTCCCCCTGGTGAGCTGTTAAGCTCTTCCCCCCAGTGCAAATAGGCTGGGAGGACAATCCAAAGACTGCGGTCTGAGAGAGCAAGCGAGGGGGAGTTTATCCAGGAGGAGGACCACATTCAGAAAAGGTCCAGTCAATGCCACACTTCCCGTTGACACACAAATGACTCTTTTCAATCATCAAGAGGAATTAATACTGGTAATGGTATCTTTGGGTCAGTACAGTGGCCTCCTGTCAAGTGACTGTTCTCATCCTCTGGATCTGGGTGTCTGTATATTAAACTTTACAGTACATTTATGCCATTTAAAACAGAGGTTTGATCAAAAGAGGTATACTTTATTTGATAGCACCTCATGCCTAGGATCAAACACATTGGCGTAAAGGCCCAGTGATTTGAATTATGCATGATGAGTCACTGCAAGTAATGGAGAGATATTTGGTATGGAGACCGCTCTGCAAACCAATGGATGTCTACGGGATCATATCACAGGTGCTGTTATGAAATACATTTAATTTGGCAGGCAGGGATACCTCATCTAATACCACAAATTGTCTAGGGGCTCAATAGCTTTCAAGATGATACAGATCTTACGATGGAGGAAGGAAGGGGGAAGCTAATGTGTGTGACACTGAACAAGCATTAAAGCGTGCGAGATGAAAGACGCCAGAGAGGAGATTTTTTTTAAATCTGACATCAAACAAGTACAATTTCAAGGGTAGTAGTGAACTGTAGTCACATAAATTGAGGACATGGTAAAACTTCAGGAATTTATAAAGAGACGAAAACTCCAGGAAATGACTTTGACATACTGAATCCTAAGAATAGGCTGGCAGCAGTTGCAGTAAGGTTAAATCAATTAATTGAATGGAGTCACGTTACCCTAAACCTAGTCAACGTCTAATCGTGAAGCCAAACGGGTGTTGCCAAATGAGCTTGGATGGCCAGATACTACACTTAAGGTACAACCAATGATGTACTGTATATGCTGTAAACCCTGGATTACTGATGCTATGTATTGGCCAATGAGACGGTTTAAAGCCACCAGTCAGCCATATTGGCCCTCCCCAGAAAGCAGTCCTCCATAGGAATGAATAGAATTCTACAATATTTCATTTAAATGTTTCAAGGATTTAATTACATGTATTTAAGTATTTAGTTGTAGTGGGGCTGTTATGTTAGTACTTTCAAAAAATGATACTTGAAGGAAAATGTTGATTTATTTATTATTTGTATGTTTAGTTTACATAATATAATGTTAAAGTGTGCATTAAGGTGTCTGTAATAGAATAGACGTGGCAAAAACAAATGTAGACATTAACTAATGCCTTCATATAGTTTCCTAAATATTTTTTTACAATGTGGAGGAGGGCCAAGATGGAGGCGTGGTGTCTTCAAAACAGCACCCCCTGTCAGTCATCTAGGGTATGTATAAACTATTGGGTACAACAATTTTTGGTCATGGTCGACGTATCCAACAATGTTACGGGCAACAAATGTTTTAATAATCCGCTGTTGATCAGAAAGTAATAAACATTAAAATGCTGTTTCTGAACTTGATCAAAGGCCAAAGGTACACTGAATACCAATCTTAAATGCAACATGTGAAGTGTGAGCTCAAATAAAATGTTTTTCCATATGCACAAACATAGTATTTCTCTCAAATTTTCTGCATAAATTTGTTCACATCCCTGCTAGTGAGCATTTATCCTTTGCCAAGTTAATCCATCCACCTGACAGGTGTGGCATATCAAGAAGCTGATTAAACAATGTTGTTTTAGATAATTTGGTAGTACGTCTAACCGGCCTCAGAACCGCAGACCGCATGTGACCACGCCAGCCCAGGACATCCACATCTGGCTTCTTCACCTGCGGGATTGTCTGAGACCAGCCACCTGGACAGCTGATGAAACTGTGGGTTTGCACAACTCTAGAATTTCTGTCAGATAATGTCTCAGGGAAGCTCACCGTCCTCACCAGAGTCTTTACCTGACCTCAGTTCGGAGTCGTAACCGACTTCAGTGGGTAAATGCTCACCTTTGATGGCCACTGGCACGCTGCAGAAGTGTGCTCTTCAAGATTAATCCCGGTTTCAACTGTACCTGGCAGATGGCAGCGTGTATGGCGTCTTGTGGGCGAGTGGTTTGCTGATGTCAACGTTGTGAACAGAGTGCCCCATGGTGCCGGCGGGGTTATGGTATGGGCAGGCATAATCTATGGACAACGAACACAATTGCATTTTATCGATGGCAATTTGAATGCAGAGAGATACCGTGACGAGATCCTGAAGCCCATTGTCGTGCCATTCATCTTCCGCTATCACGTCATGTTTCAGCATGATAATGCACAGCCCCATGTTGCAAAGATCCATACAGTCCTGGAAGATGAAAATGTCCCAGTTTTTCCATGGCCGGCATACTCAGACAACTTTATGTGAAGATGTGTCACCCTGCACAAGGCAAATGGTGGTCACAACAGATGCTGACTGGTTTTCTGATCCACTCCCCTACCTTTTTTTAAAGTACAGTATCTGTGACCAACAGATGCATATCTGTATCCCAGTGATGTAAAATCCATAGATTAGGGCCTAATTTATTTATTTCAATTGACTGATTTCAGGATATATGAACTGTAACTTGGTCAAATCTTTGAAATTGTTGCATTTATAGCTTTGATCAGGCTTAATATTTATAACACCCTGTGGAATCTGTCATCACCAAACTTTCATGTATCCTAGTTAATTTTGGTTTACCTAACGCTTGGATAAAAAAATTCTCATCTAAGAAGTAATTGTGTCTGCTACAACTATCAAGAGATGTTCATTCTGAAAATCGTCAATGTGCCTCGGTAATATTAGATGAAAAAGGACACCCTCGCTTGTGGTAATTATTCCTCCAGCTAAATAGGAACACATTTATTTCCTTTTACATGCAGTCGTTTACAGGAAGTTCAATCCATTATTTATGGTAGAGGATAGGAGACAGATGGACCTGACCTACAAAAATCCTACCGTAGATTTTAAAGTGAGACAGATTATCTGCCTATTGGCAGGAAGAAGGTTACGAGTGCATTAGGAGATGATAAGGCACTTTCTTGTCAAAAACAGCCAAGCATAACTTGTATTAACAAATACTGGACAAGGTCTAAGAGGAGTCAGGCTAGAAGTCAATAATGCTTTCACGGGCTACCTGATACAGTACGTTAATTGTAGGTGGGAGGGCTTACAGGTTGTCACCAATTTGTCATAATGTTTTTTTATAAGTGTGACATCATTACATTGCTGGAAGTGGTGTTGGAGGGCAAGTAGGAGGCACCCTTTCCTCTGGTCTAAAAAAATATCCCAATGCCCTGTGTAGGGTGCCGTCTTTCGGCTTTGCACAAAAAGGGCTTCACAGGCAAGGATATTGCTGCCAGTAAGATTGCACCTAAATCAACCATTTATTGGATCATCAAGAACTTCAAGGAGAGCGGTTCAATTGTTCTGACGAAGGCTTCAGGCTGTCAAAAAAAGTCCAGCAAGTGCCAGGACCATCTCCTAAAGTTGATTCACCACCAGTACAGAGCTTGCTCAGGAATGGCAGCAGGCAGGTGTGAGTGCATCTGCATGCATAGTGAGGTGAAGACTTTTGGAGGATGGCGTGGTGTCAAGAAGGGCAGCAAAGAAGCCACTTCTCTCCAGGAAAAACATCAGGGACAGACTGATATTCTGGAAAAGGTACAGGGATTGGACTGCTGAGGACTGGGGTAAAGTCATTTCCTCTGATGAATCCCCTTTCCGATTGTTTGGGGCATCTGGAAAAAAGCTTGTCCGGAGAAGACAAGGTGAGTGCTACCATCAGTCCTGTGTCATGCCAACAGTAAAGCATCCTGAGACCATTCATGTGTGGGGTTGCTCCTCAGCCAAGGGAGTGGGCACTCCCAATCTCAAACTCACTCACAATTGTGCCTAATAACAAAGCCATGACTAAAGAATGGTACCAACACATCCTCCGAGAGCAACTTCTTCCAACCATCCAGGAACAGTTTGGTGACGAACAATGCCTTTTCCAGCATGATGGAGCACCTTGCCATAATGCAAAAGTGATAACTAAGTGGCTCGGGGAACAAAACATCGATATTTTGGGTCCATGGCCAGGAAACTCCCCAGACCTTAATCCCATTGAGAAGTTGTCGACAAACAAAAACCAACAAATTCTGACAAGCTCCAAGCATTGATTATGCAAGAATGGGCTGCCATCAGTCAGGATGTGGCCCAGAAGTTAATTGACAGCATGCCAGGGCGGATTGCAGAGGTCTTGATAAAGAAGGGTCAACACTACAAATATTGACTCTTTGCATCAACTTCATGTAATTGTCAATAAAAGCCTTTGACACTAATTAAATAATGGTAATTATACTTCAGTATTCCATAGTAACATCTGACAAAAAATTCTAAAGACACTGAAGCTGCAAACTTTGTGGAAATTAATATTTGTGTCATTCTCAAAACTTTTGGCCACGACTGTATGTAGGGGGCTTAAAAATGTAAAGAATGACCACTGGATAGTCCCAGCCTCGGCTCCTTGCCCTGGCTTTGATGTGACAAAAAAGGAGCAGTTGAGTCAATTACAGGGGAAAGAATTAAGGAGAGGCTGGGTGTGTGTTAGTGCCGTGGCTCTCTGTTCTCGCCTCCCCCTGTCCGCCAGCCTGGTGCCTCTGGTAAAGCCTAATTTGTTTCTCAGTTAAAAGACCTCTGTGTGCGACCGTCAGACACATGCACACACTCCGCCCCATCCCAATAGTGCCTGTAATGGAGCTATGGGCAGGAAGTCAGTCATTCAATGGAGGAGAGGGAGAAGGAGGGAGCTCCATTATCATTAGTGCTACGTGCACCGTGTATCATTATTTACCGTGGGAGAGTACATTGAGAGCAACAACTGAAGCAAACAAAGAGAAACACTCGAAAGCCACAAAGGTTTTATCTCTCGCTTACAGTTTCTTGACTGATCTGTGAGAAAATAGCAAAAATGCTTTCTGATCCTCAAACATCAGAATTCAAATGAACTACAGAGGTGACAGAAGCAACACTGTCATCTAAATTATACAAAAGACAACCCAGAGGCAACGCGTCAAATTAAATTGGCATTTTTCTGAAATAAAATGCTTTTAAAAAAAATATTTCACCTTTATTTAACCAGGTAGGCAAGTTGAGAACAAGTTCTCATTTACAACTGCGACCTGGCCAAGATAAAGCAAAGCAGTTTGACACACACAACAACACAGAGTTACACATGGAGTAAAACAAACATACAGTCAATAATACAGTAGAAAAATAAGTCTATATACAATGTGAGCAAATGAGGTGAGATAAGGGCGGTAAAGGCAATAAATAGGCCATGGTGGCGAAGTAAATACAATATAGCAATTAAAACACTGGAATGGTACATTTGACAGTAGATGAGTGTGCAAAGTAATACTGGGGTGCAAAGGAGCCAAATTAATAAATAAATGCAGTAATGGTAGAGGGAGTTGTTTGAGGTATTTATAGATGGGCTATGTACAGGTACAGTGAACTGTGAGCTGCTCTAACAGCTGGTGCTTAAAGCTAGTGAGGGAGATAAGTGTTTCCAGTTTCAGAGATTTTTGTAGCTCGTTCCAGTCAATGACAGCGGAGAATTGTAAGGAAAGGCGGCCAAAGGAGGAATTGGCTTTGGGGGTGACAAGTGAGATATACCTGCTGGAACGTGCGCTATGGGTGGGTGCTGCTATGGTGACCAAGCGAGCAGAGATAAGGCGGGTCTTTACCTAGCAGGGTCTTGTAGATGACCTGGAGCCAGTGGGTTTGGCGACGAGTATGAAGCGAGGGCCAGCCAACGAGACCGTACAGGTCGCTGTAGTGGGTAGTATATGGGGCTTTGGTGACAAAACGGATGGCACTGTGATAGACTGCATCCAATTTGTTGAGTAGGGTGTTGGAGGTCATTTGTAAATGACATCGCCGAAGTCGAGGATCGGTAAGATGGTCAGTTTTACGAGGGTATGTTTGGCAGCATGGGTGAAGGATGCTTTGTTGCGAAATAGGAAGCCAATTCTAGATTTAACTTTGGATTGGAGATGTTTAATGTGAGTCTGGAAGGAAAGTTTACAGTCTAACCAGACACCTAGGTATTTGTAGTTGTCCACATATTCTAAGACAGAACCGTCCAGAGTAGTGATGCTGGACGGGCGGGCAGGTGCAGGCAGCGATCGGTTGAAGAGCATGCATTTAGTTTTACTTGTATTTAATAGCAGTTGGAGGCCACAGAAGGAGTGTTGTATGGCATTGAAGCTCGTCTGAAGGGTTGTTAACACAGTATCCAAAGAAGGGCCAGAAGTATACAGAATGGTGTCGTCTGCGTAGAGGTGGATCAGAGACTCACCAGCAGCAAGAGCGACATCATTGATGTATACAGAGAAGAGAGTCGGCCTGAGAATTGAACCCTGTGGCACCCCCATAGAGACTGGCAGAGGCCCGGACAACAGGCCTTCAGATTTCACACACTGAACTCTGTCGGAGAAGTAGTTGGTGAACCAGGCAAGGCAATCATTTGAGAAACCAAGGCTGTTGAGTCTGCCGATGATGATGTGGTGATTGACAGAGTCGAAAGCCTTGGCCAGGTCAATGAAGACGGCTGCACAGTATTGTTTCTTATCTGTGGCGGCTAAGATATTGTTTAGGACCTTGAGCGTGGCTGAGGTGCACCCATGACCAGCTCTGAAACCAGATTGCATAGCGGAGAAGGTACGGTGGGATTCGAAATGGTTGGTGATCTGTTTGTTAACTTGGCTTCCGAAGACCTTAGAATAGCAGGGTAGGATAAATATAGGTCCGTAGCAGTTTGGGTCAAGAGTGTCCGCCCCTTTGAAGAGGGGGATGAACGCAGCTGCTTTCCAATCTTTGGGAATCTCAGACGACACGAGAGGTTGAACAGGTTAGTAATAGGGGTTGCAACAATTTCGGCAGATCATTTTAGAAAGAAAGGGTCCAGATTGTCTAGCCCGGCTGATTTGTGGAGGTCCAGATTTTGCAGCTCTTTCAGAACATCAACTGACTGGATTTGGGAGAAGGAGAAATGGGGAAGGCTTGGGCGAGTTGCTGTGGGGGTGCAGTGCTGTTGACCGGGGTAGGGTTAGCCAGGTGGAAAGCATGGCCAGCCATAGAAAAATGCTTATTGAAATTCTCAATTAAAGTGGATTTATCGGTGGTGACAGAGTTTCCTATCCTCAGTGCAGTGGGCAGCTGGGAGAAGGTGCTCTTATTCTCCATGGACTTTACAATGTCCCAGACCTTTTTTGAGTTTGTGTTGCAGGAAGCAAATTTCTGCTTGAAAAAGCTAGCCTTGGCTTTTCTAACTGCCTGTGTATATTGGTTTCTAACTTCCCTGAAAAGGTGCATATCACGGGGGCTGTTCGATGCTATTGCAGAACGCATTAATTGCAGACATAGCCATCTCTACTCCCAGAAACAAGATAGAAATTACTTTGCATTATACAGTTTGAGAGAAAGTAAACCTATCGAGAGAAAAAAAATGACTAGAGAGAATTTGGGAGTGAGCTGCCGTTTTGTGGAAGTGAAAAGCAATAATGCCATCAATAACACTCATATCATGAAAGACAAACTTTGAGTAAATGCTGTGAGGAAATGCAATTTTGTTTAAAATGAAATGAGATAAGTAGAGAGAAGTGTGTAGACGAGAACTGCAGGACTGGAGCAGCAGTCTTTCATTCATTATGAAGTGTTGGGAGGTACAGTAAAGTAATTCTCGTTCAGAGCCCCTTTCCCAAATTGAGTGGGACATACTTGAGGAGTTGATGTGACTGAGACTGCAGCAAGCAGTGCTCCAATAGTATAGGACAGTCATAGCCCATGCAGATGCTGGGTGATTATGCCTGCTCTAAATCCACGGTTGGTGACAGCAGGGCCAACGGTAGTAATACTGTTAATCTCTGTGGCTTTGTCATTTTGTCACATTCTCAAAATGGGGCTGCGTTTGGTCATCTTGGTCTGTCAAACGGGAGTATGTCAACAGCCAAAGAGAGGAAAACAAATGCTATAGCAGGGATGTGTAGGCCTACTCTGTTCACCCTGACAGTTGTGACTACTCTGTAAATATAAGTACACATTTTTAATTATGAGCCCAGTTGGTTTAGCCAAAATAAAAGACAGGAACCTTCCCACTAGCCTTGATTGGCTGAGATAATGGATGGGCTGTACATGCCGAGAGATGAGTTCGAATTGGCCTGACATGTAGCACACTTCTGTCTACAACATATAGCTGCTCAGTATGTGTAGGAAATCCTTTCCAACACAGCTTTTTTGAAAGATAACAAGAATAACTGCAAAGTGTTGCTCTCCACTTTCTGAAGGACAGAGTATTGAAATGAGTGTAATGCCCAGTGGAAGCAGAGTATGATAGCTAAGGAGACAGAGAAAATTCTGGTGTTTGATTACAAATATGTGGAGGGTGTCAAGAAGAGAACACACAGAAGGCTGTTGTATAAAACACCTTTTTGCGAATTACATCTTCAAACCATGGCATCCGTGACAGAGTGGGAGAAGCATTCATCATTGTATACATGTAAGAGAGTCTGGCTAGCTACATTTTCAGATATTTTTCAAATTTAGTCAGAAAGTAGTTTTCATCAAGTTAAAATGTATTGTTAGCTAGCTAGCTAATGTTAGCTGGCTGGCTTGCTAGCTAACGTTACGTGTATGATCTGTGTAGTAATATTATTTGCATTTCAGAGCCATTTGCATTTCTAGTTATAGCCTAATCTTAGCTAGTTAGCTAACACTGAATCTAGTTGGTTAGTTACCTGCAGATTCGTGCATGGTAGTAACGTTATGAGTTGGGATTATGGTTCATTGTTTAGCTAGCTAGCTAGCTACATGTATAAACAAAAGACTCCACTTTGCAAGGTACAGTGGTTATTCTTTTAAAAGTTTTGAGCTTATGCTGCGACCGTTAGTGGAAGATGGTGGCATTCTGTCATAGCACCACACTATCACAAGGGGGAGTTTGAACGTTGATCTATGGGTAGTCTAAACTGTGACACAAATCGACTGTTTGTAAAATTGACAGCTGTGCCATATAGACCGCAAAGTAGTTGGGAAGACATTTCCGATGTACCGATTCTATGGCACATGGTTTCTGAATTGACAAGCAATTTCTGTTCCTCCTGAAAGCCATAATATTAAAAACCGTCAAATGCATTCTCTCCGTCGCCCGCACGCACTTTAAACATTTGGAAAATAAAGCATTTAAAGCATATTGAAGATAGAAGCCCCCTCTTAATGAGTTCCGAGAGCTGATCTGTTATCCAACTGTGACGTGTACTCCCGCTCTGGCCTCTAGGTCACCAGGCTACTCGTTATGGCGCACACCTGTCACCATCGTTACGGGCACATGCACATCATCAGACTCACCTGGACTCCATCACCTCCCTGATTACCTGCCCTATATATGTCTCTCCCTTTGGTTCCTTCCCCAGGCGTCATTATTTCTGTTAAAGTTTCCTGTCTGTGCGTTATTCGTGTTTCATTTATTGCGTGTTGCAAGCTTGATTTAAAAAAAACTTACTATATTACATGATCACAAAAAAATATTGCTTTTACATTAACATGTAGTTTACCAATAAAATGGATTGACCGGGATGTGGGATGTGGTCATTATACATATCCCGCAATAAAGAAATTCTCACTCCAATACATTTTAATAGAAAGTTAGCAAAAAAAGTCCTGCTGGCATGAAAAGGAAAATACCTGTCTATTTGTGGAAAAATCACCCTGATTAACTCGTTAGTCATATTACAGTTGACCTATTTGCTTATGGTTTTGCCTTCACCTAGCGACCTATTTAAATTATATGAGCAAAAAATATTACATTTGATTTCACTGTACCGTTTACACCTTCTGTATCCTTGGCACGTGACAAATAAACGGACCAGCTAGAAACAAAACAAAACATTGTTTATAAAGTAGCTTTTAGCTAACTGGTTTACTAGATTGACATATACTACATTCATTTTCAAATGGATGGGTTTATTGGTGTTCAAATATATAATTTATGCTATTGTGGACCACCAGGCTACATGAACCTACAAACATTTTGTTAATGGGATTTATCTGTTACAGTTTTTTTCGATTGCTAAGCGACAGTGGGCACAACTGGAGTCACATGTGCAAAACTCTAACTACAGTCTGCACTACCAACAGTCACCTGAGCTAAACAGTTCACATCACCTGCAAAACTCATTCCAAGCAACACAACTCTTAACACATGGCTCAAAACACGCTCAGTGCAGCCAAACACTATGCACAACCCTCACTGAGATAACACACACTGTCACTCAGAACACACTGAGAGTAAAAACACATCAAACACCAATACAGAAAATACTTTTCATCTTTACAGTTTGAACCATTTCAGTGACTTCATACAAAGTCATATTTTCTTCAGAGAAAAGAGTGACATTCTTTCACATGATTTATTAAATTTTTTAGAACATAACAATTCTTTAAGGTAAATTAAAATTAGCAGTTTGCTTCAATAGTCTGTAGTAATTTACGGAATTACAGTAATGAGAAAAAAAAGGTAGAAACTAAAAGTACATACTGTAATTTGAACAAATAATTGAGGGGCTAATCCTGCCTCTCTCTAGCATCAGGCCACAGGTTTTCTTCAACATCACATCTAATGTTTTCTCTTGCCATGCACCTGGGGAAGAACCTTCTGGAGTGCCTTATCCATCCCTGGCAGTCCTCTGGACTCGTGTCCTCACATCCGGCACGCATGGCTTCCAAAAGAGACATTTGGTCATGTGGGTGGTGACCAAACACTTTCCACCTCCAGGCAGAGAAAAACTCCTCTATTGGGTTGAGGAAGGGTGAATATGCAGGCAGGTACAAAACCATAAATCTGTGATGTGCTGCAAACCAATCTGTGACAGCTGCAGAGTGGTGAAAAGCAACGTTATCGCAAACTATGACATAAAATTGGGGGTTTCTTACTGGCTCCCCCTGTTCTGCTGGCACTAGCTGAGCATAGAGCTGTTCTAGGAAAGCTATAAGCCTTTCTGTGTTGTATGGGCCAATGAGTGGTGTGTTGAGAAGCAAACCATCATTGGCCATTGCAGCACACATGGTGATATTTCCCCCCCTTTGGCCTGGAACCTCCACAGTGGCCCTTTGACCTATAACATTCCTTCCTCTGCGCCGTGTTTTGGCAAGGTTAAATCCAGCTTCATCGATAAATACAAATGAATGTGGTCTTTCCAGTGCTTCCACCTCCATTACTCTCTGAATAACAGTAAGTGCACAGTTTTACTGTAGAAATGCTAGCGTTTTTTTTTACTGTAAATATTTTGTATAGCTGTGTACGTAACCTCAGACGTCTTACCTGGACATATTGGTATCTTTGCTCTTTTACCCGTTCACTGTTTCTCTCGAACAGTACAGTGTATAACTGTTTCATTGTAACTTGGTGTTTCTTTAGGACTCGAGCAATAGTTGTTGTGCTGACAGAATTAACATTTTCAAATATATCATTATCAGCCAGCACTCTATCTTGAATCTCCCGCAGTTTTATTGCATTGTTGACAACAACCATGTCAACAATAGCATTTTCCTGCGCATCTGAAAATATTTTTCCTCTTCCCCCTGTTGGGGGCAGCCTTTGGGTCCTGTTGTAAAAATATATTTTACAGTCAAACTTACTGTAATATATATCTGTGTAAATATTCTATAATTGCAACACAAAATAGATTCCTGTAATGTTTTCATTTACTGTAAGGATGTAACTCTCAATTGTTTGCATGATGGAAAATTCGCATTACAGATGCCACTGTGGATCTTTGCAGATTGGGTTGCACCCTCAACCCTGCCTCTCTCAATGAGAGACCATGGTTCACGACATGGTCTATAAGTGTAGCCCTTATTTCATCTGAAATAACAGCTCTTTGTCTTCTTTGTCTTCCTCCACGCATCCGCCCTCTCCCTGCCACCCTTCTCCCTCCACGAACCCATCTTCCTTGTTGCATTTCCAAAATGAGTCTTTCTGAGCTCTACCTATATATACTGTAATATGTGTGTGTGTTCACTAACAAGTCTAAAACAAGACACCTGCTTAGCCTTTCAGCTGAAATTGCAATCAGCAGTGTTTGAAAGGCACAAGGCTGAAATCTATTCCGTTTTGAATGTGTGGTTCACAGTTTTGACAGCAGTGTGTTAGCATTTGAACAAAGTGCTGTAAATCCACAGTGTTGTGCAGGTTGTGGTTAAAGTCATGGGATAAGTGTGTAGAGTTTTGAAAACTGTGTTCAAGCAATGAAAAACGAACTAGAGTTTGGTCCACATGAACTGTTGCTGTGCAGACTGTAGTTAGAGTTTTGCACATGTGACTCATGTGACACATGTGACAGTTGTGTCCACTGTCGTTTAGCAATCGAAAAAAACTGTAATTGAATGATTAGAATGTTTCCAATTATAATCAATAAATGTGTAGTTCTAGTCAGAATTACGGTAAAACAATATAGCTAATGTTTATGTCTTAATAGTATCTTATAAACAGACTGTCTGAGCAGAATTCGGTGCCGACCTTGGCTAGGGCCCACTGAGAAATTTGGGAATGGACAGGGAGTGATTCTCACTGTCCCTAATCTTTGTCGGCTGGGTAGCAGGACAGTGTGTGCATACCTACTGTTTGTGTGCAAATGTGTGTGCATATGTTAGTGTGAATGTGTGTGCGTATGTTTTAGTGTGAATGTGTGTGTGTATGTTAGTGTGAATGTGTGTGCGTATGTTTGTGTGAATGTGTGTGTGTATGTTAGTGTGTGTGTATGTGTGTGCGTATGTTTGTGTGAATGTGTGTGCGTATGTTTGTGTGAATGTGTGTGTGTATGTTAGTGTGAATGTGTGTGTGTGTTAGTGTGAATGTGTGTGTGTATGTTAGTGTGAATGTGTGTGCGTATGTTAGTGTGAATGTGTGTGTGTATGTTAGTGTGTGTGTATGTTTGTGTGAATGTGTGTGCGTATGTTTGTGTGAATGTGTGTGCGTATGTTTTGTGTGAATGTGTGTGCATGAGAAGCCAGTATAATTGTCTTGTACAACAGACCAGCGCTCTCGTAAATAAACTTTCTGACTATCGTAGCTGGGCCTCCGTCTGATTCATTTCAACCAGTTTCTTACAAATTCTGGGTTTCAGGCTGAGTAGTGAATTGAATTGGGTTTATGAACATTGAGAACATAATTCTCGTAACACATTTACAATAGCAAAAATCACAATCACAAGAATGGCTTCAGATCAAAGTCTATGTTGAGACCGAAGGGAGCAAGGGTCTTTAAATTAAAAATCCAGGCAGCCTCTCGTTTTAATAACAAGAAATTATCGAGGTCACCCTGTCTCCAATGGAGAATGACATGTTCGATGCCAATGTAACGTAGGGAGTGGCTGCCTGGATCTTTAATTTAAAGACCCTCCCTTCGGTCTCAACGTAGACTTTGATCTGAAGCCATTCTTGTGATTATTGTGATTTTTGCTATTGTAAATGTTAGTAGGCTTATGTAGCCAAATTGTATCTATGCTCGTACGCTATCCATTTATGTTTTTGTATGCTATTTTAATATATGAGAATTAACCAATGATATCAGATCACACCCGGCCATGATTACAAACACCTGTTTGTCCTTTGACACCATATAAACTAGTCACCCCAAAGTGTTTGTCATTATAACCTGATGAAGACAGCTTGTCTGTCAAAGTTTGATATTAGGTTATAAAATGATCTGAGCTCCTAGAGTGTGCGGCTCTCCTTTAATTTTCCAAGTGTTCTATTCCGATAGCCAGCACCTTAATAGGTGTGCGTTTCCTTTGCCTCTGAACTGATTACTAAAATAATGCAATGAAAAGTCCCTAGTTGACTAACCTGATATGAAGGTTGGTTACACAATGAAAGTGGTGCGGAAACAAAGACAGGGAGAAGGAGAGACAAAGGAATTAAACTATCGTAAATGTGGATATTTAGCAGCCTAACAACTGCTCATTCGGATTTAGAAATGCAATGTACATATTTACACTTGTATGTCTTTGTCGTCTCTCTGTTGAAATTGCCCGATCCGTCTGTGATGAATAGTTCGACAGAAAGTCTCTGGTGGTGTAAGTCTCTGGTTGTCCACCAGAGATCACCATGTCTTTAGACGTGTAGCCACCGTTCCATGTTTTCTGGTCTAATGTACATTTTGTCAGGAGTCCTTTTATGCCCTTGCCTTGGAGGGCGATTCCATCATGTTTCCACAATGTCTGTGCTCACGTGGGCGTGGTTACCGACTTGACATTATTATTGTTTGAATCCCCACCAACTATTTCCCACATTATTTATGTTAGGAGTAATGTTTCAATGTCCCATTTTTTGATGTTACAATACTGCAAAGTGTCTCTCTGCTGTAACACTCAGACATTCCATTCTCCATACCACATTCTTTTGGAGAGATTGGTCTACACTGACAAGTTCTGGCCTGTTTTAGATCAATAATTTTATTTTACTTTATTTATCCATCTTACATGTATAACTTTATTTGTTTCTCAAAAATGGTGAATAACTCACCACAGGTTAATGAGCAGGGTGTGCTTGAAAGGATGCACATAACTCTTCAATGTTGGGTTGTATTGGAGAGAGTCTCGGTCTTAAAGGCTTCAAGGTCTCGGTTGCAAAGGGCACCAGTGTCTTAACTGTGCGATTTGCCAAGGCAGGATACTCTGAGCGCAGCCCAATCCACAAATCTGGCAGAGGCTTCTGATTAAATTCAATTTTCACAGAACTGCTTTTTGCAATTTTGATGAGGCTCTCTTGTTCAGATATCGGTAAGTGGACTGGAGGCAGGGCATGAAAGGGATAACGAATCCAGTTGTTTGTGTCATCCATTTCGGGAAAGTACCAGTGTAATTGCGCACCAAACTCACTCAGGTGCTTTGCTATATCACATTTGACAATTTTCGTAAGCTGGAGTTCATTTTCACACAAAAAATCATACAACGATGTTGTGTTTTGTCCTTGTTAATGCAGACAGCAAAGAGCTCCAACTTCTTAATCATAGCCTCGATTCTATTCTGTACATTAAATATAGTTGCTGAGAGTCCCTGTAATCCTAGATTCAGATCATTCAGGCGAGAAAAAACAACACCCAGATAGGCCAGTCGTGTGAGAAACTCGTCATCATGTAAGTTGTCAGACAAGTGAAAATTATGGCCAGTAAAGAAAACTGTAAGCTTAATCTCGTCTCTCAATAAAAATAAAACGTGTCAATACTTTTCCCCTTGATAATTGAGGAAAATAAGAACTATACAAAATGTATTTTTGATACTGTCGCAAAGCTAACTAATAAGCAGCTTTCCCCAAGAGAGGATGGCTTTCACTTCAGCAATGAAAAATGTATGAACTTCTTTGAGGAAAAGATCATGATCATTAGAAAGCAAATTACGGACTCCTCTTTAAATCTGCGTATTCCTCCAGAGCTCAGTTGTCCGGAGTCTGCACAACTCTGCCAGGACCTAGGATCAAGGGAGACACTCAAGTTTTTAATACTATATCTCTTGACACGTTGATGAGAATAATCATGGCCTCAAAACCTTCAAGCTGCATACTGGACCCTATTCCAGCTAAACTACTGAAAGAGATGCTTCCTGTGCTTGGCCCTCCTATGCTGAACATAATAAACGGCTCTCTATCCACCAGATGTGTACCAAACTCACTAACAATGTCAGCAATGAAGCTTCTCTTGAAAAAGCCACACCTTGACCCAGAAAATATTTAAAAAACTAAATCGGCCAATATCGAATCTCCCATTCCTCTCAAAAAAGAAAAAGGAAAACTGTTGCGCAGCAACTCACTGCCTTCCTGAAGACAAACAATGTATACGACACGCTTCAGTCTGGTTTTAGAGACCATCATAGCACTGAGACGGCACTTGTGAAGGTGGTAAATTACCTTTTAATGGCATCAGACTGAGGCTCTGCATCTGTCCCCGTACTCCTAGATCTAATTGCTGCTTTTGATACTATCGATCACCACATTATATTTTACCTCTTGGTGATGTCATTCGGAAACATAATGTTAACTTTCACTGCTATGCGGACGATACACAGCTTGTACATTTCGATGAAACATGGTGAAGCCCCAAAATTGCCCTCCCTGGAAGCCTGTGTTTCAGACATAAGGAAGTGGACGGCTGCAAATGTTCTACTTTTAAACTCGGACAAAACAGAGATTCTAGTTCTAGGTCCCAAGACATAAAGAGATTTTCTGTTGAATCTGACAATTCACATCGATTGTTGTACAGTCATCTCAAATAAAACTGTGAAGGACCTCGGCCTTACTCTGGACACTGATCTCTCTTTTGACGAACATATCAAGACTGTTTCAAGGATAGCTTTTTTTCATCTACGTAGTGTTGCAAAAATCTGAAACTTTCTGTCCAAAGATTATGCAGAAAAATGTATCCATGTTTTTGTCAGGTTAAACTACTGCAATGCTCTACTTTCTGGCTTCCCGGATAAAGCACTAAATAAACTTCAGTTAGTGCTAAACACAGCTGCTAGAATCTTGACTAGAACCAAAACATGTGATCATATTACTCCAGTGCTAGCCTCTCTACACTGGCTTACTTTTAAGGCAAGGGCTGATTTCAAGGTTTTACTGATAACCTACAAAGCATTACATGGGCTTGCTCCTGCCTATCGTTACGATTTGGTCCTGCCGTACATACCTACATGTACGCTACGGTCACAAGATGCAGGCCTACTAATTGTCCCTAGAATTTCTAAGCAAACAGCTGGAGGCAGGGCTTTCTCCGATTGAGCTCCATTTTAATGGAATGGTCTGCCTATCCATGTGAGAGACGCAGACTCAGTCTCAACCTTTATAAAGTCTTTATTGAAGATTCATCTCTTCAGTAGGTCCTATGATTGAGCGTAGTCTGGCCCAGTAGTGTGAAGGTGAACAGAAAGGCACTGGAGCAACGAACCGCCCTTGCTGTCTCTGCCTGGGCAGTTCCCCTCTCTCCACTGGGATTCTCTGTCTCAAACCATATTACAGGGGCTGAGTCACTGGCTTACTGGTGCTCTTCCATGCCATCCCTAGGAGGGGTGCGTTGCTTGAGCGGGTTGAGTCACTGACGTGATCTTCCTGTCTGGGTTGGCGCCTCCCCCTTGGGTTGTGCCGTGGCGGAGATCTTTGTGGGCTATACTCGGCCTTGTCTCAGGATGGTAAGTTGGTGGTTGGAGATATCCCTTTAGTGGTGTGGAGGCTGAGCTTTTGCAAAGTGGGTGGGGTTATATCCTACCTGTTTGGCTTTCTGCTGCAATAGTTTATGTGTCGGGGGGCTAGGGTCAGTCTGTTATATCTGGAGTATTTCTCATGTCTTATCCGGTGTCCTGTGTGAATTTGAGTCTGCTCTCTCTAATTCTCTCTCTTTTTCTCTCTATCTTTCTTTCTTTCTTTCTCTCTCTCAGAGGACCTGAGCCCTAGGACCATGCCTAAAGGACTACCTGGCCTGATATCGCCTTGTTGTCCCCAGTCCACCTGGACGTGCTGCTGCTCCAGTTTCAACTGTTCTGCCTGTGGCTATGGAACCCTAACTTGTTCACCGGACCTATCTGTCCCAGACCTGCTGTTTTCAACTCTCCAGAAACAGCAGGAGCGATAGACACTCTCTGAATGATCGGCTATGAAAAGCCAACTGACATTTACTCCTGAGGTGCTGACCTGTTGCACCCTCTACAACCCCTCATAGCCTGGCTCCTCTCTAGGTTTCTTCCTAGGTTCTGGCCTTTCTAGGGAGTTTTTCCTAGCCACCGTGCTTCTACATCTGCATTGCTTGCTTTTTGGGGTTTTAGGCTGGGTTTCTGTACAGCAGTTTGTGACATCAGCTGATGTAAGAAGTAAGAAGGGCTTTATGAATAAATTTGATTGATTGATTGATAACCAGCGCACTTCTGTATGTTGTAAAAGCGTGACATGTTCACTGTCCATATCTTTGCAGAGTTCAGGGTTCTTGCTTTAACAAAGTTATCAATTTTCACTGTAGTGTTCAATACATCTTACAAGCTGTCAGGCATTCCTTTGGCAGCAAGAGCCTCTTGTGGATGCTGCAGTGTACCCAAGTGGTGCCGGGTGCAACTGCTTGCATGCGCGTGTTATCACTCCATTATATCTCCCAGCCATGGCTTTTGCACCATCAGTACAGATACCAACACATCTTGACCACCAAAGTCCATTTGATTTCACAAAGCTGTCCAGTACTTTAGAAATATCCTCTCCTGTTGTCCTGGTTTCCAGTGGTTTGCAGAAGAGGATGTCTTAATTAATTGACCCACCACAAACGTAACGGACATATACCAGGAGCTGTGCTAGGCCCGCCGCGTCTGTTGACTCATCCAGCTGTAACGCATTGTACTCATATAATTCACTGGCTTGCAAAGTAGTAATTGTTTCAAGACATCTGCTGCCATGTCACTGATGTGTTGTGAAACAGTGTTGTTTGATGAAGCAATTGTCTGTGTCGTTTTTTTGGCCGTATCCCCAAGCATTGTACCAGCCATACCTGCGGCAGCAGGAAGAATTCAGTCCTCCACAATTGCCTGTCCTAGCCACTCAGTAGCTCAGCAAATAAGACGCTTCGAGCCCCTTCTTATTCATGAAAGTAGTCTTAATTCTCGCTCAAAAATCTCCTGTGGATTATTTGCAAATTGGCATGTTATGTTTCTAAATGTCTGCGCAAGAGTGAAGGCTTCGAGTTGTGAGATAGTACTTTTGCACATATACCACCCTGTGGCTGAGGAAAGGCACTCCTCCCAATATAAGTGAACCCCAAATCAATGTAGTTCTCATCATATTTACGCCTCTTCGATGGTCCAATGTCCCTGTCTGTTGTTCGGTGCTTCAGGGGTATGGCGACATTAGCTCTTCGGCTGCATCAGATTCACAACTGTCAGTGTCCATACTAGCTGGCCTAACAACAAATGTAGAATTACTGATGCTAGCATTGGATGTGTTCGTGGAAGAAGAACAACTTGTGTCGTCGACAGGTGTAGGTATAGTACTGCTGATAGTAGCAGTACTACCAGTAGAGCTGGTATGTGTCTCTATGGATGTGCTTGTGGAAGCAGAACAACTTGTGTCGTCAACAGGTGCAGGTATAGTACTGCTGGTCGTATCAGTACTACCAGTAGGGCTGGTATGTGTCTCTATGGACGCGGGCCTTTCTTTTTTTTAACCATTCATTTTTGAGCAAACAGAATGAGCAGCAGCTACGTTCGGCTCCATAAGGACTATTAGTGCAATTCCCGTGAAAGAGTAATGGTTAATGTGATTGGATGTTAATTATTTGACTAGGCTACCAGTTTTTTACATTGTGTTGTTATTTTGCTGAACACTAGGTGTCATTTTATTTTTGGCAGTGAAACGAAGCTACTCAGGTGAGAAAAAAAACTCACCCAAATGTATAGCCCCAATGGAAAATATAAACAGACTGCTTGAAAATGAGAGGGAAAAAAAATGTGATTCACATTTTTCTTTGGCGTACCCCCGACAACATTGCACGTACACCAGTTTGGGAATACCTGTAGACAAAGACATACAAGGGCCATTTTCTCAAAATATTCAAGGGCCAATTTCTCAAAAGTGGGGTAACAAGTTTATCAACTTTCTGAGCAGAATTACTTTCTCATCGTTCCTCAACTGTAGTGTATGATATACAATTTTCTAGCTCTGAGTCTCTACTTGTAAAACACAATGATCACAATTTTGGTACATAAAATCGAATTGAGCCGGTCGGTGACAGTTAGTTCACCATACTGAAGTGTCACGGAGCAGGCATTCCTTATAAAAGTGGCTGCCTTTGCTTTCGTCATGTACTTTCTCTATATGTATATATCTTGCAACAGAGGCAAAGGAACAATCACCTCAACAGATGAGAAATGAGTGGCCCAACACAGATTATGGAATTCTTGATGAAGGATTCTACAATCTGTCGTGAAGGCGGTTCAGTGCGTCAACGAAAAACCCTCCCATCAGCGACAAAACAATCCCCATCACAATTTAATTTCAGTCTTTGTGTACATTTTACAAAGACCTCTGATTCAGTGAGAAATGCAGAGAAAGAGAACTTCACAGAGCAATAGTGCGTGAATGGAATAAAAGGGGTCGTCGTCACGTTAAAAGTGAGAAAGATTTTTTTTATTTTTTTTTATTTAACCTTTATTTAACCAGGTAGGCTAGTTGAGAACAAGTTCTCATTTACAACTGCGACCTGGCCAAGATAAAGCATAGCAGTGTGAGCAGACAACAAAGAGTTACACATGGAGTAAACAATTAACAAGTCAATAACACAGTAGAAAACAAAGGGGGAGTCTATATACAATGTGTGCAAAAGGCATGAGGAGGTAGGCAAATAATTACAATTTTGCAGATTAACACTGGAGTGATGAATGATCAGATGGTCATGTACAGGTGGAGATATTGGTGTGCAAAAGAGCAGAAAAGTAAATAAATAAAAACAGTATGGGGATGAGGTAGGTGAAAAAGGGTGGGCTATTTACCAATAGACTATGTACAGCTGCAGCGATCGGTTAGCTGCTCAGATAGCTGATGTTTGAAGTTGGTGAGGGAGATAAAAGTCTCCAACTTCAGCGATTTTTGCAATTCGTTCCAGTCACAGGCAGCAGAGTACTGGAACGAAAGGCGGCCAAATGAGGTGTTAGCTTTAGGGATGATCAGTGAGATACACCTGCTGGAGCGCGTGCTACGGATGGGTGTTGCCATCGTGACCAGTGAGCTGAGATAAGGCGGAGCTTTACCTAGCATGGACTTGTAGATGACCTGGAGCCAGTGGGTCTGGCGACGAATATGTAGCGAGGGCCAGCCGACTAGAGCATACAGGTCGCAGTGGTGGGTGGTATAAGGTGCTTTAGTGACAAAACGGATGGCACTGTGATAAACTGCATCCAGTTTGCTGAGTAGAGTGTTGGAAGCCATTTTGTAGATGACATCGCCGAAGTCGAGGATCGGTAGGATAGTCAGTTTTACTAGGGTAAGCTTGGCGGCGTGAGTGAAGGAGGCTTTGTTGCGGAATAGAAAGCCGACTCTTGATTTGATTTTCGATTGGAGATGTTTGATATGAGTCTGGAAGGAGAGTTTGCAGTCTAGCCAGACACCTAGGTACTTATAGACGTCCACATATTCTAGGTCGGAACCATCCAGGGTGGTGATGCTAGTCGGGCATGCGGGTGCAGGCAGCGACCGGTTGAAAAGCATGCATTTGGTTTTACTAGCGTTTAAGAGCAGTTGGAGGCCACGGAAGGAGTGTTGTATGGCATTGAAGCTTGTTTGGAGGTTAGATAGCACAGTGTCCAAAGACGGGCCGAAAGTATATAGAATGGTGTCGTCTGCGTAGAGGTGGATCAGGGAATCGCCCGCAGCAAGAGCAACATCATTGATATACACAGAGAAAAGAGTCGGCCCGAGAATTGAACCCTGTGGCACCCCCATAGAGACTGCCAGAGGACCAGACAGCATGCCCTCCGATTTGACGCACTGAACTCTGTCTGCAAAGTAATTGGTGAACCAGGCAAGGCAGTCATCCGAAAAACCGAGGCTCCTGAGTCTGCCGCTAAGAATATGGTGATTGACAGAGTCGAAAGCCTTGGCAAGGTCGATGAAGACGGCTGCACAGTACTGTCTTTTATCGATGGAGGTTATGATATCGTTGAGTACCTTGAGTGTGGCTGAGGTGCACCCATGACCGGCTCGGAAACCAGATTGCACAGGGTAGAAGGTGCGGTGGGATTCGAGATGGTCAGTGACCTGTTTGTTGACTTGGCTTTTGAAGACCTTAGATAGGCAGGGCAGGATGGATATAGGTCTGTAACAGTTTGGGTCCAGGGTGGCAGCTTTCCAATCTTTGGGGATCTCAGACGATATGAAAGAGAGGTTGAACAGGCTGGTAATAGGGGTTGCGACAATGGTGGCAGATAGTTTCAGAAATAGAGGGTCCAGATTGTCAAAATGAAAGATAGCCGGAAGAAAAGCAGCTATATATAACTCTTCAGAACAAATTAACATAGGATGAGATGCAGAGGAGTGCTAGTGGTATTGTAAAGCGTCAAAGCCTTCTTACCCATGGTGAATATGCAGGCACTGATGGAGAAAATAGATCAAAGCAAGAAAGCCAAACACATTCTACTCAGCGCATTTGTTCCATCTAGAGCTATGGGCTTAAAGAAGCAATCTCCCTCTTCAGCTCCCATGCTGCACAACAACCGAGCACCAGCAGAGAGACATAACATTCCCAAGAGCAGACAAACCCCTCTGACAACCCTGAACAGGGACTTGGCACAAGGAAAAAACACGAGGCTAATAAGTGTGCTTATGTAGAGATCCCACTAGAGCCTCCTTTCCCTGACCAAGTTAACCTCCACTCATTTGGGCCTATTCAAACCATGCTCTGAATCATAGACATTAGTTTTCCCTGTGTAATCGAATGGATTACAAATTTAAGAGATGAACCTTATATATCCTGTCAAACGTAATGCACCGAGGAATATTTACAATGGTCCTAGCAAGGCGGAATTACAGAAAATTAATTCTGCCACCAGGAAGTTCCCCTGACCACACCCGGCCAATGGGATGAACTCAATATACACCAGCCAACAGTCATGGATGTCTAGAGGTTTTTAGTAGCTTATGAAACATGACATGTCTATGGTTTTTTCATTAATGGAGTAATGTCTAAATGCCATTGATATGACATTGTCTGTTTGCTTCGCAGAAAGGCCTTATCCTAGTGGGATTATTTATGACCAACCGCCCTGATTCGGTCTTATTTAGCAAAATTTGAAATGGTGTTTTTTAGATTGGATAAAATCAGAGACATACAATTACAAAATGTGACTCGATTCAAGAAACCAGGCGTATGTCGCAAGTCACGACTCCACAGGAGAGCGGTTTGAACATACAAATATGTTTTTTATCAAAATGCGTTTTTTGGGTCAGAAATGCCTTCTCGAACATGTGAACTTTCATGTGCCTTAATAACAAACGTTTATGACATATATAAAAACGTTAAATATATAAATATATAAAAAGTTATATATATATATAAAAAGTTAAATTAAGAGCCTAGTCGGTTTAGCCAAAGAAAGACAGGAACCTAACCGCTAGCTATGATTGGTTGAGATAATGAGTGGGCTGGACATGCCGAGAGATGAGTTTCAAATTATTCTGCTATGTAGCATCTTGTGTCTATAAAATGAGCTGCTCTTTATGTGTAGATAATCCTTTCTACTGCAGTTTTTCTAAAGATATAGCGTTAGCCATGGAGAACTGCAAATATGTTGCTACTGCCCTCAATAGCATCGCTGCCCTGAATTTATCAGTTCTTTGGGAAAAAGTTGTGATGGACTACTTTCTGGAGGACGATTGTGCCATGCTGACTCTCTCTGACTCTGAAAATGAATCAGACGACGAGGAAATCCCAGATTTAGGTCAAAACATTTTCATTGAAGAAGACATTGTAGAGTTGTCTGATGACGGTGATGTGGAAGAAACGGTGATCAACAGTGTTGTTGTCACGGAAGAAGTTTACCGAGTTTTGAAATCAGTGGAACACAACGGGCCAAACAAGCTGTGCAAACTAAACAGGATGTCTAATGAAAGGGGTTGCAGTTACCATGAAGCTTTCATCCATGTATACAGGGAAGAATCTAGCTACAGATTCAGTTATTATACGTTTCTAATTTGATCAGAAAGTTGTTTTCATTGCAAGTTAAGGCTTGCTGGTAGCTAGCCGGCTGGAGTTCGATGGCTGGCTTGTTAGCTAATGTTATCATTCAACCTAACTTATTTGGTTAACTTTAGCTATGACAATCGGTTTGTATTGCTAGTAATGTTACTCTATGGATTGAGATTATAGTTAATTTTTTATCTAGCAAACTTTAACGTGTCTAAACAAAATACCCCAAGTTAATGCTTGCTGTTAGCTAGCTAACGTTAGCGGAGGTTAGATGGCTGGCTTGCTAGCTAACATTAATGAAGTGTATGATGTGTGTGTAACGTTAGTGATGTTTTCTCAGAATGCCATCCCGCATTGCTAGTTATAGCCTAATGTTAGCTAGCTAACATTGAACCTATTTGGTTAACTTTAGGTAGCTATGAAAATCAGTTTGTATTGCTAGTTTAAGTTTGCTGTTAGCTAGCCAGCTAACATTATGTGCATGAAGTGTGTGCTGGTGGAAAGCTATGGCTGGTAACAACACCTGACTCTGTACTTCAGGCCGCTGCCACAGATCAAGCAATACCAGCACTACAGGTGAAAATAATTGTAATTAACTTACGTATGGAATACTATGTGATAAGTGTGTGTGTAACAGTATATAACGTATGCTAATGTACTGGTGTGAAGGCATTTGGGCAGTGGTCAAAAGTATTTAAGTAAAAATACTTTAACATACCATTTAAGTAATTTTGGAGGGTATCTGTACATTACTTTAGAATTGTTATTTTTAGCAACTTTTACTTTTACTTCACTACATTCCTAAAAAAATAATGTACTTTTTACTCTATACATTTTCCCTGACACCCAAAAGTACATTTTGACAGGACATTTGTCCAATTCACACACTTTTCAAGAGAACATCCCTACTGCATCTGATCTGGTAGACTCACTAAACACAAACGCTATGTTTTTAAATTATGTCTGGGTGTTGGAGTGTGTCCCTGGCTAGCCATCAAATTATTATTTTTTAAATAAAAAGATAAATACATTTTGCTGTCTGGTAGATTATAAGGAATTTGAAATGATTTATACTTTTACTTAAGTATTTTTTTTCACCACTGGATCTGGCTGGGGGTTAAAGCGTTTCTTTCACAGGACCCATTAATTCAGACAAATGGGTAAGCATCATCTAATATTGATCAAATATTTATATCTGGACACTTATTGTAGACTTCTACCAAACGTTTACGTTCAAATGGCTCTCCTGTGAAGTATTGGTCTGCGACATACACCTAGAAATGAGTCACATTTGACAAACTATCTCTCCACACAGTCCAACATCTGGTTAGTGGAGGTCCATGTGCTCCAGACTTGTCTTGTAGCATTAACGGAGCAAAGCTTAGATTATGATGCCCTGATCTCAAAAACAATAATCCCTCACCATATTGAGATGAGTTTAAAAGAGTAGCAAGTGTTATCAACGATGCTGGAATGGAGATGTGTGAAAAAGGCTTTGGAAACACTCTTTATGAACAATGGGCGTATATCTATCACAATGCAGTAATGTCAATGTTCCAGACAACATGTTGTCTGACATGACAGAGTGACACAGTCTGCTCTCCCCAAATGCTTCAAGATGTCCAACATTGATCCTGTACCCAAGAAAGCGAAGGTAACTGAACTAAATGATTATCGACCCATAGCAATCACTTCTGTCATCATGAAGTACTTTGAGGATCATATCACCTCCATCTTATCTGACACCCGAGACCCACTGCAATCTGCCAACCGCCCCAATAGATCCACGGATGACGCAACCGCCATCGTACTGCACACTTCCCTATCCCATCTGGACAAGAGGAATACCTATATAAGAATGCTGTTTATTGACTACAGCTCAGCATTCAACACCATACTACCCTCCAAGCGCATCATTAAGCTCGGAGCCCTGGGCCTGAACCCTGCCCTGTGCAACTGGGTCGGAGACTTTCTCACGGGCCGCCCCCAGGTGGTGAAGGTAGACATCGACACCTCCACTAGCTCCACTACACGGATCCTCAACACAGAGGCCCCACAAGGAATGCGTTCTCAGCCTCGTCCTGTACTACCTGTTCACCCATAACTGCATGGCCACGCACACCTCCAACTCAATCATCAAGATTGCAGATGACACAATGGTAGGCCTGATTACCAACAATGACGAGACAGCCTACTGGGAGGAGGTGAGGAAAAAAACACCCCCCATCCACATCGAAGGGGAAGCAGTGGAGAAGGTGAAAATCTTCAAGTACACATCACTGACAATCTGAAATGCTTCACCAACACAGACAGTGTGGTGAAGAAGGCGCGCCTCTTCAAACTCAGGAAGCTGAAGAAATTTGTCTTGGCCCCTAAGACCCTCACAAACTTTTACAGATGCACCGTTGAGAGCATCCTGTCGGCTGTGTAACCCCTGATACGACATCTGCACCGTCTGCAACCACAGGGCTCTCCAGAGGGTGGTGCCGTCTGCCAAATGCATCACCGGGAACACACTGCCTGCCTTCCAGGACATCTACAGCACCCGGTGTCACAGGAAGGCCAAGAAGATCATCAAGGACCTGTTCACCCCACTATCATCCAGTAGGTCAGTGCAGGTTCATCAAAGCTGGGACTGAGAGACTGAAAAAAGCTTATATATCTCGAGGCCATTAGACTGGTAAATAGTCATCACTAGCTGGCCTCCACCCAACAACCTAGTTGTCACTGTCACCAGACGGCTACCACACGGTTAGTCTACTCTGCACCTTAGAGGCTGCTTCCCTATGTACATCGATTTAATAATGTTTACTTACTGTTTTACCCATTTCATACACACACACACACACACACAGTACCAGTCAAAAGTTGACACACTTACTCATTCAAGGTTTCTTTTCCCTTTAATTTGACTATTTTCTACATTGTAGAATAATAGTGAAGACATCAAAACTTTTGAAATAACACCTATGGAATCATGTAGTAAACAAAAATGTGTTTTAGATTCTTCAAAGTAGCCACCCATTGCCCTGATGACAGTTTTGCACCCTCTTGGCATTCTCTCAACCAGCTTCATGAAGTATGGAATGTATTTCAATTAACAGGTGTGCTTGCTTAAGTTAAATAGTGGAATTTATTTCCTTCTTAATGCGTTTGAACCAATCAGTTGTGTTGTGACAAGGTAGGGGTGCTGTACAGAAGATAGACCTTTTTGGTAAATGACAAAGTCCATGTTATGGAAAGGACAGCTCAAATAAGCAAAGAGAAAAGTCAGTCTATCATTACTTTAAGACATGAAGCTCAGTCAATATGGAAAATGTCAAGAACTTTGAAAGCTGTAACTTAGAATAGAGAGAATTCTCAAATGATACAACCTAATCTTATGAAATGTTTTGGTGAACATGACAGATTTGATTACAATGTCTAAACGATTTGAGGAAATGACCAACATGCATTATATATACTGTGTGGCCTTCCAATGCTATGCCGACATCTATAATCAAGCCTCGTCAGTTCCCAGCTACAATTGGCTAATGCAGGTCATTATGTCCCAGGAAATACTGAGAAATGGCTTCCTTTCAGGGTAAACAAATGAAAAGCCCCGGCGAACACAGAGGAGGGTCTGCATGGACGGGCTAATGATGGCCTGTGGTTTCAAGTTGCAAGAAAAGGGTTACTTAAATGGAAAACCTTGAGGGGAAACTACTCAGACATAAGTACCACAAATCAATGGAGTGTTGAATCAAGGCCTGCATATTCATTATGAAGTAATAGAGGAGAACATATGACAAAGTTTATTCATTGGAGGGAGATGACAGCTCTAGCTGATCCAATCCATGGAGTATCTAGTTGACTGCATTATTTGGTTCCTTAAGACATCAGACACACACACACTGCACAGTATGGAGATCACCACTCATGGTGCAAATGGAGGTATTCAGGTAACAATACAGTGAAGGTGAGCTTAGAATAATAGAGGAGTTAGTTTATGAAATAGTCTATGCAAAAAAAACATGTACTGTACTTAGAGTTTCCTGATGCAACGTGATGGATCATTCCCTTTGCCTTGCTAATTTAGAACAGTATACTCTTCCTGCCTGTACATCTTCTCTCTCATTCTGTACATGAAGATGGCGCTGCAGTGGATAGAAGCCATCTTATGGGCTCCTGACCACGCTGATCATAATGTCTCCGCCATCATGTCCTATGACAGTAAACAGTTTCTGGACATGAGGACAGCTAACCTTGATTTGGATGAACATTTCTACTTCAACGAGTCGACGGCTCTGGACATTCTGCTTACTCCGGACAAGACCCTAATCCCCGGGACTCTAAAGAGGAAACGGCGAAAGCGAGGCAGGCGAGGCACCATCCTGACGAGACGGCGAGAAAATACAACTTCCTTGAAAATCTGTAATATCTCATGTTTCTCAGAGTCATGGCTGAACGAAGACATGGCTATACACTGAGCTTACAAAACATTAGCAGCAAAGCATTTCCATGATGAAAGCTATGATCCTTTACTGATGTCACCTGTTAAATCCACTTAAAATCAGTGGAGATGAACAATAGGAGAAAGGTTAAAGAAGGATTTTTAAGCCTTGAGACAACAGACATGGATTGGGAATGTGTGCCATTCAGAGGGTGAATGGACAACACAAAATATTTAAGTGCCTTTGAACAGGGTATGGTAGTAGGTACCAGGAGCACCGGTTTGGGTGTGTCAAGAACTGCAACACTGCTGAGTTTTTCAGGCTAAGCTGTTTCCCGTGTGAATCAAGAATGGTCCACCACCCAAAGGACTTCCAGCCATCTTGACACAACTGTGGGAAGCATTGGAGTCAACAACATGGGCCAGCATCCCTGTGGAACGCGTTTGGCACCTTGTAGAGTCCATGCCCTGACGAAATGAGGCTGTACTGAGATGAAAATGGGGTGCAACTCAATATTAGGAATGTGTTCCTAATGTTTTGTACACGGGTTCCTCTAATCATTGCCAAGACTGGATGGCAGACTTGGGTAAGAGGAAAGGAGGAGGGGTGTGTTTCTATGTTAACAGCTGGTGCGCAATCTCTAATGTTAAAGTCCAGAATTTCTGCTCACCTGTGTTGGAATACCTCACGATAAGCTGCAGACTATTCTATTTACCAAAAGAGCGTTCATCTATATTTTATATAGCTGTCTATTTACCACCACACACCGATGCTGGCACTAAAACATGCTGTATAGGGCCAGAGGCAAACAAGAAAATGCACATTCAGAGGCAGCGTTTCTTGTGGCTGGTGATTTTTATTCAGGAAATCTGAAATCTATTTTACCTCTTTTTTACCCGCATGTCACCTGTGCAACTATGGCCTCAAAACTCTAGATAACCTTTTAGCTAAAAGCTAGAGTTGCTGCTTTCAAGGATCGGGACACTAATCCGGACTCTTATAAGAAATCCTGCTCTGACGAGCCATGAAAACAGGCAAAGCATCAACACAGGATTAAGATCGAATCCTACTATGCCGGCTCTGACACTCGACAGATGTGGCAGGGCGTGCAAACTATCACAGATTACAAAGGGAAACCCAGCCGTGAGTTGACATGCAACACAAGCCTACCAGAGAAGCTAAATGCCTTCTATGCTCATATCGAGGCAAGAAACACTGTATGAGAGCACCAGCTATTCAAGACGACTGTGTAATCTTGCTCTCCGTAGCCGATGTGAGTAAGACCTATAAAAAGGTTCAAATTCACAAGACTGCAGGGCCAGGCGCATACTCAGAGCAGGCGCTGACCAGCTGACAAATCTCTTCACTAACATTTTTCACATATCCCTGACCTGGTATGTAATACGAACTTGGTTAAAGCAAACCAACATAGTCCCCATGCCCAAGAACGCCAAGGTAACCTGCCTAAATTACTCTTGCCTATCAACCCCGGTCAACTGCCCTACACCCCGCACAGCAATTCGCCTGTTCAACCTCTCTTTTGTATTGTCTGAGATTCCCAAAAATTGGAAAGCTGCCATGATCATCCCCCTCTTCAAAGACCCAAACTGCTACAGACCTATATCTATCCTACCCTGCCTTTCCAAGGTCTTCGAAAGCCAAGTTAACAGATTACCGGCCATTTCGAATCCCACCGTTTAATTTTTTATTTTACCTTTATTTAACCAGGCAAGTCAGTTAAGAACAAATTCTTATTTTCAATGACGGCCTAGGAACAGTGGGTTAACTGCCTGTTCAGGGGCAGAACGACAGATTTGTACCTTGTCAGCTCGGGCGTTTGAACTTGCAACCTTCCGGCTACTAGTCCAACGCTCTAACCACTAGGCTACCCTGCCGCCCCTAAACCGTACCCTATCCGCTATGCAATCTGGTTTCAGAGCTGGTCATGGGTGTACCTCAGCCACGCTCAAGGTACTACATGATATCATAACCGCCATCGATAAAATACAGTACTGTGCAGCTGTCTTCATCGACCTGGCCAAGGCTTTCAACTCTGTCAATCACTGCATTCTTATCAGCAGACTCAAAAGCCTTGGTTTCTCAAATGACTGCCTCGCCTGGTTCACCAACTACTTCTCAGACAGAGTTCAGTGTGTCAAATTGGAGGGCATGCTGTCCGGTCCTCTGGCAGTCTCTATGGGGGTGCCACAGGGTTCAATCCTCGGGCCGACTCTTTTCTCTGTATATATCAATGATGTTGCTCTTGCTGCGGGCGATTCCCTGATCCACATCTACGCAGACGACACCATTCTATATACTTCCGGCCCGTCCTTGGACACTGTGCTATCTAACCTCCAAACGAGCTTCAATGCCATACAACACTCCTTCCGTGGCCTCCAACTGCTCTTAAACGCTAGTAAAACCAAATGCATGCTTTTCAACCGTTCGCTGCCTGCACCCGCATGCCTGACCAGCATCACCACCCTGGATGGTTCCGACCTTGAATATGTGGACATCTATAAGTACCTAGGTGTCTGGCTAGACTGTAAACCTCCCTTCCAGACTCATATCAAACATCTCCAATAGAAAATCAAATCAAGAGTCGGGTTTCTATTCTGCAACAAAGCCTCCTTCACTCGCTACATATTCGTCGCCAGACCCACTGGCTCCAGGTCATCTACAAGTCCATGCTAGGTAAAGCTCCGCCTTATCTCAGTTCACTGGTCTTGATGGCAACACCCATCCGTAGCACGCACTCCAGCAGGTGTATCTCACTGATCATCCCTAAAGACAACACCTCATTTGGCCGCCTTTCGTTCCAGTTCTCTGCTGCCTGTGACTGGAACGAATTGCAAAAATCGCTGAAGTTGGAGACTTTTATCTCCCTCACCAACTTCAAACATCTGCTATCTGAGCAGCTAACCGATCGCTGCAGCTGTACATAGTCTATCGGTAAATAGCCCACCCATTTTTACCTACCTCATCCCCATACTGTTTTTATTTATTCACTTTTCTGCTCTTTTGCACACCAATATCTCTACCTGTACATGACCATCTGATCATTTATCACTCCAGTATTAATCTGCAAAATTGTAATTATTTGCCTACCTCCTCATGCCTTTTGCACACAATGTATATAGACTCTCCTTTTTTCTACTGTATTATTGACTTGTTAATTGTTTACTCCATGTGTAACTCTGTGTTGTCTGTTCACACTGCTATGCTTTATCTTGGCCAGGTCGCAGTTGCAAATGAGAACTTGTTCTCAACTAGCCTACCTGGTTAAATAAAGGTGAAATAAAAAATTTAAATAAAATAAAAAATCTCAGCAGAGGACTGGCCACCCCACATATGCTCTATCTAATTCTCTCTTTCTCTCTCTCGGGGGACCTGAGCCCTAGGACCATGCCCCAGGACTACCTGACATGATGACTCCTGCTGTCCCCAGTCCACAGTTTCAACTGTTCTGCCGTATTATTATTCAACCATGCTGGTCATTTATGAACATTTAAACATCTTGGCTATGTTCTGTTATAATCTCCACCCGGCACAGCCAGAAGAGGACTGGCCACCCCACATAGCCTGGTTCCTCTCTAGGTTTCTTCCTAGGTTTTGGCCTTTCTAGGGAGTTTTTCCAAGCCACCGTGCTTCTACACCTGCATTGCTTGCTGTTTGGGGTTTTAGGCTGGGTTTCTGGACAGCACTTTGAGATATCAGCTGATGTACGAAGGGCTATATAAATACATTTGATTTGATTTGAGCTCACTGGTCACGATAAAAGCACCCACCCATAGCACGTGCTGCAGCAGGTATATCTCACTGGTCATCCCCAAAGCCAACACCTCCTCTGGTCACCTTTCCTTCCAGTTGTCTGCTGCCAATGACTGGAACGAATTGCAAAAATCGCTGAAGCTAGAGACTTATATTTTCCTCACTAACTTTAAACATAAGCTCTCTGAGCAGCTGACTGATCGCTGCAGCTGTACATAGCCCACCCAATCTACCTATCTAATACCCATATTATTTGTATTTACTTTTCTGCTCTTTTGCATAAAAGTATGTATGCATACCAGTATGTACCAGTTCTACTTGCACATCACCATCTGCTCATCTATCACTCCAGTGTTCCTTTGCTAAATTGTAATTTCTTCTCTACTATGGCCTATTTATTGCCTAACCTCCTCACGCCATTTGCACACACTGTATATAAACTTTCTTTTTTTCTATTGTGTTCTTGACTGTACGCTTGTTTATTCCGTGTGTAACTCTGTGTTGTTGTTTGTGTCGCACTGCTTTGCTTTATCTTGGCCATGTCGCAGTTGTAATGGTGAACTTGTTCTCAACTAGCTTACTAGCTTACCGGTTAAATAAAGGTGAAATATATATATATTTTTAAAACAACACAGTCTGGGAAGGCTTGTTGACATTGTATGACGTTTTTGGAATTATCCTGGGGGGTAATTCCATCTATCCTAGTGTTCTTGGTAGGCGGAGTAGGCATAGGATACCCCGCCTCAAGTCTGGTGGCAGTGAGTCTGATCACCTCGAAGAGGGGGAGATCAGTCATTGCCTACTACCCTACCTCCGCAGTTTGGCTGGGCAACACAAGTTGAGGGGAACAGAGAAGAGCAACTCTTCCTCAGGGGTATAATCCACCTCTTAGTCAGAGAAGGTGTTGCCTGATACGGCAAGAGACATGCCATCGTCCTCAATTCCGGATTTGTCTGCAAGGTCCACCCCCTGTGAATAATTTTGCCGGGGGCTCAAGCAGCAGGAAAGCCTGGGACTTTGTTGTAAACTAAATCTACCTCAAGCAAGAACGAAATGTAATGTATATCAAAATATCATTTTTGCTATCTAAAATGAGAAAAGGACATGTATGTAAAATGTGTGTATAATGTACATGCATCAACAAAAGAAAAAGCTGTAAAAAAACAAGTTTATTATTTACCTCCAAAGAGGGGGGTGATTGATGGGCCCCCCAAAATCTTATAAACAAAAAAACTATAAAAGATAATGAGGCCTGGACTTTCCATGTACTTTGTTTATGTTCAATGACAGTTTGAAACAAGATAATCAGAAACAGGAAGCTTTATTTACCAGGGGAGTGGGAAATAAGTGCTAAATACGTTCAGGGTAGTGATAGTAGAGCTAACAGGGATGCTAGCTAATCAGCAGGCTATCATCACAAGAGTGACAATAGCTAGCCAAGCATATGTTAATACGAAGTGCCAACTCGGTGTGTAAACCAAGCCACTCGAGGTAAAAACGCACAGCTAGATTTATCTTTTAGCACAATGGTTGCTAGCTAAAAAAAACATGTGTGACGATGTTAGCCAACTAGCTAGCTAAGACACTCTGCACTTCAGCTAGCTAACTGAACGATGGGGACCGAAGGAGAGCTAGAGACCACGAGTTGAACTAGCGAGTGTTAATACCAAGTGATGACTCGTAAACGAAGTGATGACTCGTACCAAGTGATGGCTCATAAACTAAGCAGCTTGAGGTAAAAAGCACAGTTAGGTTTATCTTTTACAGGAGAATATAAAGAATGGTGCTTCATGGTGGGGTAACACACTTTAATAAACAGCACCGCTCAAGTTTAGCCAAGAAAACCGAGTGGGGGTTAGCCCATTGGTTGCTAGACAGAACTGTGTGTGGCGCGGTTAGCCAACTAGCTAGCTAGTTAAGACACTGCAAGTTCAGCTAGCGAACTCTGAATGGTGGGGAGCTAACTGAGGTAACTTCACTTGTCAAAGCGAAGCATAAGTTATCAGAATTTCTGTCGATTGAAAAGAAGCAACTCAACGCCCCATGGTGGAGTGGTAACCGATACCGAATGGAACAATTAAGTTGAGAGCTAAGTTTTCTGAAGAAACCTGTTAATAAAACAGTTTCATAAGCAAATACTAGATTTGTGAAGAGGAGTTGAATGAGGAAACCAGAGCATTGCAGGTGCTATACGCGAGGCTCACGCCCATAAAGCTCCTGTTAGGCGTGATTGAAAGGGTTTCAGCGAATAGGACACGAGGGGGCATGTCCCATAGTGCGATGTCGAACCGAGTTTACTGAAAGAGAACTGTGGCACAGTAAAGAGCTTGGATATATACAACAAGGGAAAAATGGCCAACAGAGAGGAAGCATGTAATAGTCCCTTACCCCTTCAAACATTCAACCTCCAGCTGCGTACCCCCTCTAGCACCAGGGTCAGCACTCTCAAATGTTGTTTTTTGCCATCATTGTAAGCCTGCCACACACACACACTATACGATACATTTATTAAACATAAGAATGAGTGGGAGTTTGTCACAACTCGTCTCATGGGAAGTGACAAAGAGCTCTTATGGGACCAGGGCACAAATAATAATATAATAATAATCAATCATTTAGCTCAATAATAATTCACCACAGGTTAATGAGAAGGGTGTGCTTGAAAGGATGCACATAACTCTGCAATGCTGGATTGTATTGGAGAGTCAGTCTTAAATTATTTTCCACATACAGTCTGTGCCTGTATTCAGTTTTCATGCTAGTGAGGGCCGAGAATTCACTCTCACATAGGTACGTGGTTGCAAAGGGCATCAGTGTCTTAACAGTATGATTTGTCAAGGCAGGATACTCTGAATGCAGCCAAATCCAGAAATATGGTAGTGGCTTCTGATTAAATTCAATTTTCACAGAACCGCTTGTTGCAATTTCAATGAGGCTATCTTGTTCAGATATTGGTAAGTGGACTGGAGGCAGGGCATGAAAGGGATAACGAATACAGTTGTTTGTGTCATCTGTTTCTGGAATGTACCTGGAATGCATAATTGCGCACCAAACTCACTCAGGTGCTTTGCTATATCACATTTGACAATGTTCGTAAGCTTGAGTTCATTTTCACACAAAACATATTACAATGATGGAAGACCTGTGTTGTCCTTGTTAACTTCTTTGGGATAGGGGGCAGCATTTTCACTTTTGGATGAGTAGCATGCCCAGAGTCCCAGATGCTAATATATGCATATTATTAGTAGTATTGGATAGAAAACACTCTGAATGATGTCTGTGGGTATAACAGAACTCATATGGCAGGCAAAAACCTGAGAAAAAAATCCCAACAGGAACTGGGAAATCTGAGGTTTGTAGTTTTTGAACTCAACCAATATCCCACTGTGTATTCAATAGGGGTATGTTGCACTTCCTAGGGCTTCCACTAGATGTCAACCGTCTTTAGAAACTTGAATGAGGATTCTACTGTGATGTGGAGCCGGATGGGAGCTCTTTGAGTCAGTGGTCTGCCTACAGCCTCGTTCTCAGTCAAGCACTTTCACTTGAGAGGTAGCTGTCATTCCATTGCTTCTCTACAGACATAGGAATTCTCCGGTTGGAACATTATTGAACTTTTATGATAAAAACATCCTAAAGATTGATTCTATACTTAGTTTGACAAGTTTCTTCGACCTGTAGATATAACTTTATAAACATTTTGTCCGAATGGATCAGATTGCGCATTTGGATTTGTTTACCAAACGCCCTAACAAAATAAGCTATTGGACATAAATGGACATAAATGTTGGACATTATCGAACAAAACAAGCATTTATTGTCAAACTGCTATTCCTGGGAGTGAATTCTGATGAAGATCATCAAAGGTAAGTGAATATTTCTAATGCTATTTATGAATAATGTTGACTACCCAACATGGGGGATATTTCTCTGGCTGGTTTGGACTATGAGAGCCGTTTTCAGATTATGCTTTTTCCGTAAAGTTTTTTTGAAATCTGACACAGCGGTTGCATTAAGGAGAAGTGTGTCTATATTTCCATGTCTAAAAATTGTATTTTCATCGACATTTATAATGAGTATTTCTGTGAATTCATGTGGCTCTCTGCAATATCACTCCATGTTTTGGAACGACTGAATGTAACACGCTAATGTAAAATAAGATTTTTGGATATAAATATGAACTTTACCCGAACAAAACATACATGTATTGTGTAATATGAATTCCTATGAGTGTCATATGATGAAGATCATCAAAGGTTAGTGATTAATCTTATCTCTATTTGTGCTTTTTGAGACTCCTCTCTTTGGCTGGACAAATGGCTGGGTTTTTCTGTGAGTTGGTGGTGACCTAACATAATCGTTTGCGGAGCTTTCGCTGTACATTTTTGAAATCACTGTGGCTCAATTAACGAGAATTCTATCTTTAAAATGGTGCCTAATACTTGTATGTTTGAGACATTTGATTTATGAGATTTCTGTTGATTTGTATTTGGTGCCCTGCAATTTCATTGGCTGTTGGCGAGGACTTCCGCTAGCGGAACGGGGTTCCGACAGAGAAGAGCACCAACTTCTTAATCTTAGCCTCCCTGTAAACCTAGATTCAGATAATTCAAGGGAGAAAAAACATCACCCAAACAGTCCAGTCATGTGAGAAACTCGTCATCATGCAAGCGGTCAGACAAGTGAACATTGGTCAGTAAAGAAAACTTTAAGCTCGTCTCTCAATTCAAAATGGGTCAATACTTCGCCCCTTGATAACCAGCGCACTTCTGTATGTTGTAAAAGCATTACACGGTCACTGCTCATTTCATTGCATAGTTCAGAAAATACACAAGAGTTCAGGGAAGGGGCCTTGCTTTAACAAAGTTAAGCATTTTCAGTGTAGTGTCCAAAACGTCTCGCACTCCCTAAGCAGCAAGAGCCTTTCGGTGGATGCTGCAGTGTACCCAAATGGCATCGGGAGCAACTGCTTGCACGTGTATTACCACTCCACTATGTCTCCCTGTCATGGCTTATGTGCCATCAGTTCAGATACCAACACATCTTGACCACCAAAGTCCATTTGATGTCACAAAGCTGCCCAGTACTTTAAAAATATCCTCTCCTGTTGTCCTGGTTTGCAGAAGAGGATGTCTTCCTTAATTGACCCACCACAAACGTAACGGACATACAGTGCCTTGCGAAAGTATTCGGCCCCCTTGAACTTTGCGACCTTTTGCCACATTTCAGGCTTCAAACATAAAGATATAAAACTGTATTTTTTTGTGAAGAATCAACATCAAGTGGGACACAATCATGAAGTGGAACGACATTTATTGGATTTTTCAAACTTTTTTAACAAATCAAAAACTGAAAAATTGGGCGTGCAAAATTATTCAGCCCCTTTACTTTCAGTGCAGCAAACTCTCTCCAGAAGTTCAGTGAGGATCTCTGAATGATCCAATGTTGACCTAAATGACTAATGATGATAAATACAATCCACCTGTGTGTAATCAAGTCTCATCAGCTCATACAAGGAGAAGACTGATCAGAGATGCAGCCAAGAGGCCCATGATCACTCTGGATGAACTGCAGAGATCTACAGCTGAGGTGGGAGACTCTGTCCATAGGACAACAAACATGGTGGTGGCAGCATCATGGTTTGGGCCTGCTTTTCTTCAGCAGGGACAGGGAAGATGGTTAAAATTGATGGGAAGATGGATGGAGCCAAATACAGGACCATTCTGGAAGAAAACCTGATGGAGTCTGCAAAAGACCTGAGACTGGGACGGAGATTTGTCTTCCAACAAGACAATGATCCAAAACATAAAGCAAAATCTACAATGGAATGGTTAAAAAATAAACATATCCAGGTGTTAGAATGGCCAAGTCAAAGTCCAGACCTGAATCCAATCGAGAATCTGTGGAAAGAACTGAAAACTGCTGTTCACAAATGCTCTCCATCCAACCTCACTGAGCTCGAGCTGTTTTGCAAGGAGGAATGGTAAAGAATTTCAGTGTCTCGATGTGCAAAACTGATAGAGACATACCCCAAGCGACTTACAGCTGTAATCCCAGCAAAAGGTGGCGCTACAAAGTATTAACTTAAGGGGCTGAATAATTTTGCACGCCCAATTTTTCAGTTTTTGATTTGTTAAAAAAGTTTGAAATATCCAATAAATGTAGTTCCACTTCATGATTGTGTCCCACTTGTTGTTGATTCTTCCCCAAAAAATACAGTTTTATATCTTTATGTTTGAAGCCTGAAATGTGGCAAAAGTCGCAAAGTTCAAGGGGGCCGAATACTTTCGCAAGGCACTGTATACCAGGAGCTGTGCCAGGCCTGCCACGTCTGTTGACTCATCCAGCTGTAACGCATAGAATTCACTGGCTTGTATGCAAAGCAGTAATTGTTTCAAAACATTTCCTGCCATGTCACTGATGCGTCGTGAAACAGTGTTGTTTGATAAAGACGTTGTCTGTATAGTTTTTTGCATTGTCCCAGCCATATTTAAGCATTGTCCCAGCCATATCCGTGGCAGCAGGAATAATGAAGTCCTCCACAATAGCATGGAGCTTGCCTGTCCTAGCCGCTCAGTAGCTCACCATATAACATGCTTCTAGCCCCTTCTTATTAATGGTATCTGTTGCTTTTATACATGTCTTACTACTCGAAAGTCGTCTTAATTCTCACTCAAAAACTCATGTGGCTTATTTTAAAATGGGCATGTTCTGTTTCTAAATGTCTGCGCAAGAGTTCTGAGATAGTACTTTTGCACATATAACACACTGTGGCTGAGGAAAGGCACTCCTCCCAATATAAATGATTTGCACCTCATCGATGGTCCAACGTCCCTGTCTGTTGTTCAGTGCTTTCCCGGGTAAGGGGGCAGTAGCTCTTCGGCTGCATCAGATTCACAACTATCAGTGTCCATGCTAGCAGGCCTAACAACAAATGTAGAATTACTGATGCTAGCATTGGATGTGCTCGTGGAAGCAGAACAACTTGTGTCATCAACAGGTGCAGGTATAGTACTGCTGGTCGTATCAGTACTACCAGTAGGGCTGGTATGTGTCTCTATGGATGTGCTTGTGGAAGCAGAACAACTTGTGTCATCCACAGGTGAAGGTGTAGTACTGCTGGTCGTATCAGTACTATCAGTAGAGCTGGTATGTGTCTCTATGGACGCGGGCCTTTCTTTTTTTTAACCATGCATTTTAGAGCAAATGGAATGAGCAGCAGCTACATTTGGCTCCATAAGGACCGTTAGTGGAATTCCTGCGAGAGAGTAATGGTTAATGTTCATTATTTGACAAGGCTACCTGTATTTGACATTGTGTTGTTATTTCGCTGAACAGAGGCTCGCTGAGGCTTCTCAGGTGAGAATCACATTTCTATTTGGCTTACCCCCGATGGCATTGCGCGTACCCCCAGTACCCCAGTTTGGGAATACCTGTAATAGCTGATCTAGTGATACAGTATGTGACACAGTATGTTCTCACTGATGTGCTCATGTGTTGCCAGCCTTTAGCCTGCCAGTCAAATCTGTGTGTCAATAGGCCCAATGTGAGTAGAGAAGGAGACGTCCCTCCAAAACCTGACATGACAAGATACTTCAGTCCAGGTTAATATCATATCACATGCCACTGCCAGCAACCTAATAAAGAAAGACACAATGAGTGCTGAATGCTGAGTCAGTCTTCCAGCTGTCCACATTGAGCATGGCTTGCCTAGCCGTGTTTGGCATCGGCTGCTTTCACGGAGCTCCTGCCGCTTGACCTTGCTGTGCTTATGCCTCAGACAAGAGGTGGATGAAATTGCTTTTTTCTCTCCCTTGGCAGCTGTTCAGAGAAGTACTACTGGCTAATTGAAAAAAAGTGATTAAGTGGCAGCTTTAAACTGGCCCGCAAACTGATCACTGTTGCAATGTTGCAAAATTGCGGGAAGTAAAGAGGAGAGGATGTAGACTTGGAGCCAGCGTGGGCCCGAGCATTACTCAGCTGCAATATTCAAGGCCCCAGGGTTTTTCCTCTATCAGCCAGAAGTTGATCAAACATCAAAGTTTTTTGGCGAGAAGGCAGAGCACATAATGAATAAGTGCTCCAGGGCAGAACAAAAGATCTGACTCTGCATGCTTTTGGAAAGTTACATTGTTGGCACAGTCAGCATTTATACCTGTATCCATAGTGATGCTGCAGTATTTATCTGGACACCACAACTCATAAAACTTGTTATGAAATCAAACTCTTGCATGTTCAGACTTACCTGTGGTAATGAAGCCGTTCACAACAGCTTACAATAAAGGCCCTTTTGTCTTGGATTGGTAAGGGATGTGCCATAGAAAGTGGTGTCTATTACCACCAAGCAGCAAGTCAGGCTAGAAACTGTAAAACAGCTGTCCACTATTTATAAACAAAACACAAGGTGAAGAGCTCTTTCCCTCAGAGCAACCATAGCCTCGAAGTCATAGCCTTTTAATATGTGGCTTTATGAGGAGTGGACAAATCCACTTAGAGGTGATTAACCCTAACACACATCATTTCCACTCTGGTTCTGATGAGGGAGACCTCAATGCCACCAATTCAGTTACAAAGCCTCCATGACCACAACACATCCATTCTCACATACTACCTCTTCAGTTAGTTGTCATGACATTTTTAAGGTTAAAACATTGTATATGAATGGTCTTATCATGGAGGACTGTCATGTTACCGATGGTGCTGGTTTTTCCCAAGTTATTGAAGGCTTCGCATGTGTAGGAGCCAGCATGTGTAATGGTGGCTTTCCTGAAGTGGAGCTTGGAGACAGAAACATAGGGAATGAAAAAAAATTCAATGAGCATGACCAGAGCCTTCCATCTACATACAGCACATAGAGGGACCGGAGCAAGCCAATTCTATTATGTGTTCTTTTAAAATAACTCAGATGATATGAAATCAGTTGAAATTTGAAAACATTCCTGGGTTTAATTTGTTGATACTGGAGTGGCAGGGTAGCCTAGTGGTTAGAGTGTTGGACTAGTAAATAAATGAAGGCTATTTTTGCAGTCTATTCTGGAAATGGTTTATTTAAGTTTAAATTATATTATTTGATTATCTAAACAATATTTAACGTAAACATTGTTTTGTTATGTCGGCTACAGGCTTTCATTTGGTAAGAAAAAGGATAATTAGAAGGTTATTTTTCAAAGCGATTTGAGTTGTCACTAGGTATGTTTTCATTGACCCAGGTTTTTTTCGACAAAAACAATGTCGCAACAACAAAAAATCATTGCCACATGTGTAATGAAAACTGACAATATAAGATACTGTCACGTCCTGACCATAGTAAGCTGTTTATTCTCTATGTTGGTTGGGGCGTAATAGTGACTAGGCTGGGTCATCTAGGTTTTTTGTATGTCTATGTTGGCCTGATATGGTTCCCAATCAGAGACAGCTGTTTATAGTTTCTCTGATTGCGGATCATATTTTAGGTAGCCATGTCCTCATTTGTGTTTATGGGATCTTGTCTACATTGAATTGCCTGAGTGCACACCAGTAGCTTAACGTTTCATTTATGCTTTATTGTTTTGTTGTGGTGAGTTTCAGTTTATTAAAAATATATGGAACTCTATTCACGCTGCGCCTTGGTCTCACTCATACGACAATCGTGACAGAAGATCCCACCAATCAGCATGTACAGGAGGAGTGGACTTGGGAGGAGATCCTGGTTGGAAAAGGACCCTGGACGCAGGCCGGGGAGTATCGCCGTCCATGCACCAGATCTCCTGTGCGCCTCCTTCAGCCTGGTATGTCCTGTGCCGGTTCCTCGCACTCGCCATGAGGAGCGTGTAGTCAGTCCACTGCCAAAGAAACCCCAAGATACTTTTGGGGGGGGGGTCACATGGAGCTGACGGTTGAGCAGCGGAGAGTGCCAGAGCCTGTGTAGGAGTCGGAGGAGGAATTCAATGAAAGATTCCGGAGAGAGGTGGTAGCGATGAGAATGCTGCAGCACACTCGTCCTGAAGTGCGTGTCCCCTGTCCGGTACGTCCTATGCCAGCTCCCCGCACTCTCCCTGAAGAGCCAGAGACCGTCAGGGAAGCGATGGAGAAGTTGGGAGAGAGAGAGAGGAGAGAGATGATGTGCAAGTATATTCTGCTAACATTCGACCAGAGGATCCAGTTAGCAGTCTGGTGAAACCTGTACCGGCTCCACACATCTGGACTCTAGTGCGCCTCCCCAGTCCGGTACGTCCTGTGCCTTCTCCAAGCACTCGCCCGGAGGTGCATGTCACCAGTCCGGTGCCACCTGGCTCCACACACTAGGCCTCCAGTGCGCATTCACAGTACAGAGCTTCGGCGACGGTTCCCAGTCCAGAGCTTCTGGCGACGGTTCCCAGTCCAGAGCTTCCAGCGATGGATCCCAGTCCGGAACCTCCTGCGACGGTCCACGGTTCGGAACCTCCTGCGCCGGTCCACGGTTCGGAACCTCCTGCACCAGTCCACGGTCCGGAACCTCCTGCGACGGTCCGGAACCTCCTGCGACGGTCCACGGTCCGGAACCTCCAGCGAGGGTCAAAGGTCCGGAGCTTCCAGGAAAGGCGGCCAGTCCAGCTCCAGGGCAGGAGCCTTCCTCTGCGCTGGTGGCCAGTCCAGGCATGGTGTCCAGTCCAGCTCCAAGGCCGGAGCCTTCCTCTGCTCCGGTGCCCAGTCCAGCACCAGAGCCGCCACCGACACTAGTCAACCCCCCCCCCCCCCCCCCCATTTGGTTTCAGGTTTTGTGGCCGGAGTCCGCACCTTTTGGGGGGGGGGGGGTACTGTCAGACCCTGACCATAGAGAGCCCTTGTTTCTCTATGGTGTAGTAGGTCAGGGCGTGACTAGGGGGTAATCTAGTTTATAATTTCTATGTTGTGTTCGATTCCCAATTAGAGGCAGCTGGTAATCGTTGTCTCTAATTAGGGATCATATTTAAGTATTTAAATTTAACTACTTTTCCCACCTGTGTTTGTGGGATATTGTTTTGTGTTTGTGCATGTGCACCACGTAGTCACGTTTAGTTGTTTGCTTATTTTGTTTTGTTTAAGTTTCTCTTTGTATTAATAAATATGTGGAACTCAACATCCGCTGCGCTTTGGTCCCGTTCTTACGACAACCGTGACAGCAAGTCATTACTCTATTCTTTAGAACCGCATTGTGTCAATTGCATTAATTTGTTTTCTAAAGTATGTCATTTTGAGACGATTTGATAATAGGACGCTGCCCCTTTAAGACAAACGTTCCAAAACAGATATCAGCACGGCTATACTAGGCTAGTCAAGACACATTTTGTAGCTTTCTTTTGCAGACTTTCAACAGTAGCCAGCGTATTGCTAGTATGTTCACTATTGAAGGTTTTCTTTAGTATTTCATTTTGTACAACCTGAATTCAACATGAATTAAATATATTTTTTCTCACCCATCTACACACTAACCCATAATGACAAAGTGAAAATGTTTGGCATTTTTGCAAATGTATTGAAAATGAAATAGAGAAATCTCATTTAGGACTGTATTCGGTCCCGCTTTAAATGACATGCAGCTTATAAAGGCTTCATGAACACTACATGAATGTGTTCTAAATAGCCATATGTCATGCTTTATAAAGAGTTCATAAATGTGGCATAACTGTGTGAAATAACCACCTATGTCAAATGACATGCAGTTCATTCTGAAAAGTATTCAGACACCTTGACTTCTTCCACATTTTGTTGTGTTACTCTAAATTTGATTAAATAGTTTTTTCCCCCGTATCAACCTACACACATAATGTCAAAGCAAAAACAGGTTAATTTTTCAAAACTGAAATCACATTTACATAAGAATTCATACCCTTGACTCAGTACTTTGATGACGCACCTTTGGCTGTGATTACAGCCTCGAGTCTTCTTGTGTATGACGCTACAAGCTTGGCACACCTGTATTTTGGGAGTTTCTCACATTCTTCTCTGCAGATCCTCTCAAGCTATGCAAGGTTCGAAGGGGAGCGTCACTGCACAGCTATTTTCAGGTCCCCAGAGATGTTTGATTGGGTTCAAGTCCTGGCTAGGCCACTGAAGGACATTCGAGGCTTGTCCCAAAGTCACTCCTGCATTGTCTTGGTTGTGTGCTTACGGTCGTTGTCCTGTTGGAAGGTGAACCTTCGGCCCAGTCTGGTTCCTGAGCGCTGTGGAGCAGGATCTCTCTGTACTTTGCTCTGTTCATCTCTACCTCATTCCTGACGAGTCTCCCTCATTTCTAACGAGTCTCCCTCATTCCTGCTGCTGAAATACATCCCCACAGCATGATGGTGCCACCACCATGCTTCACCGTAGGGATGGTGCCAGGTTTCCTCCAGACGTGATGCTTGGCATTCAGGCCAAAGAGTTCAATCTTGGTTTCATCAGACCAGAGAATCTTGTTGATCATTTCTTGACAACCATTTTCAGGTCTTGCCATAGATTTTCAAGCAGATTTCAATCAAAACTGTAACTCTAACTCGGCCACTCCCGTGTAGATTTGGCCATGTGTTTTAGGTCATTGTCGTGCTGTAAGGTGAATTCATATATCTTTTTTTTTACAATTGAACAATCATCAAAATATGACACAGATAATATGACACAGATAATATGACACAGATAATGCCCCATTATTCCTTCCACCTACACAAAACACCATGCTACATGGGAGCACATCGTGCAAAACGCTTCCCCCCAACACATGAACACCCCCCTCCCTCCCCTCTACTGGTATTACCTTCACTGATTAACAACTAAAAAGAAAAAGAGTGCACTTCACATTCAATGCTAGAAAATAAATTATTCAACGCAAAAACAAATAATAATAATAATATATTAATGAAGAAAGTAGTAATGAGGCAACTAAGGTGACATCTCTAGAAACTGCTGAAAGTCCACCCAGAGATCAGTAAATTCTAAGGGTTCATTAACTGGTTATGGCTGCAATCCCAATACCGGGATCGATATGACAACTGCCAGTGAAAATAGAGGGCGCCAAATTCAAACCACAGAAATCTCATAATTACAATTCCTAAAACATACATGTGTTTGATATCATTTTAAAGGTAATCTTGTTGTTAATCCCACCAAAGTGTCCGATTTCAAGTAGGCTTTTCAGCGAAAGCACTACAAACGATTATGTTAGGTCTCCACCAAACCACAATAAGCACAGCCATTTTCCAGCTAAATATAGCATTTACAAAAAACAGAAATAAAGATTAAATGAATCACTAACCTTGAATTATCTTCATCAGATGACACTCATAGGACTTCATGTTACACAATACATGCATGTTTTGTTTGATAAAGTTCATATTTATATAAAAAAATCTGAGTTTACATTGGCTTATTAGATTCACTTGTTCCAAAAACATCAAGTAATTTTGCATAGCCACATCGTTTTAACAGAAATACTCATCATAAATGTAGATGATAATACAAGTTATACACATGGAATTATAGATATACCTCTCCTTAAAGCAACCGCTGTGTCAGATTTCTTTTAAAGTTTACGGAAAAAGCAACACATGCAATAATCTGAGACAGCGCTCAGAACAGAAGCCAAATTAGCCACCATGTTGGAGTCAACAGAAACCTACATGAAAATACATGATAAATGTTTCCTTACCTTTGATTAAATTCATCAGAATGCAGTTCTAGGAATCCCAGGTCCACAATAAATGCTTGATTTGTTTGAAAATGTCCATTATTTATGTCCAATTAGCTACTTTGGTTAGCGCGTTTGGTAAACAATTCCAAAGTCACAAAGCGCGTCCACTATAACATGACGAAATGTCCAAAAGTTCCGTAACATTCAGTAGAAACATGTCAAACAATGTACTAAATCAATCTTTAGAATATTGTTTACATATATCTTGAATAATGTTCCAACCGGAGAATTAGAATGAGTTCAGATGAGCGATGGAACGCAGGTCCTTCATCTGTGAACGCGCATGAAAGCATGGTCAACTCGTGGCAGTGGTGACTATTTCCTGTGTCATTCGACCCCCTTCACATTAGAGTCATCAGACAAAGTTCTATTGACTGTTGACATCTAGTGGAAGGCGTAGGAAGTGAAAACTCATCCATATCTCGCTGTAATTTCAATGAGAGCTTGGTTGAAATTCTGCCACCACCAGAAAAAACTAAACAGGAAGTGAAATTTCTCAGGTTATTGCCTGCTATATGAGTTATTTTATACTCACAGACATAATTCAAACAGTTTTAGAAACTTCAGAGTGTTTTCTATCCAACACTAATAATACTATGCATATATTAGCAACTGAGACTGAGGAGCTGGCCGTTTACAATGGGCGCCTTTTCATCCAAGCTACTCAATACTGCCCCTGCAGCCATAAAAAGTTAAGTAAATTGTACATTCTTTTTTCAGATGAATATAGGAAGATTTTTAGCCACATCTGCTTGCTTGGCGGAGTGTCACTCTTCCATATAATAGCTGTGCATTTATTGGCTGCAATGACTGCCAATTTAATGAATCTGGTTTTGCTACCAATGTTAACTGATAGAACAGAGTCATCTCCATGAAGTGTAAGGGAAGGATCTAGTGGTACCGTCATATTAGTGACCTGTGATAAAAATCTGAATAATGTCTTTCCAATAATTGCTTAGTTCAGGGCAGGACAAAAACATATGCGTAAGTGTGCCCACTCCCGTTTTACACCTTGGGCAAAATGTTAAATATTTAGAATTGATCTTGTACAGTCTCTCTGGTGTAAAGTAGACCCTATGTAAAATATTGAATCGCATTAACTTGTGCCTTGTGTTAAATGAAAGACGCCAAGCGTCAAGAGCTTTCCCCATTTCTCATCCTCAAAAATGAGACCAAGGTCATCATGCCACTTCATGCAAGCTTTCTGTCACTCCCTGACCTTAGTATTCTTTGTTTTCTTTATTGTTTTTGGTTAGGTCAGGGTGTGACATGGGTGATTTGTGTGTTTTTGTCTCATCTAGGGTGTTTGTACTGTCTAGGGGTTTTTGTATATTTATGGGGTTGTTTCCATCTAGGTGTTTATGTAGGTCTATGTTTGCCTAGATTGGTTCTCAATTAGAGGCAGGTGTTTATCGTTGTCTCTGATTAGGAACCATATTTAGGTAGCCATATTCTTTGGATATTTTGTGGGTGATTGTTTCCTGTGTCAGTGTTTGTGCCACACGGGACTGTTTCGTTTCTATTTCACTTTGTTATTTTGTACTTCTGTCATGTTCATTAGTTTCTATTAAAACATGGACACTTACCACGCTGCGTATTGGTCCGATCCTTGCTACACCTCTTCAGACAAAGAGGGGGAAATCTGTTCCACTTTCAGAGGTTCATCATTCCCCAACAGAGCTTGAGACCTATAGTCTTTTTTGTAATACATTTGCAACCATTTCTAACCCTGTTTTTTGCTTTGTCATTATGGGGTATTGTGTGATGCTTGATGAGGGGGAAAAAATGTCATCCATTTTAGAATAAGGTTGTAAAGTAACAAAATGTGGAAAAAGTCAAGTGATCTGAATACTTTTCGAATGCACTGTATAAGCAGACAATAAAAGCTCTTAACTTTTGTACATGACATTCCTCTAAAACAGGCTACATGTGCACCACCAAGTCAGAACAGTAGGCTAAGTGATGAGGGGGGAAAGGGTGAGGCACATGGGCTACTAACAGCTTAGTACACACCATACACTTAGAATTACTTTCTTATCTACAGTATACATATCTCCCTGGCATATTACATAATTTATGCAGCAGCATACAATACATTTTTGGACTCACTTTTTTGTGCTCACTTAAACAGGAAACAGGTGGTCGTTCTTGTGGGTGAATTTTGTCATCCAACTTTGTCATCAAAGTCTGGTATTCTTTGGATTTATGGTGCTTTCAAGACAACTGGGAACTCTGGAAAATAAAGTCATGATGTCAGTGATTTTTCAGGTCGGAGCTCTAGAAAGAGACCTGAGCTCCCGACTTGGAATTCCATGTTGGATTACCATTCAACTGGATTGACAGCCTGGTATTCAACCTTTTCTGGTCCATGGTGTTGCATGTGAATGTTTATCCTTTTAAGCTTGGAAAAAAGACCCTTAACCTCTCTGGGATATTCGGGATGGTAGCGTCCCACCTCAACAACACCCAATGAAAGTGCAATTCAAAACGACAGAAATCCCAAAAATTTAATTACTCAAACATACAAGTATTTCACACCATTTTAAAGATAAACTTGTTGTAAATCCAGCCACAGTGTCCGATTTCAAAAAGTCTTTACGTTGAAAGTACACCAAACGATTATGTTAGGTCAGTACCTAGTCACAGAAAAACACAGCCATTTTTCCAGCCAAAGAGAGGAGTCACAAAAAGCACAAATAGAGATAAAATGAATCACTAACCTTTGATGATCTTCATCAGATGACACTCATAGGACTTCATGTTACACAATACATGTATGTTTTGTTCGATAAAGTTCATATTTATATAAAAAATCTCAGTTTACATTGGCACGTTACGTTCAATAGTTCCAAAACATCCGGTGATTTTGCAGAGAGCCACATCAATTTACAGAAATACTCATAATAAACATTGCTAAAAGATACAAGTGTTATGCATGGATTTTTAGATCCACTTCTTCAACCGCTGCGTCAGATTTCAAAAAAGCTTTACGGAAAAAGCACACCATGCAATAATCTGAGTACAGCGCTCAGACAACAAAACAAGCCATACAGATATCCGCCATGTTGTTGAGTCAACAAAGTCAGAAATAGCATTATAAATATTCACTTACCTTTGATGATCTTCATCAGAATTCACTCCCAGGAATCCCAGTTCCATAAATGTTTGATTTGTTCGATAAAGTCCATCATTTATGTACAAATACCTCCTTTTTGTTCGCGCATTTAGTACAGAATCCAAACTCACGACGCGCGGGCAAGTTCAGGCGAAAGTTCAGACGAAAAGTCATATTACAGTTCGTAGAAACATGTCAAACAAAGTATAGAATCAATCTTTAGGATGTTTTTATCATAAGTCTTCAATGTTTCAACCGAAGAATTCCTTTGTCTGTAGAAATGCGATGGAACGCAGCTACCTCTCACGTGAGAGCGCGTGATCAGCTCATGCCACTCTGGCAGACCTCTGACTCGTTCAGCTCGCATTCCCCCCTCCTTCACAGTAGAAGCATCAAACAAGGTTCTAAATACTGGAAGCCGTAGGAAGTGCAATATGACCCCATAGACACTGTATATTCGATAGGCAATGATTTGAAAAACTACAAACCTCAGATATCCCACTTCCTGGTTGGATTTGTTTCTCAGGTTTTTGCCTGCTATATGAGTTCTGTTATACACATACATCATTCAAACAGTTTTAGAAACTTCAGAGTGGTTTCTATCCAAATCTACAAAAAATATGCATATATTAGCAACTGGGCCTGAGTAGCAGGCAGTTTACTCTAGGCACCTTATTCATATGAGCTACTCAATACTGCCCCCCAGTCCCAAATAAGTTAAACCACACCCTCTCCACTGACTAGAAGGCTAGTGAATTGTTATGCAACGCTTGCAGTTAGCCACGGATTCCTTCCAAATAACTTATTGTTGAATTTGCGATTTCTAACTTGTATTATGTTGATGGCCGATGAGCACCGATACGTTTTATCTATAAGTTCTCTTCATCTGACAAGGTTTGAAAAGGATTTGCCAGTAGATTGTTGACTTCATTCATGAAGATGACATGATCAGTCCAATCAAAGCTATGGTAGATATAACGTGTTTTGACGTCATTTTATCTGTGGCCAATGACCTTGAGCCTTCTTGGATGGGTAATTCTAATGTAAATCTGTCAGCACCTAAGGGGCTTGAATTTTCAAGGTCCCCTGGAGATTTGACAGTGACGTAGTGTCCCCTATGAGTGACAGAACACTGAGCCAATCGCGGCGCAATTAGAGAACATTACCAACCCTTACGCTCTGTATTTTGCGCAGGCTGCCGCACCACCACAGAAAGCACTGCAATACCTGCATTTTTGGAGCTGCCGAACTGAAGAAAGCTAAAAAAATTAGTATGCGGGTTTATTCTGTATATTCTTCTATATATACTCGAATATACTTTGTTTTATACTTCTACTTTTTTATTATTGTTTGCAAACTGATATGTGACACGTATTAATGCAAAACAGGAAACAAAAACTGTGTTTTGGTGAGACCAGAGAGAGGGCTGACATGCTGACTTTTGCCCCTGGCTGAAAACCTGATAAGGCTTTGGCAGGAGAGTCGAGTGAGGGAGGCATCCGGGGGGGGGAAGAAAGAGTCTCCTCCAGGGGTGAAAGTAACGTGGTACGGCGACCCAGCAAAATAAATAGTGGGACTACGCCGTACCTGTAAAACATGAGCCTATCACAGTAACTAAAACAAAGCCTACAGTTTTCTTGACAATTAGATCACTTTTTATCATTACTGCATGGTAATGATAAATGGACTTGAAAACGAGATGTGGTTCAAGAAAAACACTGATATTTTGCCATGGCAGAGATGAGTGGCCGACACCGAAACGAGCGCAGACAGCAGTGGAAGAATACATTCTAGCCTAATGACAATCACCAAATGTCATTAAATTTTTTGTGTGTTTTGTGTAACAGATGTCTCTTTCCATTCACCACTGTTTGGAGACTGGGAATATGTTGTGAGTGGTGAATGTATGCAGGTAGCCTCGTAAAAGAGCTCTTTGATTGTTTGACAATCAGATGAAAACATCACGACTGGTTGTGTTTATGCCACAATTAAATGAAATATATTTTAAAAGTGAAATGAGAAATCTTTACAACTAGACCCACAGAGATCTTATGTAATTATTCTATATTACATATCCTATATGTAATTATTTGATTAGGTCCATAAAAATGTATGGTGCAAGCACGTGCACATATAGGAGGTTGAGTACCGGGAACAAATTAATTATACTTTCACCCCTGGTCTCCTCCATTTTCTCATGTGAGCATGGTCATGCAGTGAGATGCTGCACAGATAATAGGGTTTGCCTTAACACAGCCCTGCCTTTCCACTGCTGCAAAATTTCAGAGAGGGGAAGCAGTGGCAACTGTTGAATCCGAAGAGAGAGCCATATGCCTTGCACACTATCCTCCTCAGCTCCAGGGCTGTGCCTTAGGTTAGCCGACGCTTCTTACCACTCTTAGGAGGGATAGAAGGGTGGATCCTTGCTGCTATAGTGTAAGACTGCTTCCCTACAGGTTTGGCCTGGTTCAGGAGCCTGAGTCTTAGGGGACTGAGCTCACCGGGGGCTTGTTGCCACCTCCCAACTGTGATGCTGTAGGAACAAACGGGCTGCCATGGAGCAGAAGTTAACGGCTTCAACGCATGTCACACTTCTACCGCATGGCAGTGACAATGGGAACAAACAACTTCTTGGGTGTCACAGGGGCATCCAGAAGGTCCACTTTCTCTTTGTCTGTTAAGCTAGATAAGCTCAGCCAGAGTGCCCTTCCTCCCACCACTGATAGGCTCATGGTAACACCACAGCCTTGGATGGCACTACCGGAGGAACGGAGGCTAAGGTCTCTTACCAAGCGTCTGGAGCCTCCGAGTCCAGTTGCTTCCCCACCTCCTCCAGTAACCAGTAAATCAGCCTGATGAGCCAACAATTAAAGGGGTCAGGTTGAGGGTTCTAATTGCTGAGTGAGGCTTTGAACCTTTATCAGAAAAATGGAAGCAGTAAATCATTCTGCCTTTCAATGGAGTTAAGCGCTGGTGTTGTTAGTGACATGGTGCAAGGGGCTGAGGTGGTGAGCCAGTGACGGCTGCCAAACCCAAATTCCATAATATTGTGCATGTCCAGGCTTGGGGGAGCAGTTCCTTTAACAGGGTTTTGGGGGACTGGAGTCTTTTCCCATCATACAGGTCACTTGACTGGTCCTGATCCCCTATAGAAGACAGCCACTCGACATCAAGTCTGGCAGTGGCCCGCTTGCAGACATGAAGGAGCCAGAACTCCACTGCTCTCAGAGCAGTCAGGTCTGCGGACCTGAGAGGATGGGAGAATGGGGTCGTCAGTCCTCTCAATTTCTGTCAGATTGATCCCATCATCATCCCCAACTTCGCCTGACGACAGTGAGGGAAAGGAGTCGAGGCCATCCATGACCTCACTCCAACTCGGCTCGTTCATGGTGAGCTGATCCTCCGCAAGGGGGACTAGCGAGATTTTGGCAAATTTTGGCCTCTTCAGACCTATTCTAGTACGTAGTGTTCACATAACCCGGGGTCCTCGAGCGCCTCCTGGACATGTTCCCTACCCAAGCAATTAAAAGAGTAGGAATCTTTCCCCGCTATCATGGAGCTGCAAGCACAAGAACGTGGATGTTCGAGTGCTGGGCTAGGTTTGTCCTAGGATGGGATAGCAGTGGATATTGCGAGGTACACAGCTTACTAAGGGGAATGAGCAACGCCTGTTGTAAGAACAGCATACAGATGGCGTAAACTAGCTAGTTAGAAGCCCTGTGGATGGTGGCTAGCAAAAGAGAAGCTAGTGAAAGCGGCTCATCAAGCTAGCTAGTTAGGAGACCTGCGGCTAACAGCTATCAATATTAAGCACAATATAAAGCTATAGCCATGAGTCTAGTGGGGTGTTAGCTAGCTAGCAGCTACCTTGTGGTGAAGGTGTGCCATGGCTAGTTCAGTGCTGGCTGAAGGAAACTAAGTGAACAAGTTCGTTTTCAGAGAACATGCACAAGCGACCAACGGTGCCGTGAAGGCAGAGGGTTAGGGTTAGGGTTACTTGTACTTGTTTATTGTTTTCTCCATGTGTATCTGTGTTGTTGTCTGTTCACACTGTTATATTTTATCTTGGCCAGATCGCAGTTGTAAATGAGAACTTGTTCTCAACTAGCCTACCTGGTTAAATAAAGGTGAAATAAAAAATAGCACAAAGGGTGAACATAGGTTAATAAATCTTAGGGATAGGCGTCCCGTCAACAGTACAGTTGAAAATCACACAGTGCCTTGTGTCAAGATTGCAGATTTTAGAGAAACAACAAATGTCGGTACATATGTGTCTTATATTGGCTGAAAGCTTACATTCTTGTTAATATAACTGCACTGTCCAATTTACAGTAGATGCATTTTACTGCATAAAATGCCATGCTATTGTTTGAGGAGAGATCTTAACAACAAAACACTTTGTTCACCGCGATAGGTTTGATAAATTCACCTCTGAAGGTGAAATGTGTACTTACATTCTGAAATCTTGCTCTGATTTATCATCCTAAGGGTCCCAGAGATAACATGAAGTGTTGTTTTGTTAAATAAAATCATTTTTCATATCCTGAAAAGGTCTATATAGCATGCATGATCGATTTTGTATTTCCATTCATTCAATTTGCAAAGAAAGGAATCTGTGAAAATCTAACCCTAAACGTTGTTTCAAGCAGTCAAATCACGTTTGTGTGTATTCCTTCGAGATCCTAGAACGTAACCAGACTTCACTATATCATTAGGGGTTTAGTATATCCTATAGGACACCAAATTTTGATCAGAGAGAGACGCCTTCATGGCACGGCGATGACGCGGGCTGTCTTCACTTGATCGACTGTAACTTTGTCAAATAAGCTAAATCAAAGTCCAAGTATACAGATGTGACGATATTCTTGCAGAAAAATGTCACGTGAATGTAAATGTCTCCATCACGATTTGCCCAACTGTACCTGGGTGGCTTCACACTAAATGTCATGTAGTTTGCTGATACTTCAAGTTATCCTTCTGAAGCTTTGCACATACACTGCTGCCATCTTGTGGACACCATCGGAATTACAACTTGAGTGATGGCTAGATGTGGGACCTTTCTGTTGCATTTCAAAGATGGTGGTTGAAAAAAAAAATGTGGGGAAAAAATGTCTTTGTATTTTCTTCTACCAGATCTATTGTGTTATATTCTCCTACAATCAATTCACATTTCCACAAATTCAGTGTTTCCTTTCAAATGGTACCACGAATATGCATATTCTTGCTTCAGGGCCTGAGCTACAAGCATTAAATGTGGGTCATTTTAGGTGAAAATTGAAAAAAAGCGGGCTATCCTTTAAAGATTTTATCAAACGCATGAATAACTTCTAATGTTGTTTCTCTTCAAATGGATATAGAATACAAGTTATTCATTTGTTTGATAAGATTAAAGATTCTCCCAGGGGACCCTATTAAAATTCTGTGGGGTCCCAGTTTGGGAACCACTGTACTAATAACCTCTCTCCCTGCTTGCTTCAATGCTTCCGGTTTCTGTGTATCTCATTTGTCTCCATCATTACAGCCCACTGTCGGTCTCACTACTCTCTGTAAAGAAAAAATATTTTTTTATGAGAACTTAAAGTAGTCCATCTTTTGTTTATAGCTAGCTTAATTTCAGTCAACTGCTCCTGCTGAGGTCAGGCTCCGTTCAACGTTAGCTTCTAGCTTCATACTTCTAGCTGGCTAGACATCTCACTGAAATATCAGTGACTATTTGACCAATTTTACACTCATTCATTCTGAGAGTCAGGGTTTTTTTTGTTTGGGGAGGGATGTCTTGACACAGCAGGAGGGATTAAAAAGAATTCCCACTGTCAGCAGCGTTTCTCTGCCACTTGCCACTGTAGGTCTGGGCTGAGATACACTACCGGTCAAAAGTTATATAATTATAAATTATATAATATGCCAGGCAGATATGTACACTTAGTATTACTTTCTTACTTACAGTATATGGTGTGTAGTAAACTGTTAGTAGCCCATGTGCCTCACCCTAATTTGGTCTATTTTCCTCTCTTAATTTTGCCTACTGTTCTGACTTGGTGGTGCACATGTAGCCTATAACCTGTTTTAGATAAATGTAATCATTGAATATTGTAAGAGCTTTCATTGTCTGCTTATAACCCATTTATTTATCCTATGGTTCTGACTTGGTGTACAGGGAGAACACTAAGAATGGCCCATATTCTGTCGCTGTACATTTCAAAAGTGCTGAACAAATAGTTATACTGACTACGTTCGTCCTAGCTCGCTCATTAATGTCTTAATCGAAATTATTGATTGCCTCGTATCCGCTTGTCGTCCCCTTATGTCATAGTTTGTACATCTCAATTGTCAGTATAACCACATTTGTTTAAGCAAGTCATCCATGTCAGATATGTTTCATTAAAAGGCAGTAAATGAGGCTGAATGACCTGTTTCACTGCCAGACAAGGCTCCGCTGATAGTCGGGTGTAGCAGTTGTAAAGTTGTAAGGACCAAAACAGGAGATGAAAAGCAGGTACGGGGAGTCAAAATATAATCAGGAACAAACAGGTAACAAGACAGGCACAGCGTCGGCACACGGGTAAACAAGGATTTCTTCTGATTTTTCCATGATGTCAAGCAAAGAGGCACTGAGTTTGAAGGTAGACCTTCAAATACATCCACAGGTACACCTCCAATTGACTCAAATGATGTCAATTAGCCTATCAGAAGCTTCCAAAGCCATGACATTTTCTAGAATTGTCCAAGCTGTTTTAAGGCACAGTCAACTTAGTGTATGTAAACTTCTGACCCACTGGAATTGTGATATAATCTGTCTGTAAACAATTGTTGGAAAAATGACTTGTGTCATGCACAAAGTAGATGTCCTAACCGACTTGCCAAAACTATAGTTTGTTAACAAGAAATTTGTGGAGTGGTTGAAAAAACAAGATTTAATGACTCCAACCTAAGTGTATGTAAACTTCCAAATTCAACTGTATACGTGCATTAGGATATATAGGTAATAGGGTGCCGTTTGAGAAGCAGCCATATTGTTCCATGGGTTTTATCTATCTCTCTTCTGCCACAGATCAGTCATGTTTTTGGTTGTCGAGGACACAAAGGGCCTATTTTACAACCACAACGCTGGGCTGTAATCTGTCCAGGTCGAGCAGAGAGGAGGCTACAGAGGTTTTCTGAGTTTGTTTGGAAAAGGAGATGAAAGACAATGTATAAGCCGTTTGTGTTTGATATCTATAATAATTGTTGTGGTATACAGTATCAGGAGACTTATGTAGTAGAGATGTAGAAGCCTATATAGAGGAAAACTTGCTTTTGTTCACGTCGTTGTCGCTCATAGATGGGCAACACTGCCATCTAGAGTGCAACTACGGTTAATACAAGAGCTGAGATGAACCTACAGACTCAAACAACCCATCATCAGGCTATCAAAAATTACATGGATAATGCCATGACCCGATTTTACAGACAGTGCAGAGAAATGCAAAACAACAATACATCTACGGCCTTCTCTGATATATTTATTTTATTTATTTTACTAGGCAAGTCAGTTAAGAACAAATTCTTATTTTCAATATCGGCCTAGGAACAGTGGGTTAACTGCCTGTTCAGGGGCAGAGCGACAGACTTGTACCTTTTCAGCTGGGGGATTTGAACTTTCAACTTTTTGGTTACTAGTCCAACACTCTAACAACTAGGCTACCCTGCCGCCCCATATATTCATGATCAATTATCAACACTCAGGGTGGGGACAGACAGCAAATGGAGCGCAGTACCATCTCATCAGCGCTCGACGTCACCGGCCTACTAGCTGCCACTGATCCCTTTTCCCCTTTTCTGTTTATTGGTTTCACCTGTGTTTGTTTTAGGCTGATTGGTTGGGCTTTATTTACCAGCAGGCCCGCCTGTGCGGGATTGTTCGATGTACGTGGGTACACGTCTGTGTGTTACGGTTTTCCCATGTGTTTGGGTTTTTTGCTTGACTGTTTAAGTCCCCCGTGTTTGGGGCATTTGTTTTGGTTGGCGTATGTTCACCGTTGTTGTGCATTAAAAGTTAGCACTACCCTGAACTCTCTGCTTCCTGCGCCTGACTTCTCACCCACTACACCCCGGGCGTTACAATTTCTTGTTTGTTTTACAAGAACAAATATTTTTCATCTTCAAAGGGGTAGGCAAAAAATCAATTTCAATTCCAGGTTGTAAGGGCAACAAAATAGGAAAAATGCCAGGGGGGTGAATACTTTCGCAAGCCACTGTATATGTGTGTGTATGTGTGTGTATGTATGTGTGTGTGTATTTATGTATATATATAATCATTTTATGCAGCTGCAGAGTTTTAAAACAGCTTCAGTGTTGTTGCTATAAATCAGTGTGCACGCGAGCACGTTCTGTCTTTCTCTTTCCATCAATTCCATTCAAATTGCATGCAAAATAGATCATGTATATATTAATCTTGAACGGGATTGAGTGTACAAAACATGACAGACTGACCAGGTGAAAGGTATGATCCCTTGATGTCACTTGTTAATAACCTTTTGTGACTAGGGGGCAGTATTTTCATTTTTGGAAAAATAACGTTCCCATAGTAAACGGGATATTTTGTCAGGACAAGATGCTAGAATATGCATATAATTGACAGTTTAGGATAGAAAACTCTCTAAAGTTTCCAAAACTGTAAAAATATTGTCTGTGAGTATAACAGAACTGATATTGCAGGTGAAAGCCTGAGAAAAATCCAATCCGGAAGTGCCTCATTGTTTTGAAAGCGCTGCGTTCCAATGCGTCCCTATTGAGCAGTGAATGGGCTATCAACCAGGTTACTTTTTCTCCGTATTCCCCAAGGTGTCTACAGCATTGTGACGTAGTTTTACGCATTTATGTTGAAGAATACCCGTAAGCGGCTACATTGCGCAACTGGTCACCTGATGGCTCCCAGAGTGATTCTCGTGTAAAATACAGAGGTAGCCATTATTCCAATCAGTCCTACTGAAAAATCAATTGTCCCGGTGGATATATTATCGAATAGATATTTGAAAAACACCTTGAGGATTGATTATAAACAACGTTTGCCATGTTTCTGTCGATATTATGGAGCTAATTTGGAATATTGTTCTGCGTTTTCGTGACTGCAATTTCTGGGCGATTTCTCAGGCAAACGTGAAGAACAAACGGAGCTATTTCGCCTACAAAAATAATATTTTGGGAAAAAAGGAACATTGGCTATCTAACTGGGAGTCTCGTGAGTGAAAACATCCAAAGCTCATCAAAGGTAAACGATTGAATTTGATTGCTTTTCTGATTTCCGTGACCAAGTTACCTGCTGCTAGCTGGACAAAATGCTATGCTAGGCTATCGATAAACTTACACAAATGCTTGTCTAGCTTTGGCTGTAAAGCATATTTTGAAAATCTGAGATGATAGGGTGATTAACAAAAGGCTAAGCTGTGTCTCAATATATTTCACTTGTGATTTTCATATCCGTTGCGTTATGCTAATTAGTGTCAGTCGATGATTACGCTCCCTCATGCGGGATGGGAAGTCACTATTAAATCCACCTTTATCAGTGTAGTTTAAGGGGAGAAGACAAATTCTTATTTTCAATAAACAGGAACAGTGGGTTAACTGCCTGTTCAGGGGCAGAACGACAGATTTGTACCTTGGGGATTTGAACTTGCAACCTTTCGGTTACTAGACCAACGCTCTAACCACTAGGCTACCCTGTCGCCCCAAAATGTGTATGTGTTCCGAGTTTCAGAGTTTGAATGGGCAAGACAAAATATTGAAGTGCCTTTTGAACGGGGTATGGCAGTAGGTGCCAGCCACACAGGTTTGAGTGTCAAGAAGTGCAACGCTGCTGGGTTTTTCATGCTCAACAGTTTCCCATGCATATCAAGAATGGTCCACCACCCAAAGCACATCCAGCCAACTTGAAACAACCCTGGTAAGCATTGGAGACATGGGCATCCCTGTCGAACGCTTTCTACACCTTATACATTCCATGCCCCGACAAATTCAGGCTGTTCTGAGGGCAAAGGGGGGTGCAACTCAATATTTGGAAGGTTCCTAATGTTCAGTACACTCAGATGTCCTAGCCTACCTCTTTTATAATACAGTCAATGTAATGTTAGCCTTATATTGTTGCTAATTGATGATGGGTTAATATGCATAAGCTTCTAACTTACAAAAGTATTCAGACCACTTGGATTTATTCACATTTTGTGGTACAAAGTAGGATTCAAATATATATATATATATATATATATATATATATATGTTTTTTTTTAAGATCAATAGAAATTAAATGACTTAAATAGTTGTTGCATAAGTATTCGGCTCCCTGAGTCTACATATTAGAAATACCGTTGGCATCTGTAACGGCTTTCTTCTTCCTCTTCTGAGGAGGAGTAGTAGGAAGGATCGGAGGACCAAAATGCAGCGTGTTATGTATCCATAATGTAATTGAATGAGAATGAATACAGAATACAAAAAGAGAACAAGAGAAACAAAATGAAAACCAAAACAGTCCAGAATGGTGCAAACACAGAAAGGGAAAATAATCACCCACACCACACAGGTGGGAAAATGCTACCTAAGTATGATTCTCAATCAGAGACAACTAACGACACCTGCCTCTGATTGAGAACCATACCAGGCCAAACACAAAAACACCACATAGAAAAAGGAACATAGACAACCCACCCAACTCACGCCCTGACCATACTAAAACAAAGACCTAACAAAAGAACTAAGGTTAGAACGTGACAGAATCGATAAGTTGTAAGTCTTCTTGGGTAAGTCTATAAGAGCTTTGCACACCTGGGTTGTGCAATATTTCCCATTTATTATTTTCAAAATTCTTCAAGCTCTGTCAAGATGTTGAGGATCATAGATTTTCCAGCAGATTTAAGTCAAAACTAACTTTCACTGTCTTCTTGGTTAGCAACTCCGATGTAGAGTGAATTCTGAAAGTGTTCCGACCCTTCCCTTCTTTCCACATTTTGTTACGTTACAGCCTTATTCTAAAGAAAAATCTGAAGTGTTCCGACCCTTTGCTATGAGACTCGAAATTGAGCTCAGGTGCATCCTGTTTCCATTGATCATCTTTGAGATGTTTCTACAACTTGATTTGAGTCCAACTGTGGTATTTTCAATTGTTTGGACATGATTTGCAAAGGCATACACCTGTCTATATATGGTTCCAAAGGTTGACAGTGCATGTCAGAGCAAAAACCAAGCTATGAGGTTGAAGGAATTGTCTGTAGAGCTCCGAGACAGGATTGTGTCGATACACAGGTCTGGGGAAGGGTACCAACGAATGTCTCCAGCATTGAAGGTCCCCAAGAGCACAGTGGCCTCCATCATTCTTAAATGGAAGAAGTTTGGAACCACCAAGACTCATCCAAGAGTGAGCCGCCCGGCCATACTGAGCAATCAGGGGAGAAGGGCCTTGATCAGGGAGGTGACCAAGAACCAGATGGTAACTCTGACAGAGCTTCAGAGTTCCTCTGTGGAGATGGGAGAACCTTCCAGAAGGACAACCATCTCTGCAGCACTCCACCAATCAGGCCTATATGTTATAGTGGCCAGACGGAAGCCACTCCTCAGTAAAAGGCACATGACAGCCACCACCATGCTTCACCATAGGGATGGTGCTAGGTTTCCTCCAGATGTGACGCTTGGCACAAAATAATCTTGGTTTCATCAGACAAGAGAATCTATTTTATCATGGTCTGAGAGTCCTTTAGGTGCCTTTTGGCAAACTCCAACATGGCCTTTTACTGAGGAGTGGCTTCTGTCTAGCCATTCTACCATATAGGCCTGATTGGTGGAGTGCTGCAGACATTTTTGGTACCATTCCCCAGATCTGTGCCTCAACACAATCCTGTCTCGGAGCACTATGGGAAATTCCTTCAACCTCATGGCTTGGTTTTTGCTCTGACGTGCTCTGTCAGCTGTGGCTCTTTTCAGATAAATATGTCTTGTTTTTAGGTTTTTAGACTGTCATGTCTCTTCTAATATGGCAAAAAAATCACTAGCTAGCTAACAAAAAACACATGGAGTAAACAATAAACTAGTCAATGACACAGTAGAAAAAAGAAAGTATATTTACAGTGTGTGCAAAAGGCATGAGGAGGTAGGCAATAAATAGGCCATATGAGCAAATAATTTCAATTTAGCAGATTAACACTGGAGTGATAACTGGAGTGTTTGTTAACTTGGCTTTCGAAGACCTTAGAAAGAGAGGGTAGGATAGATATAGGTCTGTAGCAGTTTGGGTCTGGAGTGTCACCCCGTTTGAAGAGGGGGATGACTGTGGCAGCTTTCCAATCTTTGGGAATCTCAGATGATACGAAAGAGAGGTTGAACATGCTAGTAATAGGGGTTGCAACAATTTCGGATTATGCAGCTCTTTCAGAACATCAGCTATCTGGATTTGGGTGAAGGAGAAATTGTGGGGGCTTTGGCGGGTTGCTGTGGAGGGTGCCGGGCAGTTGACCGGGGGAGGGGTGGTCAGGTGGAAAGCATGGCCAGCCGTAAAGAAATGCTTATTAAAATTCTCAATTATAGAGGATTTATCGGTGGTGACAGTGTTTCCTAGACTCAGAGCAGTGGGCAGCTGGGAGGAGGTGCTCTTATTCTCAATGGACTTTACAGTGTCCCAGAACTTTTTTGAGTTAGTACTACAGGATGCAAATTTCTGCTTAAAAAAGCTAGCCTTAGCTTTTCTAACTGCCTGTGTATATTTGTTCCTAACTTCCCTGAAAAGTTGCATATCACGGGGGCTATTCGATGCTAATGCAGAATGCCACAGAATGTTTTTGTGCTGGTCAAGGGCAGACAGGTCTGGAGTGAACCAAGGACTATATCTATTCCTAGTTCTACGTTTTTTGAGTGAGGCATGCGTATTTAAGATGGTGAGGAAGGCACTTTTAAAGAATAGCCAGGCATCATCTATTGACGGGATGAGGTCAATGTCATTCCAGGATACCCTGAGCAGGTCGATTAGAAAGGCCTGCTCGCAGAAGTGTTTTAGGGAGCGTTTGACAATGATGAGGGGTAGTCGTTTGGTCGCAGACCGATTACGGATGCAGGCAATGCGGCAGTGATCGCTGAGATCTGGATTGAGAACAGCAGAGGTGTATTTGGAGGGCGAGTTAGTTAGGATGACATCTATAAGGGTGCCTGTGTTTACTGATTTGGGGTTGTACCTGGTAGGTTCATTGATAATTTGTGTGAGATTGAGGGCATCAAGCTTGGATGGCCGGGGTGTTAAGCACTGCAGGACCTGGATTAACCTCCACATCACCAGAGGAACAGAGAAGAAGTAGGATAAGGGTACAGCTAAAGGCTATACGAACTGGCCGTCTAGCACGTTCGGAACAGAGAGTAAAAGGAGCAGGTTTCTGGGCACGATAGCATAGATTCAAGGCATAGTGTACAGACAAAGGTGAGGTAGGATGTGAGTACATTGGAGGTAAACCTAGGGATTGAGTAATGATGAGAGAGATATAGTCTCTAGAGATGTTTAAACCAGGTGATGTCATCGCATATGTAGAAGGTGGAACAACATGGTTGGTTAAGGCATATTGACCAGGGCTAGAGGCTCTACAGTGAAATAAGACAGTAATCATTAACCAGGACAGTAAAGGAATGAGGCATATTGACATTAGAGAGAGGCATGCGTAGCCAAGTCAACATATGGGTCCAGTGAGTGGTTGGGCTGACTGGGGACACTGCGATTCAGATAGTTAGCAGGCCGATGCTAACAAGCTAACAGTTAGATGGATGGGGCTAAACAAGCTAGCAGTTAGTAGACTGGGGCAAGCTAGCAGTTAGCAGACCGGGTTAGCAAGCAAGCAGTTACCAGGGGCTAGCAGTTAGCAGACCGGGCAGGCAAGCTAGCAGTTAGCAGACCGGGCTAGCAAGTTAGTCTTTGGGGGACGTCGTGATGGGGGTAAGTCTGGGGATATGGAGGGGGGGAATAAAATAAATAAATATATAATAGGTCCTTTATGCTCTGGTTAGAGTCACGTTGTTCGAAACTGGCGAGAGCTTTCCGAGCTAAAGGTTAGCTGATGACCGCTAGCAATGGTTTGCTGACTGATAGCTGGTAGTTAGCTGGTTAGCTTCAGTTGAGGGATTCCAGATCCGAAGTAAATATAAATACTTTTGGAAAAGATCCACACCACATTGGGTGAGGCGGGTTGCAGGAGAGTATTTTCAAGTTGAGGTTTAGTTGAGGTTTAAAAGATACGCAAAGAATAAGATGTAAAACGATATATACAAGGGACACGACAGGACAAAGACATCTGACTGCTACACCATCTTGGATTTTACCAGTTGGATTTGAACCAGTTGAATACACAGCTCGAGCAAGACATTCATCAGCATTTATCTGACTACATTCCTAGAATTGAGTCAAAAAAACTTCTGAGTCAAGGAGGACTATGAGCTGTTGCTATCGATAAGGTGTCTGATTCATCATTTTCACCTCGAATAGAAATAGAGCGACTTTTGTCAGAGATTGCTTGTTGTGAGCACTGAGGGAACTTTATGCACTTGGCCAGATGATTCAGATGATTCTGCATCTTTGTTGCATTCTTCAGATATGATTGGCACAGTATTTGCAAATGTACACAGCCTTTCCTTCTACATTAGCTGCAGTGAAATGTCTCCACACATCAGATAGTGCCCGTGGCATTTTCGTGTAAAAACAACCAAATACAATTCCATGTACAGATAAATAGTTAAGCAGTTAGATTAAACAACTATTTTGTAAGATACATGTTTTAAAATGAAACATGTATGGAAACAGGTGAATTAACACTCCTCAGTTAGCAGGCTTAAGCAAGCTAAAACCAACATGGTAGCAAAAACTAACTAGCAGAAATTGTTAACAAGTTAGAAATGATTTACACACACTTTGCTGTAAGCTACTATTTACTAGTTAACATGTCATATAAAATATATTCACCCCACCCAGTACTGTAATCAAAATTTACCAGAAAGCATGGAGTCCTTGGCTCAGACAGTGTTTCCCGACCCCTTCTGTCTCAGCCTCCAGTATTTATGCTGCAGTAGTTTATGTGTCGGGGGGCTAGGGTCAGTATGTCATATCTGGAATATTTCTCCTGTCTTATCCGGTGTCTTTTGTGAATTGAAATATGCTCTCTCTAATTCTCTCTCTCTTTTTTTCTCTCTCAGAGGACCTTAGCCCTAGGTCCATGCCTCAGGACTACCTGGCCTACTACCTGGCTTGCTGTCCCCAGTCCACCTGGTCATGCTGCTGCTCCAGTTTCAACTGTTCTGCGGCTATGGAACCCTGACTTGTTCACCGGACGTGCTACCTGTCCCAGACCTGCTGGTGTCAACTCTCTAGAGACAGCAGGAGCGGTAGAGATAGTCTGAATGATTGGCTATGAAAATCCAACTGACATTTACTCCTGAGGTGCTGTCCTGTTGCACCCTCTACAATCACTGTGATTATTATTGTTTGACTGTGCTGGTCATCTATGAACATTTGAAAATCTTGCCATGTTCTGTTATAATCTCCAACCGGCACAGCCAGAAGAGGCCTGGCCACCCCTCATAGCCTGGTTCCTCTCTAGGTTTCTTCCTAGGTTCTGCCCTTTCTAGGGAGTTTTTCCTAGCCACCGTGCTTCTACACCTGCATTGCTTGCTGTTTGGGGTTTTAGGCTGGGTTTCTGTACAGCACTTTGCTGCACTTTGTGCTTACAGCTGATGTAAGAAGGGCTATATAAATCAATTTGATTAGTAGTGTGGGCTCAATAGCATCTCATTAGTGGATCAGCTGTACATTTGATGGAAGAATGCACTGTGCATGCAGAGGGTTGCAATTCCATTGAAATGGGGATAGTTGAAATATGCCACAAGACCTAGAATTGCCTTATGTGTATCCCGGGCTTAACTTCCGATGGAAAATTTACCAGAACGTTTCTGACCCTTTGCAACCTTAGTTGGTACACATTTGTTTGCCCCAAAAGTTGGATTCAGACATTTATTTTACAGCAGCTAACAAGGTCTCACTAGGCAGACCAGCTGCCTCCTACATTAACATGGTTTACAATTCAGACGGTTTCAAATTATAGATATTTCTTCAGACAGGAAATGTTATTTGAAAACCGGTATGCTAGAGGTCTGGTAAATATATTGGGGGCTACACACTAGTAGAACTACTATTTCTATGTAAATAAAGGCATGCTAAACCCTTGTATCCACATGCTAGTCCTACCTGCTTACCACTGTACAAACGACTTGCAATGATTGACTACATGTTAATTCCATGTACAGGTAGTGAGAGTCTTGATTACCTTAAATCCTCAGACAGAAACGAGCAGTCAATTTTATCCTAGCTGACTGTGCCAGTATCCACATGCTAGTCCTACCTGCTTACCACTGTACAAACGACTTGCAATGATTGACTACATGTTAATTCCATGTACAGGTAGTGAGAGTCTTGATTACCTTAAATCCTCAGACAGAAACGAGCAGTCAATTTTATCCTAGCTGACTGTGCCAGTATCCACATGCTAGTCCTACCTGCTTACCACTGTACAAACGACTTGCAATGATTGACTACATGTTAATTCCATGTACAGGTAGTGAGAGTCTTGATTACCTTAAATCCTCAGACAGAAACGAGCAGTCAATTTTATCCTAGCTGACTGTGCCAGTATCCACATGCTAGTCCTACCTGCTTACCACTGTACAAACGACTTGCAATGATTGACTACATGTTAATTCCATGTACAGGTAGTGAGAGTCTTGATTACCTTAAATCCTCAGACAGAAACGAGCAGTCAATTTTATCCTAGCTGACTGTGCCAGTGAACTCCAGATAAGGTAGGTCATCCTCCAGAACATTGTTTGAACCTGTTGAGAGAAAAAAAAGTGACTTATTACCCCCATAGGTGGGTAGACTATACTGTATTACCCGCCATGTTCAACACATGGGAGAATGTTTCATTATCATTCTTGTGTTTTTCCACAGAATTGGGAATAGTCAGGTTTACTCTGTCTCGAAGGAAATATGCAAATAAAATACTATTCACTAATGTCCGTCATTGTGCACCTGTTCCTGCTGCTTGTACATAAATGTACATTTCCAGTACATACATCTCCTATGCAAATTATAGAAGAGTTACAGCTGAACCATATGTAAGGACTCATCTAATAAACCTCTATACAGCAACACATGGTGTACCTATGAACCACTTTAATTAAACTCAGTTAGTATTGATAATATTACAAATACAACCAGTTAACAGTGGTGGTTAAAATAAATATTGCATGCACTCATAACACTGAATATTGAAATGGGTTGAGAGAAACAGTGAGATGGTTTTATTTAATTATGACTCTGCACAGCTCAGGTGGATAGGTAAACATAAGCACATTAGAGAGCCTCACTGAATTGAAAATGAACCACACCTTGATAGCCAAACTCAGACAGCCATTGGAAAGCATGTGGAGGCCCGTAGACCTGTACTACTGGAGAAGTTGACATACTCTGTCTGTGATATTACCATCTGGTAAAAAAACATGTTTTTGTTAACTATCTTGGACCATACATGAGAGTACTGTTTAGTCTTCAATTAGCTGTTTAAGTTAATATTTTTCAGTAGTTTCTCTTCAACATCAGCTCAGGTAAATTCCTGTAAATCATGTTTGAATTTGTCAGGGGGAAATAGTTAGCTAATAGTTACAGCAGAAGAAAACAGTGACATGAGTTCATATCCTTCCAACATGTTATTCTTACAAATACAGCTTTTATTCCTTAGTAAGCCAAATTGTCCGTGTTATCAGTTAAGAACAAGAAGGCCCGCACTCTGTTGAAGCTTCCAAATTCACTGCTTTATTGAGAAAGTTTCATGTTTAAATGTTTTGGTACCTACTGGAGAGCTCGTCTTTGTCAACAGCCATTCAGCCTCGTTCACACCCTCTTAAGCTTTATCCTCACCCATGTCTTTAACGGTTGATCTGAGGGTTCTGTCCTAACAACAGCAGTGAAGCACCCAAGCTAACTGGCTAACGTTGGCTAGCTTGCAAGCTACTTCCAGACACAAATGTGAGAACAGCTCACTGACCATTTCACTCACCCAAGCAAAGCTGGTTAAGATGTTTTTATGTTATACAGAGTGTTGGTGACTGCAACTGTGCTGCTGGCAACAATTTACTCTTTTTTTGCCAACATTTACTGACACCGGCCATATTCAACGTGAGCGTTCGTAAATTCATCAGTTATTCTGTGTCTAGCTACGTCTATCAACAGTTGTCGCAGTGACATTCTATTAAAATTGTTACTTGCATAGTGGGGTCTTTTGTTAAGACATGTGGCTAGCTAGCTAGCTAAACAATTAACCATAATCCCAACTCATGACGTTACTACCCTGCATGAATCTGCAGATAGCTAAACAACCAGGTTCAATGTTAGCTAACATTAGGCTATAACTAGCAAAGAAAATGGCTCTGAGATACGAATGATAAGATCATACACATAACGTTAGCTAGCAAGCCTGTGTTGTCTGTTCACACTGCTTTGCTTTATCTTGGCCAGGTCGCAGTTGTAAATGAAAACTTGTTCTCAACTAGCCTACCAGGTTAAATAAAGGTTCAATAAAATAACTCACAACTCAAGTCTATGTGAATTTGGTCGGGTTGGCCCCCAAAAAATATATTGTAGCTTTAATGTTGTGGTTGGTAGCTAGCTAACTAGCACTCACTCACTCATGTGGCTGCTAGCACCATCATGAAAGGCGGCATGAAGGAAGCTCTATTACGTGAGAATGCTGGGGAGCAGGCAATGTTGAAAAGTAATCATTAAACATGTTGTACTTTTCTTTTCTTAAATGTAGTTTTGTAATTGACTAAAACAAGTAGGTAAGAAGAAAATTATGTTTGAAAAAAGGTAACATTTTTGCTGTGAGCCAATGGTAACCACAATTTGTTTCCCCCACCTTTCATCAAATACCGACTGGGACTATGCTGGTGGTCAGCGCACTGCTATATTTTGTCAATGAATTACCATGTGCCTTCCTCTACTTTTAATGTTGAAAAGATTGGTAGGTAAGCCTTTATTTTCCTTGACAGGATCTTTGTCCCCGGCGACAACGTTATCGCAACTGTCTACCTTATAAAGGCAGTTCTTTGCAGTAAATTCGCTTGCTGTGTCAAATTAAACTGTACTGCTCAAACTAGGATTATGTTGTCTCTTTAAATTGGGATTTCGCTGCTGGAATCGGAAGGGGAGAGAGTTGGATGGGTTCATTGGGTTCCTCAATCTACCGCTACCGAAGCAGGTCGTCACTAGTTAACAAAGCCACAACATCATAAACCCCGCCTATTTCTAAAATCTATCATCTTAAAATGCGATTTTAATCCTTAACCATACCAATAACCGTATGCCTAACCCTAACCTTGAATTAAGACCCAAACGCTATTTTTTTATCATTATTTTTTACGATAAAACCAATGTTGACTTTGTGGCTGTAGTAACTAGTGGAAACCACCGAAGCAGCGCCCTCTGAAGAGACTGTCCGGGAGAACTGTCAGACGCAGGAAAGGGGGTAGCTAGGTAACCCGTCTGGCCAAGGGTTACGATGAAAATGGCACCAAACCGTACTAACGCTTGACCTTTAAATCCGGACGCAGAAACTCGATCAACTGAATACTCCTGTCAGGTAGCGGCCATTTCAGGTCATTCCAGGTATCTTTCAAATTTAGCCTACTATATTTAGCCTACTAGCAATAAACGGTCTGTCTAGCGAAACGAATAAGGTTACATGAAAGACAGCATGTTGTCTGGTAGTGGCAGGCAATTTGTCGTGTGCTTAACTGTGTTGGAAACGAAATAATGATGTCTGATACAACATATTCAAGAGGGATGGAAAGAGACAGAGGAAGGATTACATCAGATTCTATGGCGAGAGGCGCATATCCTCAACAGTATGTCCACCCTGGCAGTCAGCAGCAGGGCATAGACATTCAGGAGCTTGCCTCTAAACGTGTCGACATCCAGAAGAAACGGTTTTATTTGGATGTAAAACAAAGTGCACGGGGCCGATTCCTAAAAATTGCAGAGGTTTGGATTGGAAGAGAACGTCATGATAACATCAGAAAAAGCAAATTAACGCTGTCCATGTCAATGGCACCCGATCTACGTTATTGCCTGGGGGACTTCATTGATTATTACGCTCATATTGGGTTGAGAGGTGGCCTGGTACCACGGCCAGAAGAGCAGAGCAATGGCCAGGGCCGCCCGCACGATTCCCGCAGAAGACCGCAGGATCACCACGCAGCATCAGTGTCTCCCACTGGCTCTGCGGTGTCGGAGGAACATACTCATCGGGTCCTGAAGAGTGAATTCATTGAGAGAGACAATAGAAAGTACTATCTGGACCTGAAAGAAAACCAGCGAGGCAGGTTCCTCCGCATCAGACAGACTGTCAGCAGAGGGCATGGGGCCATCGGTTACTACGGCCAGGGCATCGATCAAACCATAGTGTTGCCGGCTCAAGGGCTAATCGAATTCAGAGATGCACTGTCGCAGCTGATTGAAGACTACGGCGATGATGATGCCACGGATGAGCTTGGAAGAGGCAATGGGAACCATGAAGAATACACCGAGTTTCCCGAGGCAGCATCATTCCGAGTGGACAATAAGAGGTTTTATTTCGACGTTGGTTCCAATCGGTATGGTGTCTTTTTAAAGATTAGCGAGGTAAAACAGCCATACAGGAACACCATAACGGTTCCCATGAAAGCCTGGGCCAAATTTGGAGATAATTTCATTAGGTATGAGGAAGAAATGCAACGAATGTTCACCTGTCACAAGGAGAAGAGGACAGAGACTCGCGAGGACATTGGAGAACAAGAGGATTGACAACGGCATTATATGGCTGTAAGAGGTTTCTAGTGATGGTGGGTTAAAACAGGGATGGAAAAAGCTAAACGTGACAATATCCTAGAACATATGAAAAAGTATTATTTAATGTACCTCTATTAGGCCTATGTCTCTGGTCAACTAGCACGTTTGCTTTGTTCATGGTCATTCCTGTTTCAATCATACATTTCGATTATGGCATCCGTTTTGAAATTGGTGCAGCAGGACGTGTTGCCTATTGAAAAATGGGAAAAAAATGATGATATAGGTAATTTATGTGAATCAAATCTCTTTTTTTTCATTGTGGTTGACTGAGTGTGCGAATGAAAGTACGTGTGCGCATGTGATTGTCTGATTGAGAAAAAAAGGTGAGACATGAAAGTGTGCACGTCCTGTCCCCCACAATCATTGGTAGGGGGTTAATGTTAGATATACTGCTGAATGCTAGACATGATATTGTTGTTTAAACAGTAACAATAATTTGTGTAGGTAGCGCTTCAAGATTTCATAATTTCGTTTTATAGAATAAGGGACAGTTTGGTTGAGGATTCGCCGACCATCACGGACGAGCTCAAACTCCCTGCATATGTCATTACTCTATAATCAGAGCCGGCTGCAGACAATTATCAACTAGGGGGAATTCATTTTGATGCTATATTTATAATTATATAAAATATATGCAACGATTTTTCATTCACAGGTTTATGTGCCAAAGCACTACACGCAACCAATAAGCAATTCAGAACTACATACCGAATATCGACTTCGAGCACATCATCATGGTTTGCGTTTTCAACACCCCATTCAAATAGAGTATGTCAATCCGGACAAACCGGGAATACATCTTTCCCTACTCAGTATCGATGGCTTGGCTTGACAATCTCTGAATGTCATTTCACTTTTTGCTATTTTGTAACAGATGTCTTTTTCCATTCATCGAATGGCTGGTGTGCAGTTTGGATGCTGGAATTATATCAGAGTGGAGTGGATGAATGTGCGCAGGTAACGTACAGGAGACTGTTGAAGTAGCCTAATCAGATTAAAACATTGTGACTGATTGAGTTTATGCCATACATAAAATACATGTTTAAAGTTAAATTACAAATATTTAGGCTATATTGAAGCGTTAGGTTCAAGGTCGAGAAATAGCTGCTCGTGTGGAAAAGGAGATACAACGCACATTAACGTTTCCTGAATAACTGGGCCTGCTAGAAGCATAGGCCTATGTGGCTGCACTATTTAAAACGACTCAGGAGAATGATGATCAGCCACAGAAATTCAAATACAGCCTGACTGTCCTGCACGATGCCTTTCTAGACCTTATAATCTGCCGAGAGTGGACCCACAATTTATCCAAATGGAATGAAACGTTCAATTAACTGATTTTATTCAAATGACATTATTACTTGTACTTACTTGAAAATCATAATTCAAATATTAATTGCATTGCGGTGTTGTAGGCTAGTCTAGGTAGGATCATTTTATTGTCCCCAAGGCCATACACATGTAATTCACTGTATAACAGAGCCAGCAATAAAAAAAAATAACATAATTGAAAGATGAAATAAAAGGTGTACCCCATGTAATAATACTAAACAACATTTGTAGGCTACAACACCTAGCGACCTCACCATGATATGAGCCTTTTGGGATTGTAGTGAACAGTGGGGCAGGGAATAGAACTCAGATACCTGGCGTGACAGACAAACACCATATGCATCGTGTCAATAGGGTTAACCCACTTGCTTGGAATTGTAACATGGCACATATAGCAAGGTTTGCTACACTGCCCCCTCCTTACTCGAAGGCACATCCCTGTGCCTTGACTACTCAGCCCCCTAGCATGTCTGAGCCATCGCTTAGCCGCCATCCCACTTTTGACACTAGTGTAGCAAACGGCAGGACAAAGATGTAAAACCGGTGCTGTGTTCGAATACCCCTACTAACATACTGTATACGACATACTTAATGATTATATACTATTAGTTCATTTTAGTATACTGTAAGGGACCAGGGACCAGGGCTTGAGTCCCAGTCAGGGTACCCCCTAATCCACTATATTGGTATCAGCCAGGTGTTGCAGCCTTTCAGTTGAATGTACTAGCGCTTTGCCTGTTTACTGGAAGTTGATGCTGTTGCTATGCAACCTCTTGCTCGCTTGTTAGCATAACACATGACTAGCTAGACATTTTACGATTTCGGGTGTGTTCGTAAATTCAATATGGAGTGCCAGAGAGCGCTCAGAGTTAGCTCTGGGTGTTCATAAATCCACAGCTTTGTCATGTTCATTTGTAAATTCAGTGTTTTCAATCTCGGGGAACACACTGGAAGCTCTGAGGAGTAGGGTTGAACTGAGCGTTCTGCCCTCACAACGGTAGTCAAGCACCCAAGCTAACTGGCTAACGTTGGCTAGCTTGCTAGCTACTTCCAGACACAAATGAGAAAACACCTCACTCTGACCATTTTACTTGCCCTAGCAGAGCTGCTTAGGCTGTTTTCATGTTATCCAGAGCGTTGGTGACTGTAACTGTGCTGCTGGCAACAGTTTAATTTAGCTTTTTTTTTTTTGCAACGTTTACCGACACCGGCCATATTCAACAGGTGTATCCGCTCTTGTTGGAATTCGACTGCATATTTTCCGCCATTTAAAAAAAAAATCTGGAAACGTTGTGAAGCCACGCCCATTGTCTGAAGAATTGCATTATAGGCCCTAAAAGCACGGAAATAGTGTCCACTGTTTGTATAATTCGTATTTTAGAGAATTTAGTAAGACATCCGGGGACTTTTGGCATGCTAACTATGACCATACTATGAAAAATAAGCATACTACAGAATCAATTTACATCACAAAGAGTATGGTTAGTGCGGTTAGTATGAGTATTCGAACACAGCTCCTGGCTTGAAGGCCAAACACGCTATGCATTGTGCCAATAGGGGTAACCCACTTAGTCGGAATTGTATCATGGCTCATATAGCAAGGATTGGGATAGTATAATGGTTTTGGAATGACAGTCGCAGGGACCAGGGCTTGAGTCCCAGTCAGGGTACCCCCTAATCCACTATATTGGTATCAGCCAGGTGTTGCAGAGCACCCTTGAAAGCATGTCCCAGCCGAGTTTAAGCCATAGTACATTTGTGTTAGGCTAGCAGTGTTTCTGTACTCAACCTGGTTTCAGAGCATTTTGTATTATTCTGTACGTAAATCCGTGACACTTCAATTAGTATGATATGTTACCTTTGGTATGGTTACATAAGGCATATGGTTACTAAAGGGGGAAAAACATTTGGGGGGGGTTGGTTGGAATGTATGGGTAGGCAAATAAGACAAACGTCTAGCAACCCAAAGGTTGTGAGTTCAAATCTCATCACAGACAATTTTAGCTAATTAGCAACTTTTCAACAACTTAGCATGTTAGCTAACCCTAACCCTTTTAGCAAACGCTAACCCTTTAACCTAACTCCTAAGCTTAACCCTAACCGTATCTCCTAACCCCTAGCCTAGCTAACGTTAGCCAGCTAGCTAACATTAGCCACCTAGCTACAATTTGGAACATATCTTACATTTTGCAAATTTGTAACATATTGTGCATTTGCAAATCGTAACATTTAATTACTTACAGGTGCAACTTAGTCAGTGTGGCCCCAAAATGATCCTTATCTCATTAGCTGTGTTCGAATACCCATACTAACATACTGTATACTATATACTATTAGTTCATTTTAGTATACTGTAAACGAACGGTATCGTTTCAGTTGAGCGTACTAGCGCTTCGCCTGTCTACTGGAAGTTGATGCTGTTGCTATGCAACCTCTTGCTAGCTTCTTAGCATAACACATATTCAATCTGGAGTGCCAGAGTGCGCTCTGGGCGTTTGTAAATCCAGAGCATTGTCAAATTCAGTGTTTTGGTCTCGGAGTATTGAGCGCACACGCTGGACGCTCTGGCCGAGGAGTCGGGTTGATCTGAGCATTCAACAGCAGTGAAGCACCCAAGCTAACTGGCTAACATTGGCTAGCTACTTCCAGACACATAATGAGAGAACACCCCACTCTGACCATTTTACTCGCCCTAGCCGGGCTGGTTAGAATGTTTTCATGTTATCCAGAGCGTTGGTGACTGTAACTGTGCTGCTGGCAACAATTTAATTACACTTTTTTTTGCCAGAGGTTTACTGACAGGTGTTGAGCGTTTGTAAATTCTATGACCAATAAGCATACTATATTCTCATTTCACGTCACGAATAGTACGGTTAGTGAGGTTAGTATGAGTATTCGAACACAGCTATTGTCTTTTACAAGTTATTTAATGCATTTGACTGTAATTTATTAGCATAGTATTTGTGCTGAGTGACTAACCGAAACTTCGGTTTTCAAACAACTAATTGATATCAGTTCAGTCATTTGAATTACATTTTTTATTTCTTTCTGTGAGCTTGATGTGCAGTTTCTGTAAAGATAAATCAGATCAAGCCTGAACTGTGCGATGTAGTAGGGAGTTGTAGTTTCCAACGGGCCAATATTCTACATAGTTTAGAGCAGGAAACATGGTAATTAACTACAATGACCATAATCCATTGGATGCCCACTTGAAATTGTTTGGTCTGTGCGGAGCAAGACACAGAGATTGAGAGGAGAGAACATGCCTTCAAGAGGTATAAAAAGCAGTCGCTTAGTGAACCTGAAAATACATGATCTAAGTGATTGATAGTTAGTATTCAGCATTAATAAAAGTATGCATTATTTACTTTGAAGAACTACTAAAGTAGTGATTTTGTCAGACATCATAGGCAGCAGCTCAATTTGAGGACTTAGAATGAAATAAAAGTAATCAAATAATACAAATATTTGATTAAATTATGGTTAATATGTGATACGCAGTAATGGGCAGTCACTACCATCATGGGACTTAAAAAAAAAAAAAAGATTTCTGTGTTACAGCATTCAGCCCACATATTGCATAGTGCATTTAATGTCTAAAAATATTATCAAAATCGATAACCATGATTATTTTTTAATAATCGAACCGAAACCGAACCAACCTCAAAAAGCACTAATCGCTCAGCACCACATATTAACAAATTACTTTAAGTGAAAACATAATCAAAAATCCATGTGAGGAGAAATGATCTGCCCTACTATATTTTGAGTTTCAAGTCATGCTGACACTTCTGGTGCTATAGAAAGGAGCTCCTAACACAGATCATCTTTATTGATATAGGCTTTGTTGCCAACTTGTAATAGTCTCAACACATGTAGAGGCTGGTTAGACTGCAGACAGTTAAAAAATGTGCCCTTGTCACATGCCCAAATGAGGTCTTTAAAAAAGACAGGTGATATTCTGTTACAAACTTCCTTCACATCTAATTTGTTGCCACATTTTAGACCCCTGGAGCTTTATTAGACCATTTTTATCATTTAGGGGCTGTTCAGGAAACAGCACCATAGACTTATTGCCAGATAAGGTGATGGGGCTGATATGTTCAGTGACATAAAATGTCCTATGCTGATTGACCTAATCCACACACCTCTTTAGTCTAAACATCTCTTCATATGTCTGAGTGGCAGACAAACGATCTTGCAGTACCAGTAAGGGCTTAACATCTTGCTTAAACAGGGCTTCAATTCAAATGGTTTGTTCTAGTTTTAACTAACGTTCTGTGCCGAAACTCCAATTTGACCTTTCCTTTGCATCTGGTGACAAATGATGTATGAAATAGTCTGACGTTCATATTTCTTAGTTTTCTTTTTGACTACAACTCCCCAGCAACTATGCCCCTTGTGTTACAGGGTCTATAAAACAGCGATTCTTCTGCAGAGCTGAAATTGACCAATTTAATTTGCTGTACATTTAGCTCGCCATATGTTTGTTCTGCATGGAAGATCCATTGAGGAGAGATGAACCAAATATAACAGTCAGAATGCCTCATACTCATGCTACTCTGTGTTAAGACATATTGTAGTTTCCACAAGAATACAGTTGACTGAATCTCAAGGGAAGAGGTACTGTGGATATGATTAAAAAAAAGGATGGGTCAATTACAAAAAAGGCAAGGTTAAAAATCATTGCCTCTAAAACAAAACTTGATATTATGATTTTTGATATCTTAAAGACAAAGTAGTTTCCTCATGAATGCAGTTGACTGAATTTCGAATCTCAAGGGATGAGGTAATGTGTATAATGAAAAAAGAGGCAATGACAAAAAAAAGAGGGGGTTAAACTTGATTATGATTTTTTAAAGACCATGTGTTTTTTTATTTTGTATTCTTAGAGGTGGCAATCCAAACTTTTTAATTTATAAAAAAAAAAAAAAATCACCTTTTATTTAACCAGGTAGGTCAGTTGAGAACTGTTCTCATTTACAACTGCGACCTGGCCAAGATAGAAGCAAAGCAGTGCGACAAAAACAACAACACAGAGTTACACATAAACAAACATAGTCAATAACACAAAATAAAATAAAAATAGAAACATCTATGTACAGTGTGTGCAAATGTAGAAGAGTAGGGAGGTAGGCAAAAAAATAATTCGAATTTAGTATCAATACTGGAGTGATAGATGTGCAGATGATGATGTATAAATAGAGATACTGGGGTGCAAAAGAGCAAGAGGGTAAGTAATAATATGGGGATGAGGTAGTTGGGTGTGCTATTTACAGATTGGCTGTGTACAGGTAAGCTGCTCAGACAGCTGATGCTTAAAGTTAGAGAGGGAGATGTAAGACTCCAGCTTCAGAGATCTTTGCAATTCGTTCCAGTCATTGGCAGCAGAGAACTGGAAGGAAAGGAGGCCAAAGGAAGTGTTTGCTTTGGGGATGACCAGTGCAATATACCTGCTGGAGCGTGTGCTATGGGTGGGTGCTGCTATGGTGACCAGTGAAATTAGATAAGGCCTAGCAAAAACTTATAGATGACCTGGAGCCAGTGGGTTTGGTGAGGGCCAGCCAACGAGAGCATACAGGTTGCAGTGGTGGGTAGTATATGGGGCTTTGGTGATAAAACGGATGGCACTGTGATAGACTACATTCAGCTAGCTGAGTAGAGTGTTGGGGGCTATTTTTTAAATAACATCGCCGAAATCAAGGATCGGTAGGATAGTCAGTTTTACGAGGGTGAGTTTGGCGGCATAAGTGAAGGAGGCTTTTTTGTGAAATAGGAGGCCAATTCTAGATTTAATTTTGGATTGGAGATTCTTAATGTGAGTCTGGAAGGAGAGTTTACAGTCTAACCAGACACCAAGGTATTTGATTTGTCCACATAAGTCAGAACCATCCAGAGTAGTGATGCTAGTCGGGCAGGAGGGTACAGGCAGCAATCGGTTGAAGAGCACGCACTTAGTTTTTCTAGCATTTAAAAGCAGTTGGAGGCCACGGAAGGAGTGTTGTATGATGTTCACATATGGTGTCCAGGGCACAACTGGGGGCGGAGGGAGGTCTATAACAAGCGGCAAAGGTGAGAGACTTATTTCTGGAGAGATTCATTTTTAAAATTAGAAGCTCAAACTGTTTGCGCATAGATGTAGGTTTTGGCCTTTCTAGGGAGTTTTTCCTAGCCACCGTGCTTCTACACCTGCATTGCTTGCTGTTTGGGGTTTTAGGCTGGGTTTCTGTACAGCACTTTGATATATCAGCTGATGTACGAAGGGCTTTATAAATACATTTGATTTGATTTGATGATGAGAGAGGTTTTGTCTCTAGAGGCACCATTTAAGCCAGGTGCAGTCACCGTGTGTGTGGGGGGTGTAACATAAGGGCTAGCTTAGGCATATTGAGCAGGGCTGGAGGCTCTACATTGAAATAAGACAAAAATTACTAACCAAAACAGCAATAGACAAGGCATATTGACATTAGGGAGAGGCATAAAAAAGAAGTGCATGAAAAGCACAAGGTTTTTCAGTGTGTTTTATTTGAATGATCTATTGTGTGGTATGGAAATTCCATTTGAATGATTTCATTTAGTCTAACAGGACAAGTTTAACAACTCATTATAGAAAAATCATTCAAAGCACAACTTTCCTTCAAAATTTGTTTGTTCCCACATGTTTTAATTTATATCAATATTTTAGAGTGCCCAGTGATTTTGTGTTTCAGATTAAGGCTTTAATGATGATCACAGAACCTTTGGGGCAAATTTTGCCTGCATCATGAATATCTCTAAAAACAAAGGCCTTTTTCCTATCTTGGAGATGGAGAGAGAATATGAAGGGGGATGCACAGCTCATTTGCTCTTCGAAACACAAGCCTCCCTAAGAAAGCACTTTAAAAAACAGCACTTTACTCTGCTGCTTCTTACTCAATTCATATGGAGCAACCACATGATCCATGCATTGGTTTAAACTTTGAAGTGACAATCATGCACTTAAATTGCCATACCATGAAGCTAATCTTTGCCTAGATGTTGATATCATCCATGTTAATCTCAAAAGAGCTGCACCTTGAGATAAGCTGATCCAGATATTGTCCCTGAAGTCACTAGCCTACCCTTCATCTTTAAGTTTAGTTTTACCTGAACCACTGTGACACTTTTGAAATAAGGTCAATGTCTTACAGTGTTATGGCTTTCCGATGCTATTGTTTTATCTACTTGGATTGTTTTGTTGTAGTAATAACGGCAGCTAGCAATGTCAAATGGAGTTGTCTACCCCAAATTAATTTGTTTTTTTTTCACAATTTAAGTGAATAGACTTGAGCTTTTTGAGGGGTGGTAGGTAGCCTAGTGGTTAGAGTATTGGGCCAGTAACTGAAAGGTTGCTGGATCGAATCCCTGAGCTGACATGGTGAAAATATTTTGTTCTGCCCCTGAACAAGGCAGTTACTGTTCCCTGGTAGGCTGTCATTGTATATAATAATTTGTTCTTAACTGACTTGCCTAGTTAAATAAAAATCTCTGTTTTCTTGTGAAATTGAACAAAATGAAATGTCCTACATTTCTGACTGCTGAAGACACGCACATTTTATTTGAGTGCAATTTATATTTTTTGATTGTCAAGTTTAAGGATTCAACCATGTTGTACAAGTGTCGTGATGATCAGAAAATGAAATTAATTTAGTGTATCTTTATGGTTGTAACAAGGGTTAACATTTTCAATGCAAGGTACTAAATTGTTGTGCATTTGGACTTAATCACGTATAGGCCAAACACATTGTCTTGACAAAACCTAAAATGCTCCAACTCTTGCTGCAAAAAATTCCCAGGAACTATCAACCCAACATGATCAAATAAGCATTTTAGATTACGTGCGAACAGGTTATCTTGCCCCTTATTTATCTTCCAAACTAAAATATAGGATAAATTATTATGAAATGTGTACAAAAAAGTAATACTAGGCCTAATATCCAACTAGACCTGGGCAGGAGTGTGAATGGTCTCAAAGTCCTTGTAAGAGCAAGCAAGGTCCTCACTGAGGGCTGTGTTGATCTCTTATAAATAAGTTGAATGTTTCGAATTTGGACTGTTATCATCCAAGCAAAAGGTTTCTACCCTTTAAGCTTTGGAACTCCTTTACAATTTGACTCTATTGTTTTGATTTGGATGATGATTTGTATTAGTTTTTAGAACAAAAGGTATGTTTAGAAAATGGAAAAGATTACCTGTCAGTCTGGTGAATGAAATAAGAGGCAGATGTTTATTGCAACAGATTTCTATTGCATGAAACACCAATGATGTTCAAGCATGTTTAGGAGATTATAGTTTCAGAAGCATAGGCTACTTAGCACTCAAGCTCCACAAAACACTATTAACCACCTAACTGCAGTAGTATCAACTAAAAGAAGAGACAAAAAGAGTTCAGGCTTCACTAAGGAAATGTAAGGACATCTTTAAATATGTTACTAATTTATGGTTGTGTATGTAGTGTGCTGTGAGAAGTATGGGTATTGAAGAAGCTTTGTTGGTGTGTTTATCATGCCATTTTTGCAGTAGAATTTTAAACTAAATGTCTATGGTAGTGATATAAAAATGAAATGGTGAAGCTAAAAAGTTGAGTGTATCTTTGGATAAATGCCATGTTAAAACGTGTCCTGTAGTTATATAGAATATTAGATGACTCAAAACAAGAAAGCAATTGTTCTGTGTTCTAGAACTTTCCTTAACATGTGCACTGTATTATTTCATGTTTTACATGTATGTACTGTATGAATATTCATTCAATGCCTTGTAATGTTTGTAAAAGGTTACAATGTTTAGAAAACCAATCTGAAAAAACCCAAGTGTATGCATGACAACAGTTGGGTCCGAAACTGAAAACGGTCAAAAATGAACTAGAAAATGGTGCTATAACATATGAAGGTGCTTATATGGACCCCAGATGCATGCATTCAAAGAGGAAATGTCATGTTTATACATGTTGTGCAGTCATCAAATGACTCACAAGATCTCTTCCCAGAACACAAATGGTATGGTGTAACTGTAAATACTGACAATGGAAGCCTCATCACCTATCAAGACATTTACTACCAACACTTGGCCACCAGTTTACACTGGCCCCAGTCTGTCATTACTACAGCATTGATCAAGTTGTGTTTTTCTATCAACAAAACACATCCAGACAGACCTCCAGACATCCAGACATCCAGACATCCAGACACAGACAGACAGACACAGACAGACAGACAGACAGACAGACAGACAGACAGACAGTCCCAAGGTGGCTGATACTTTCGGTAAAGGAAATAGAGATTGCATCAGTGATGCCAATTTACTGTTACGCTCCCTTTGTCTATAAATATTTTGGTGCATAATCACAATCTAATTATTTGTTTGTTTATGCTTTTGATTCAAATGTTTGTCTTTGAACAGCTTTTACAGGAAAATGTGGTAGTTTTACAGTTGTATTAACCATTCCTTTTATTTTTATTTTTCAATAAAAGTTTGATCAGATGAATGTAGTTGTGAAGTTTCCTGTGCGCTATCTCAATGTTAAGCTTGGTACCACTTTAGAATAAGTGTCCCTAATACATACCCTGCTGGAAAATCCAGGTTGACCAGTTTAACCATCTTGATCAGCTCTGTACCAGCTTCAGTGCAGGACTAAGGTGGTATTCTATGCCGATAGCAGTCAGTGTGCCATGTCTGTCTGCTCATTGGAAGATGCCGCAGTTGTTGACAAACATGTATTTACATAGGTGTGTCTACCTAGTACCCACCATAATGTGTACCTATCCACACTAATTATATGTACAGGTACACATCATGTACCTGCCTATAAACTACCACGTCAACACACAGAAAGGGGGATAGCTGTACAACTGAATGCCTTACACTGAAATATTTCTTCTGCATTTAACTCAACCCTCTGAATCAGAGGGGGGCTGCCTTAATCGACATTCACGTCTTCAGTGCCCGGGAAACAGTGGGTCAACTGCCTTGCTCAGGAGCAGAATGACAGATTTTTACCTTGTCAGGTCAGGGATTCAGTCCAGCAACCTTTCGGTTACTGGACCAACACTCTAACCACTAGGCTACCTGCTTCCCCGGTCACACTATAAAGAGACATCTGTCGTTGTTTGTCATTATCATACCAGCAGTGCAGGTTTTTATCCCTCTGATCAGTACCCTTTCCATGATTCATCACGTAATTCATTATGCAGTAAGAAAACTATTTAAAACCTATTAAAGAGCAATTGATTGTAGATTCAGTCAAAACCAAATATGTCAGCTGTAGAGAAACATGTACAGAATTAAGAAGTTGTGTCTTAAAGCAAAAGCCCCTACATGAATCTTCAACATACCTCTTCTTATTATTGTGGGGTTTGCAAAGCAAAAGCGCCAGCTTCCATCTTCGACATACTTCTTATTTTCTTCTTATTCTTTAGCACGCTACTCCTCTTACACCATTTAAGCTAGAAACGCAAACTTTAAAACGTTTAGAATGGTCACGCTTGAGTTGCTTGACATCTTAAAAATATGTAACTATTTATATTTTTGTCCTCCATCCCCCTGTATGGGATCACTTCCAACTTCCATTTACTGTCAATTCAACAATACAACTTTAGACACGAATCAGCTACTGTACGTTGACCACTTTTCTAAAAAGTTACCCAAATCTGTAAAAATAACTGAAATATCCAGTAGGGATCTAACAATACACCTGTTTTAGTAACCGCAACAACATTTTCTGTAACTTTTTTTGAGAACAACTGCCGTTTTGAACATTCCCCCAACAAGTCACACAAAAACAAAGGACATGAAAACTTCCTCTGCTTCTCTGATATTCAAATCCAATAATGGATTATGAATAGCTTGTACTAATCAATAGGATGACCTGGAATGATAAAGAGAAGATTTCTAACGATCACTAGCTTTGATCTCCTACTCAGGATCATCCTCCATGCTCTAAATTACTCAATTGTCTAAAGAGAAGGATAGGCTGTACCCCTCTGATTGGATAAAGCGGATTAGGAATAGTTTCTACCAATAAAAAGTTAAAGCTGTTTGTCTGAGTTTAGGCTGACAAAAAGTGTCTCGCTAACGTCAGCTAACAGCCTTCTGTGTCATCATTGAGCAGCCCAAACAGAGCCATTGCTATGGATACTCATAGACTCAGAGGACAAAAAATTATGACGAGGGTGAAGTGACCACAATTACTGACCATAACCACACAACTACTGACCACACAACTACTGACCACACAACTACCGCCCCCAGGTGGTGAGGGTAGGCAACAACATCTCCACCCGCCTCTTCAACCTCAGGAGGCTGAAGAAATTTGGCTTGTCACCAAAAGCACTCACAAACTTCTACAGATGCACAATCGAGAGCATCCTGTCGGGCTATATCACCGCCTGGTACGGCAACTGCTCCACCCACAACCGTAAGGCTCTCCAGAGGGTAGTGAGGTCTGCACAACGCATCACCGGGGGCAAACTACCTGCCCTCCAGGACACCTACACCACCTGATGTCACAGGAAGGCCATAAAGATCATCAAGGACAACAACCACCCGAGCCACTGCCTGTTCACCCCGCTATCATCCAGAAGGCGAGGTCAGTACAGGTGCATCAAAGCTGGGACGGAGAGACTGAAAAACAGCTTCTATCTCAAGGCTATCAGACTGTTAAACAGCCACCACTAACATTGAGTGGCTGCTGCCAACACACTGACTCAACTCCAACCACTTTAATAATGGGAATTGATGGGAAATGATGTAAAATATATCACTAGCCACTTTAAACAATGCTACCTAATATAATGGTTACATACCCTACATTATTCATCTCATATGTATACGTATATACTGTACTCTATATCATCTACTGCATCTTTATGTAATACATGTATCACTAGCCACTTTAACTATGCCACTTTGTTTACATACTCATCTCATATGTATATACTGCACTCAATACCATCTACTGTATCTTGCCTATGCTGCTCTGTACCATCACTCATTCATATATCTTTATGTACATGTTCTTTATCCCCTTACACTTGTGTCTATAAGGTAGTAGTTTTGGAATTGTTAGCTAGATTACTTGTTGGTTATTACTGCATTGTCGGAACTAGAAGCACAAGCATTTCGCTACACTCGCATTAACATCTGCTAACCATGTGTATGTGACAAATAAAATTTGATTTGATTTGATTCGATTTGGATACACAGACTCAAAGGGCAAAAATTATGACAAGGGTGAAGAGTGACCACAATTACTGATCACAACTACTGACCACAACCACTGAACAAAACTACTGACCACAACCACACAACTACTGACCACAATCACAAACCTACTTACTACAAACACACAACTAGTGACCACAACCAAACAACTACTGAGCACAGCCACACAACTTCTGACCACACAACTAATCACCATAACTACTGACCACCACAACTACTGACCACAACCACACACCTACTGACCCAAACACAACTGACCACAGCTACTGACCACAAAACTACTTACCACTAGTGACCACAACTACTGATTACAACCACATAACTACTGACCACACAACTACTGACCTAACCTACTGACCACAACCACACAACTACTGAACCAAACACCTACTTACTAAAACAACTGACCACTACTGACCACACACACAAAACTACTGACCACAAACACTGAACAAAACTACTGACCACAACTACAACCACACAACTAGTGACCACAACCAAACAACTACTGAGCACAGCCACACAACTTCTGACTGCACACCTACCGACCACACATCTAATCACCATAACTACTGATCACCACAACTACTGACCACAACCACACAACTACTGACCACAACAACTGACCATAACCACACAACTACTGACCACAACTACTGGCCACAACCACACAACTACTGACCACAACCACATAGCTACTGACCAAAACTACTAGCCACAACCACACAACTACCGACCAAAACTATGAACCACACAACAACTGACCACAACCACACAACTACTGACCAAAACTACTGAGAAGGGATGGGCATTTGAAATTATTTCACTGTTTGAATAACATAATTGAAGTATAACTTTTTAAACTGCTTGCACTACCACAAAAATAATTTTAAAGAGCTTTAGCAAGCCCCACAACTTTACTTGTAAAGTTACAATCTAGTTATTTTTAGTGCGCTACTCTTCCTACACTGTTTAAGCTAGAAACGCTATTCAAACTTTAAAACGTGAAGAATTGTCTCACTTGTTAAAATATACTACTTTTTGTCCTTCTTTTTGTCCTCTTTCACCTTCTATGGGATTTCCTCAGCATTCTAAAGCTCCCAATTGAGACATTATACTTCCAACTTCCATTCACTTTCAATGCAACAATACAACTTTAGACACAAGTCATCTACTTTATTAAAAAGGAATAGCTGGTACCAATAGAACAAGCTGTTTTAGTAACCCATCAACTGCTCTCTTTTCATGTCAGAAGCTAGCAGAATAAAACTACATCACGTTTTGAAGTTCACCTTCCTTGCTTTGTATAACAACACTATCATGAATGTAGTTTTGTGGGTCAGAGTGCAGTATTTATTTAGTTAAACATTTTTAAAAGTTTGTTGTTATCTAGCATGTTTCTCATACTGGCTTTAGCCATAAGGCAGCTGTGTTGGCACGGCTACTGTTGCCTAGCAATGCTTGACTCGGGAGGGAGAGAATGTCTTCATAGCTTGACAAATTCCCATGATTTGTGAGTCTTTTTCAGACCAAACAGCTAGCATTAAGATTTCTAATGTGTCCCCCGGTCTAGACAACCTGGAAGGTTATAGTGAACATTTCTAATGCTCACCAGCATCATCCTCAAATCAAATCAAATCAAATGTATTTATAAAGCCCTTCTTACATCAGCTGATATATCAAAGTGCTGTACAGAAACCCAGCCTAAAACCCCAAACAGCAAGCAATGTAGGTGTAGAAGCATGGTGGCTAGAATATCTCCCTAGAAAGGCCAAAACCTAGGAAGAAACTGAGAGAGGAACCAGGCTATGAGGGGTGGCCAGTCTTCTTCTGGCTGTGCCGGGTAGAGAATATAACAGAACATGGCCAAGATGTTCAAATGTTCATAAATGACCAGCATGGTCAAATAATAATAATCCCAGTGGATGTCGAGGGTGTAACAGGTCAGCACCTCAGGAGTAAATGTCAGTTGGCTTTTCATAGCCGATCATTCAGAGTATCTCTACCGCTCCTGCTGTCTCTAGAGAGTTGAAAACAGCAGGTCTGGGACAGGTATTACATCAGGATTCCATAGCCACAGGCAGAACAGTTGAAACTGGAGCAGCAGCACGGCCTGGTGGACTGGGGACAGCAAGGAGTCATCAGGCCAGATAGTCCTGAGGCATGGTCCTAGGGCTCAGGTCCTCTGAGAGAGAGAAAGAAAGAAGGAGAGTTAGAGAGAGCATACTTAAATGCACACAGGACACCGGATAAGACAGGAGAAATACTCCAGATATAACAAACTGGGCCTAGCCTGCCGACACATAAACTACTGCAGCATAAATACTGGAGGCTGAGACAGGAGTGGTCGGGAGACATTGTGGCCCCATCCGACGATACCCCCAGACAGGGCCAAATATGCAGGATATAACCCCGGACAGGGCCAAACAGGCAGAATATAACCCCATCCACTTTGCCAAAGCACAGCCCCCACACCACTAGAGGGATATCTTCAACCACCAACTTACCATCCTGAGACAAGGCCGTGTATAGCCCACAAAGATCTCTGCTACGGCACAACCCAAGGGGGGCGCCAAAATAATGGCACTTTAATATTGTTTACATATCTTACATTTCTCATAACATATACTGTATTGTTTTACCATCTACTGCACCTTGCCTATGCCGCTCAGCCATCGCTCATCCATATACTTACAGTTAAAGTCGGAAGTTTACATACACTTAAGTTGGAATCATTAAAACTTGTTTTTCAACCACTCCACAAATGTCTTGTTAACAAACTTTAGTTTTGGCAAGTCGGTTAGGAACTCTACTTTGTGCATGACACAAGTCATTTTTACAACAACTGTTTACAGACAGATTATTTCACTTATAATTCACTGTATCACAATGCCAGTTGGTCAGAAGTTTACATACACTAAATTGACTGTGCCTTTAAACAGCTTGGAAAATTCCAGAAAATGATGTCATGGCTTTAGAAGCTTCTGATAGGCTAATTTACATAATTTGAGTTAATTGGAGGTATAACTGTGGATGTATTTCAAGGCCAACCTTCAAACTCAGTGCCTCTTTACTTGACATCATTGGAAAATCAAAAGAAATCAGCCAAGACCTCCACAAGTCTGGTTCATTCTTGGGAGCAATTTCCAAATGCCTGAAGGAACCACGTTCATCTATACAAACAATAGTATGCAAGTATAAACACCATGGGACCGCTCAGGAAGGAGACGCGTTCGTTCTGTCTCCTAGAGATGAACATACTTTGGTGTGAAAAGTGCAAATCAATCCCAGAACAACAGCAAAGGACCTTGTGAATATACTGGAGGAAACAGGTAGAAAAGTATCTATATCCACAGTAAAACAAGTCCTATATCGACATAACGTCAAAGGCCGCTCAGCAAGGAAGAAGCCACTGCTCCAAAACCGGCATAAAAAAATCTAGACTAGGGTTTGCAACCTCACATGGTGTCAAAGATCGTACTTTTGGAGAAATGTCCTCTGGTCTGATGAAACAAAAATAGAACTGTTTGGCCATAATGTCCATTGTTATCTTTGGAGGAAAAAGGGGGAGGTTTGCAAGCTGAAAAACACCATCCCAACTGTGAAGCACGGGGGTGGCAGCATCATATTGTGGGGGTGCATTGCTGCAGGAGGGACTGGTGCACTTCACAAAATAGATGGCATCATGAGGTAGGAAAATTATGTGGATATATTGAAGTAACATCTCAAGACATCAGTCAGGAAGTTAAAGCTTGGGTCTTTCAAGTGGACAATGACCCCCAAGCATACTTCCAAAGTTGTGGCGAAATGGTTTAAGGACAACAAAGTCAAGGTTTTGGAGTGGCCATCACAAAGCCCTGACCTCAATCCTATAGAAAATGTGTGAGTGGAACTGAAACGACGTGTGCGAGCAAGGAGGCCTACATACCTGACTCAGTTACACCAGAGCTATGAGGAAGAATGGGCCAACATTCACCCAACTTATTGTGGGAAGCTCGTGGAAGGCTACCCAAAACCTTTGACCCAAGTTAAACAATTTAAAGGCAATGCTACCGAATACTAATTGGGTGTATGTAAACTTCTGACCCACTGGGAATGTGATGAAAGAAAGAAAAATTGAAATAAATCATTCTCTCTACTATTATTCTGACATTTCACATTCTTAAAATAAAGTGGTGATCCTACCTGACCTAAGACAGAATTCTTACTAGGATTAAATGTCAGGAATTGTGAAAAACTGAGTTTAGATGTATGTTAACTTCTGACTTCAACTGTATGTACATATTCTCATTCACCTCTTTAGATTTGTGTGTATTAGGTACTTGTTGGGGAATTGTTAGATTTCTTGTTAGATATTACTGCACTATCGGAACTAGAAGCACAAGCATTTCACTACACTCGCATTAACTTCTGCTAACCATGTGTATGTGACCAATAAAATTTGATTTGACCACACATCTAGTCACCATAACTACTGACCACCACAATTACTGACCACAACTGCTGACCCCTTCTAGTGACCACAACCACACAGCTACTGATCAAAACCACAGAACTACTGACCACAACCACACAATTATTGGCCACACAACCACTGACGTAACCTACTGACCAAAACTACAGAACTACTGACAACAACTACTGAACCACACATCTAGATACTAAAACTACTGACCACAAATACTGATCACAACGACAAAACTACTGGCCACAACTACTGGCAACGCAACGACTGACCTAACCTACTGACCACAACCACAAAACTACTAACCACAAAACTACTAACCACAAAACTACTGACCACATAGCTTCTGACCACAGCTACTGACCACAACTACTGAACCACACAACTACTGACCACACGTACTGACTAAAACCACTAACCACTACTGACTATCGATGGGCATTGGAAATGATTTCACTGTTTGAATAACATAATTGAAGTACAACTTTTTAAACTGCTTGCACTACCACAAAAATAACTTTCAAGAACTTCAGCAAGCCCCACAACTTTACTTTTTTAGTTTAATATACAGTACCATTCAAAAGTTTGGACACCTACTCGTTCCAGGGTTTTTCTTTATTTTTACTATTTTCTACATTGTAGAATAATAGTGACGACATCAAAACTATGTAGTAACTAAAAAAAGTGTTGAACATAAAAATTCTTCAAAGTAGCCACCCTTTGCCTTCATCACAGCTTTGCACACTCTTGGCATTCTCTCAACCAGCTTCAAGAGGTAATTCATTTCAATTAACAGGTGTGCCTTGTGTAATTTCTTTCCTAATTTATGCGTATGAGCCAATTAGTTGTGTTGTGACAAGGAAGGGGTGGTATACCAACAATAGCCCTATTTGGTAAAATAACAAGTCCATATTAGGGCAAGAACAGCTCAAATAAGCAAAGAGAAATGACAGGCCATCATTACATTAAGACGTGAAGGTCAGTCAATCCGGAAAATTTCAAGAAATCTTTTAAGTTTCTTCCAAAGTCGCAAACACCATCAAGCGCTATGTTGAAACTGGCTCTCATGAGTGCTGCCACAGGAAATGAATACCCAGAGTTACCTCTGCACCAGGGGATAAGTTCATTACAGTTAACTGCAACTCAGATTGCAGCCCAAATAAATGCTTCACAGAGGTAAAGTAACAGACACATCTCAACATCAACTGTTCAGATGAGACTGCTTGAATCTGGCCTTCATGGTCAAATTGCTGCAAAGAAACCACTACTAAAGGACACCAATAATAAGAAGAGACTTTCTTGGGCCAAGAAACACAAGCAATGGACATTAGACCGGTGGAAATCCAAATTTGTCCAAATTTGAGATTTTTGGTTCCAACCGCCATTTCTTTGTGAGATGTAGAGTAGGTGAACGTATGAAGCATGGAGGAGGAGGGGTGTTGGTGTGGGGGTGCTTTGCTGGTGACACTGTCAGTGATTTATTTTGAATTCAAGGAACACTTAACCAGCATGGATACCACAGCATTCTGCAGCCATCCCATCTGGTTTGTGTCTGTTATTTTTGATTTAACCTTTATTTAACTAGACAAGTCAGTTAAGTACAAATTATTATTATTTACAATGACGGCCTACCAAAAGGCCTCCTGCGGGGACGGGGGCCTGGTATAAAAATAAATAAATACAGGACAAAACACACATCACAACAAGGGAGACAACACTACATAAAGAAAGACCTAAGATGACAACATAGCAAGGCAGCAACACATGACAACAACATGGTAGCAACACAACATGGTAGCAGCACAAAACATGGTACAAACATTATTGGGCACAGTCAACAGCACAAAGGTCAAGAAGGTAGAAACAACAATACATCACACAAAGCAGCTACACCTGTCATTAAGAGTGTCCATGATTGAGTCTTTGAATATAGAGATTCAGATAAAACTGTCCAGTTTGAGTGTTTGTTGCAGCTCGTTCCAGTCGCTAGCTGCAGCGAACTGAAAAGAGGAGTGACCCAGGGATGTGTGCGCTTTGGTGAGATTTAACAGAATGTGACTGGCAGAACGGGTGTTGTATGTGGAGGATGAGGGCTGCGATAAATATCTCAGATAGGAGGGAGTGATGCCTAAGAGGGTTTTATAAATGAGCATCAACCAGTGGGTCTTGCGACGGGTATACAGGGATGACCAGTTTACAGAGGAGTTTAGAGTGCAGTGATGTGTCCTATAAGGAGCATTGGTGGCAAATCTGATGGCCGAATGGTAAAGAACCTGCCGATCTATAAATTATGTCTCCGTAATCTAGCATAGGTAGGATGGTCATCTGAATCAGGGTTAGTTTGGCAGCTGGGGTGAAAGAGGAAACCAAGTCTAGATTTAACTTTAGCCTTCAGCTTTGATATGTCCTGAGAGAAGGACAGTGCACCGTCTAGCCATACTCCCAAGTACTTGTATGAGGTGACTACCTCAAGCTCTAAACCCTCAGAGGTAGTAATAAAAATCTCTAAAATGGCTCCGGAAGAAATGGCAGCAGTTTTACGGACGCCCAACCAATTGTGCTATTATGTGGGGGTTTTTCGCGTTATTTGTAACTTATTTTGTACCCAATGTTTCTGCAACCATATCTTACGGCAGATAAGAGCTTCTGGATATCAGGACAGCGATCACTCACCTCGGATTAGACAAGGATTTTTTCTACAACAAGCAAGACGCACAGGACATTCTCCAAACACCCGGCAGGGCCGACATCCCCGTTATTTTCAAGATGAAGCGACGCAGGTACAGAGGACAAAGAGCCGGATGCCTCATCAGGACCCGCAGAAGGCAACTGGGAAAGCTGCCATTACCGTCAATACTACTCGCCAACGTGCAATCATTGGACAATAAACTAGACAAGGTGCAATCACGAATATCCTACCAACGGGACATCAAAAACTGTAATATCCTATGTTTCACAGAATCGTGGCTGAATGACGACATGGTTATTCAACTAGCAGGATATACGCTGCACCGGCATGACAGAACAGCACACTCCGGTAAGACGAGGGGGTGGGGGGGGGAGGGTCAGATGGTGCAAGAAATCTAAGGAAGTCTCTAGATTTTGCTCGCCTGAAGTAGAGTATATTGTGATAGATTGCAGGCCATACTTTTTGTGGCTGTTTATTTACCACCACAGACAGATGCAGGCACTAAGACCGCACTCAGTCAGCTGTATAAGGAAATAAGCAAACAGGAAACCACTCACCTAGAGGCGGCGCTCCTAGAGGCCAGAGACTTTAATGCAGGGAAACTTAAATCAGTTCTACCAAATTTCTATCAACATGTTAAATGTGCAAACAGAGGGGAAAAAAACATCTAGATCACCTTTACTCCACACACAGAGATGCATACAAAGCTCTCCCTCACCCTCCATTTGGTAAATTCGACCACAACTCTATCCTCCTGATTCCTGCTTACACGCGAAAATTAAAGCAGGAAGCACCAGTGACTCGGGCTATAAAAAGTGGTCAGATAAAGCAGATGCTAAACTACAGGACTGTTTTGCTATCACAGGCTGGAACATGTTCCGGGATTCTTCTGATGACACCACATCAGTCACTGGCTATATCAATAAGTGCATTGAGGACGTCGTCCCCACAGTGACTGTGCGTACATACCCCAAGCAGAAGCCATGGATTACAGGCAACGTTCACACTGAGCTAAAGGGTAGAGCTGCCGCTTTCAAGGACCGGGACTCTAACCTGGAAGCTTGCATAAGAAATCCGCTATGCCCTGCGACGAACCATCAAACAGGCAGGGCGTCAATACAGGGCTAAGATTGGATCATACTGCACCGGCTCCAACGCTCGTCTGATGTGGCAGGGCTTGCAAACTATTACAGACTACAAAGGGAAGCACAGCCGCGAGCTGCCCAGTGACACGAGCCTACCAGACGAGCTTAATCACTTCTATGCTCGCTTCGAGGCAAGCAACACTGAGGCATGCATGAGAGCATCAGCTGTTCCGGATGACTGTGTGATCACGCTCTCCGTAGCCGATGTGAGTAAGACCTTTAAACAGGTCAATATACACAAGGCTGTGGGGCCAGACGGTTTACCAGGACGTGTGCTCCGGGCATGTGTTGACCAACTGGCAGGTGTTTTCACTGACATTTTCAACATGTCCCTGATTGAGTCTGTAATACCAACATGTTTCAAGCAGACAACCATAGTCCCTGTGCCCAAGAACACAAAGGCAACCTGCCTAAATTAATACAGACCCTTAGCACTCACGTCCATAGCCATGAAGTGCTTTCAAAGACTGGTAATGGCTCACATCAACACCATTAGCCCAGAAACCCTAGACCCACTCCAATATGCATACTGCCCAAACAGATCCACAGATGATGCAATCTCTATTGCACTCCACACTGCCCTAAACACCTCCCTCTGCAACTGGATCCTGGACTTCCTGACGGGCCGCCCCCAGGTGGTGAGGGTAGGTAGCAACACATCTGCCATGCTGATCCTCAATACTGGAGCTTCCCAAGGGTGCGCGGTTAGTCCCCTCCTGTACTCCCTGTTCACCTACGACTGCATGGCCAGGCACGACTCCAGCACCATCATTAAGTTTGCAGACGACACAACAGTGGTAGGCTTGATCACCGACAACGACGAGACAGCCTACAGGGAGGAGGTCAGAGACCTGGCTGGGTGGTGCCAGAATAACAACCTATCCCTCAGCGTAACCAAAAATAAGGAGATGATTGTGGACTACAGGAAAAGGAGGACAGAGCACACCCCCATTCTCATCGATGGGGCTGTATTTGAGCAGGTTGAGAGCTTCAAGTTCCTTGGTGTCCACATCAACAACAAATTAGAATGGTCCAAACACACCAAGACAGTCGTGAAGAGGGCACGACAAAGCCTATTCCCCCTCAGGAAACTGAAAAGATTTGGCATGGGTCCTGACATCCTCCAAAGGTTCTACAGCTACAACATCGAGAGCTTCCTGACTGGTTGCATCACTGCCTGGTATGGCAATTGCTCGGCCTCCGACCGCAAGGCACTACAGAGGGTAATGCGTACGGCCCAGTACATCACTGGGGCTAAGCTGCCTGCCATCCAGGACCTCTACACCAGGCGATGTCAGAGGAAGGCCCTAAAAAATGTCAAAGACCCCAGCCATCCCAGTCATAAACTGTTCTCTCTACTACCGCATGGCAAGTGTTACGGGAGTCTAGGACAACAAGTCTTCTCAACAGTTTTTACCCCCAAGCCATAAGACTCCTGAATAGGTAATCAAATGGCTACCCGGACAATTTGTATTGTGTGCCCTCCCAACCCCTCTTTTACGCTGCTGCTACTCTCTGTTTATCATATGCACATTTACTTTAACTATACATTCATGTACATACTACCTCAATTGGCCCGACCAACCAGTGCGCCCACACATTGGCTAACCGGGCTATCTGCATTGTGTCCCACCACCCACTCTTTACGCTACTGCTACTCTCTGTTCATCATATATGCATAGTCACTTTAACCATATCTACATGTACATAGTACCTCAATCAGCCTGACTAACCGGTGTCTGTATATAGCCTCGCTACTTTATAGCTTCGCTACTGTTTTTCACTGTTGTTTTTATTTCTTTACTTACCTTTTTTTGCACTATTGCTTAGAGCCTGTAAGTAAGCATTTCACTGTAAGGTCTACTACCTGTTGTATTCGGCGCACATGGCAAATAAACTTTGCTTTGAATCAAGGCGCCCTCTCCGAAAAGGTTAATTGACCCAAAGTCCCACACTGTGACATGCAAATGAGTGAAACCGACTGCACAAATGACACCATTCTGGAATTTATATATTTTTTTTATGTGGGCGCCCCATGCCGCCCCTGGCAAAATACCGCCCTGGGTGGCTGCCCATGTCTAAATCCGCCACTTCCAACAAGTGATATATGTTTCAGCAAAATTGGATTTTTTTGTATTAACAGCAATGATTATTGACTATACTCCATGGATGGAACGTAAAGTCGCAGAAAATAAAGGTTGTGTTGGCAGCTGCAGAGAGGTGTTTGGGTGTGTGAGACTTAACATTAGAAGGAAGTGTTACAGTGTGTTTAGCAGTGATTGTCCCATCCTTTCAGGCTGTTGGCCTGAAGTAGGACTAAATACATTTAAATTGTGGAGTAGGGTATTTATTATTATATCATTTTATTTTTTGTGAGTGTAGTGTTATATGGTAGGGTATTTGTTGTATTATATATATTTTTGTAACTATTTAAGCAAAGTATAAGGGAGTTATACTCCAGTCTAGTAGATGGCGGTAATGCAACATTTATTGGATGCCAACTGCCGTTAAACCTCATTGATGAAGAAAACGTCGATCAGAGCGGCCATTATACAGCGAGTTTCCTTTGTAGGGGGCGACAGGGAACTAACAGTGCCGTCCCACACGGTGTATACGTGGGACATACAAATAACAGGAAGATTAACTAGCTTTGTATTGAGGATATCGGTACCGACAATAATCAGTGATGAGCTCGTTGATGATAGAGAGCTGCGCATCATTAGGTTAGCTACAACGCCATCCATAGTTCCGGTTGACGTTATTTCATTACTTCACCATATCCACCAGTTAGCTAAAAGACGATAAAGTCTTTACGATGGAATTAGACCAATGGGTCGAGCAACTGAATGAATGCAAGCAACTATCGGAGAATCAAGTCAGAACGCTCTGCGAAAAGGTAAGGACATCCAACTGAGTGCGTTTCTTCAACGCTAGCTTCTCACCGATAACTAGCGGACAATTTGTATGTCAGATAGCTCTCCCTGACCGAGGGCTGCAGTCCAAACACAAAGACACACCCTATCCCCTCAGCCCTCAAAGGAAGTGGACACTTCTGATGACGTCTGACGAGTATACAGTTGCAGGGCAAGGGAGGAGTGATTTTTAAATGGATCGCCCTTGCCCGGAAATGTGTCACTAGTTCATCCCGCGATGGTTGTGTATTCAGCCACCGGTGGTGCTTTATTTGCGCTACAGTCAATTATGAGTGCATGTCTACTTATATTAGCTATATAATTATTAATATATGCCTACTGTATGATAGCTAGCAAATTAATTAGGTAACTAACGTTAGCCTGCCTATCTGAAACTTCAGAAGGAAAATTTCCAAAAGATAGCAAAAAAAACATATTTGCTTTTAGGAGATGTGTTTGTGTAGTCATGTGCATTAGTAGCACAATTTCTAAATATTTGCATTTGTTTTTACTTACAATTTGTATGTAGACTCCTCTATTCATGTTTTTTAAAAGTTTTGTCAGGCTTTTCTTAGCGGTTGTGCAATTGTCACAAATTGTATTATGGGGAATTTCAGGCCCCGGAGTGAACATAATTGTACACTCGCAAACTCAACTAAAAACGTGGGCTGTGGGGCTTACGTTGCAAATTTCCCTTGCTTGGCTAATCATTTGTACCACCCTCCAAGATGGTGATGGGGATTCCCCCAAGGGAATAAGTCAAGGGTAAGTGGACGAGGGTATGTCTTTTATGAGTTTGAACCGCAGCCACAATAGTCCCTGTACTCAAGAAAGTGAAGGTAACCTGCCTAACCTCTTTCAAAAAATATATCAGCTGAAATTGTTGCAACCTCTGTTACTAGCCTGTTCAACCTCTTTTGTATTGTCTGATATCCCCAAAGATTGGAATGCTGCCGCGGTCATCCCCCTCTTCAAAGGGGGATACGCTCTAGACTCAAACTGCTACAGACCTATATCTATCCTTCCCTGCCTTTCTAAGGTCTTCAAAAGCCAAGTTAACAAACAGATCACTGACCAGTTCGAATCCCACTGTACCTTCTCCGCTATGCAATATGGTTTCCGAGCTGGTCATGGGTGCACCTCAGCCACGCTCAAGGTCTTAAACGATATCATAACCGTCATCGATAAGAGACAATACTGTGCAGCTGTATTCATCGACCTGGCCAAGGCTTTCGACTCAATCACCACATTCTTATCGGCAGACTCAACATTCTTGGTTTCTCAAATGACTGCCTCGCCTGGTTCACCAACTACTTCTCTGATAGTTCAGTGTGTCAAATCGGAGGGCCTGTTGTCCGGACCCCTGGTGGTCTCTGGGCGTGCCACAGGGTTCAATTCTCGGGCTGACTCTTTTCTCTGTATACATCAAATAATGTCGCTCTTGCTGCTGGTGATTCTCTGATCCACCTCTACGCAGACGACACCATTCTGTATACTTCTGGCCATTCTTTGGACACTGTGTTAACTAACTTCGAGATGAGCTTTAATGCCATACAACTCTCCTTCCGTGGCCTCCAACTGCTCTTAAATGCAAATAAAACTAAATGCATGCTCTTTAACCGATCACTGCCCGCACCTTCCCACCTGTCCAGCATCACTACTCTGGACGGTTCTGACTTAGAATATGTTGACAACTACAAATAACTAGGTGTCTGGTTAGTGTAAACTCCTTCCAGACTCACATTAAGCATCTCCAATCCAAAATTAAATCTAGAATTGACTTCCTATTTCGCAAAAAAGCATCCTTCACTCATGCTGACAAACATACCCTCGTAAAACTGACTATCCTACTGATCTTTGACTTCGGCGATGCCATTTACAAAATAGCCTCCAACACTCTACTCAGCAAATTGGATGCAGTCTATCACAGTGCCATCCATTTTGTCACAACTCCATATACTACCCTTCACTGCGACCTGTATGCTCTCGTTGGCTGGCCCTCGCTTCGTATTTGTCGCCAAAACCTCTGGCTCCAGGTCATCTACAAGTCTTTGCTAGGTAAAGCCCCGCCCTATCTCAGCTTACTGGTCACCATAGCAGCACACACCCGTAGCACATGCTCCAGCAGGTATATTTCACTGGTCGCCCCCAAAGCCAATTCTTCCTTTGGCTGCCTCTCCTTCCAGTTCTCTGCTGCCAATGACTGGAACGAATTGCTAAAATCACTGTTTGGAGACTCATATCTCCCTCACTAACTTTAAGCACCAGCTGTCAGAGCAGCTCACAGATCACTGCACCTGTACATAGCCCATCCAACTATGTCATCCCCATACTGTTATTTTTTTTCTTCTTTTCTCCTTTGCACCCCAGTATCTCTACTTGCACATTCATCACTCCAGTTTTTAAATTGTAATTATTTCGCCACTATGGCCTTTTTATTGTCTTACCTCCCTTATCTTACCTCATTTGCACACGATGTACATAGACTTTTTTTTCTATTGTGATATTGACTATTTGTTTGTTTATCCCATGTGTAACTCTGTCTTGTCGCACTGCTTTTCTTTATCTTGGCCAGGTCGCAGTTGTATATGAGAACTTGTTCTCAACTAGCTTACCTGCTTCAATAAAGGTGAAATAAAATGTTTTAAAAAAAATGACTACCGCCCTAGCACTCACGTCGTTAGCTAAGAACTCACATCAACACTATCATCCCTCAAACCCTTGCCTAGACCCACTCCAATTTGCATACCCCCCCAGAATGCTGTTCAAATCAAACCAAACTTTGTCACATGCACCAAATACAACATGTGTAGACCTTACTGTGAAATGCTTACTTACAAGCCTTTAACCAACAGTGCAGTTAAAGGAAGAGTTACCAAAATATTTACCAAATAAACTAAAGTAACAATAAAAGAAAAATCAGGCTTTATACAGGTGTACCGGTACCGAGTCAATGTGCAGGGATTCATTGACTACAGCTCAGCGTCCGACACCATAGTGCCCACAAAGCTCATCACTATGCTAAGGAGCCTGGGACTAAATACCTCCCTCTGCAACTGGATCCTGGACTTCCTGACGGGCCGCCCCTAGGTGGTACGAGTTGGCAACCACATCTGCCACGCTGATCCTCAATGTGGGGGTGGGTGCTTAGTTCCCTCCTGTACTCCCTGTTCACCCAAGACTGTGTGGCCAAGCACGACTTAAACACCAAGTTTGGTGACAACACAGGTAGGCCTGATCATCGACAATGATGAGACAGCCTATAGGGAGGAAGTCCGAGACCTGGCAGTGTGGTGACAGGACAACCACCTCTCCCTCAACGTGAACAAGACAAAGGAGCTGGACTACAGGAAAAGGAGGGCTTAACACGCCCCCATTCACATCAACGGCGCTGAAGTGAAGCGGGACGAGAGTTTCAAACTCCTTGGTGTCCCCATCACCAACAAACTATCATGGTCCAAAAACACCAAGACAGTCGTGAAGAGGGCACGACAACACCTATTCCCCCTCAGGAGACTGAAAAGATTTGGCATGGGTCCCCAGATCCTAAAAAGTTCTACAGCGGCACCGCTGAGAGCATCCTCACCGCCTGGTATGGCAACGGCTCGGTATCCGACCTTAAAATGCTACAGAGGGCAGTGCGTACGGCCCAGTACATCGCTGGGGTCAACCTTCCTGCCATCCAGGACCTATATACTAGGCGGCGTCAGAGGAAGGCTCCAAATTATTTAAAAATGTTTACCCTGCTGCTACTCGCTGTTTATTATATATGCACAGTCACCTTACCCCTACCTACTAACCTGTACCCCCGCACATTGAATCGGTACCGTTACCCCCTATATATAGCCTCATTATTATTATTATTATTATTTTGTGTTACGTTTATTATTGTTGTTTATTTTGTAAATATTTTCTTAACCAACAATGCAGTTCAAGAATGAGTTAAGGGCTTGTAAGGTCTGTAGACCTTACCTTTTCATGGTATTTGGCACATGTGACAAATATGAATTGATAACTATGGGTGTGTGTTCGTAAATTCAATCTGGAGTGCTGGAGTGCGCTCTGGTCGTTTGTAAATTCATCAGTTATTCTGCGCTCTGGCACACTCAGATGAGAGCGCTCTGAAATCAAAGTATATTTTTTTAATACATTTTTTATGTAACCTTTTATTTAACTAGGCAAGTCCATTAAAAAAAATCTTATTCTTACCCCGGCCAAACCTGGACGACACTGGGCCAATTGTGCGCCGCCAAATGGGACCAATCACGACCGAGATACAGCCTACAAGCCAGAGTGAATTTAGGAACGCACTCTATGTTTCCATTACTGGGCGTTACAGGTTAGTTTAGCTATCCAAAATGCCGACATCGTATCGCCCAGAGCAGGTTAGTTTAGCTATCCAAAATGCCGACATCGTATCGCCCAGAGCAGGTTAGTTTAGCTATCCAAAATGCCGACATCGTATCGCCCAGAGCAGGTTAGTTTAGCTATCCAAAATGCCGACATCGTATCGCCCAGAGCAGGTTAGTTTAGCTATCCAAAATGCCGACATCGTATCGCCCAGAGCAGGTTAGTTTAGCTATCCAAAATGCCGACATCGTATCGCCCAGAGCAGGTTAGTTTAGCTATCATCCAAAATGCCGACATCGTATCGCCCAGAGCAGGTTAGTTTAGCTATCATCCAAAATGCCGACATCGTATCGCCCAGAGCAGGTTAGTTTAGCTATCCAAAATGCCGACATCGTATCGCCCAGAGCAGGTTAGTTTAGCTATCATCCAAAATGCCGACATCGTATCGCCCAGAGCAGGTTAGTTTAGCTATCATCCAAAATGCCGACATCGTATCGCCCAGAGCAGGTTAGTTTAGCTATCATCCAAAATGCCGACATAGTATCGCCCAGAGCAGGTTAGTTTAATAATCTGTCTATATTCTCAAAGTCTAAATGTATCTTATAAACATCCGTGTCCAGTTGTAGGTGATTCTACAAAAAACAGAACTCCTATATTAAATCCATATTTTGTATAGTTTAGAGTGAGAAATGCATCTTCCATGTTGTGCAGGTCTTTGTTTTGGGGCGAACTGTGTGGCACTGTCGTCCACTTCTACACGTGTCTGCGTTACATAAAACGACTAGTTGCTGCAAAGTACACATCATTTGTCCCTCCCGCAGCACACCATAACATTATCCACAGACCATTTTAGAATCTGACCTCTGTGGAGCTTGCCCTCCATAATGGCCTTGGGGGAATTCTTCCTATTGTGCCTTACCACAATAGTATGTGTTAGTGCCAAGAAAATCTCTCACCAGGGGTTTGAGGGAAAATAAGTTGTCATCATAGACCTGGTGATCTGACAAGAGAGAGCCCCACATGAGCTCTATGACACCTAAGGCTAAGCCAAGCTCTGTTGCTTCATCCCCCTGATCTGTGTACACACTGAAAGTAAGGCAGTAGCCAGTCAAGGAGTCAGACACCATATTTTTATCCCCCACTTTTTTGGGGCATTTACTGCTTTCACAGTAGCCTACCGTTGGTAGATGACGTAGTAGTTGAAGTAGTTTGGGGAAATTCTCTTGCAGTTTTCTGATAAAAAGCCTGACTTTGTAATTTCTGTCACATTGGCTGAATTTAGATCGAAGAAGTACATGTATTTACTGTCATTTTGGCCGATACCGATATTTTCCTTGCCAAAAAACCGGTACCGATAACCGATATTTAAATAATTGTGGCCTTTTTAAGTATTATAGTACAGTTAAATAGTTGAAACACACTGACCAAAAAGTTATTTTGTTGCCATCTACATATGTCCCCATTTCCAGTAAAACCTATTTCTTTCACTTACTTGCTGTGTTGTTTTGTTCAGTCTCAACCAGGATTTCATCATACATGTCAATCAGTGAAGTTTCAGCTCTGTCTGTCCGTGGCCTCTTCCTCCGTGCGCACTGTCACTGTGTCCGTTTCCATCTTGTCCAGCTGTATTTAATATTTCACATAAACCCTGTTTCTTGTCTGCATCGAAGTAGCAGTCCTTGTACCTAGCATCGAGCATGGCGGTGACACAGTGGAGGCTCAGAGAGAGTGCCTGTTAAAGAAGTAGCAGTCCTTGTACCTAGCATCGAGCATGGTGGTGACACCGTGGAGGCTCAGAGAGCGTGCCTGTTAAAGAAGTAGCAGTCCTTGTACCTAGCATCGAGCATGGTGGTGACACAGTGGAGGCTCAGAGAGAGTGCCTGTTAAAGAAGTAGCAGTCCTTGTACCTAGCATCGAGCATGGTGGTGACACAGTGGAGGCTCAGAGAGAATGCCACCAAATCGCTTGTTCAGTACTTTTGTAAGTTTAACCCCACGGTCTGTGTGGGCAGTTTTGTTGAGCATGCATTTCAATGCCATGACAGGGCATCACGTCTGCTGCAGGCACAGTTGATAAGCTTATTTCTCCAGTCAGTTATTTGAATGGAGCTAGGAGTGTGTTCATGTTTCAAACATGTTCTCAAATGCCATTGAAATGGCAGCAGCGGTATGAGAACCAGCACAGTCTTGTGCTTTCCTCTACTAAATCCTCGTCGACCCACTGTACTGTCACACTCGGCATGTTCATGGGGCTGACATCGCTGGTCCAAATGTCAGTTGTGAAGCTAATAGCAGTGACGCCCATAACAAGTAGCTCATGGTTGTGCTTTTCAATAATAATAATGCGTAACTCCGCCAGGGCAAAAAAAAAAAATCGAATGACTGCTTGACTTGTTTAGTTGTTGGAAGTGTGCACTTAGTATTTTTCAGCTTTTGTTCTCTGTAGCGCAGTATTTTTTTGTGGCGTCGTTACGTCATCTACCTACGTTTATATAGGTATGCACGTCAGCTTTGACATTGGTTTTGCACATCGGAGTTAGACTAGACATCGGGCCGCTATTGGCATTTTTAGCTAATATTGGCCGATTTGGATGCGTCTGCATCCGCCTATGTCACACTTCCATATCTGCGTTGAAAGGTGACAGAGTTAGAGCGTTGTTTGTCAGACCATGAGACATCTTGAAAATCGGTCTTCTCACAAAATCGCCTGGATCGTCGGAACGGTATGGACTACAAACACATCTATGGAAAGATGAGACTCAAGAAAACGATGGCGCTCTACAACAAGCGTCTTAGGACTTGTCTGAAGTCGGTACAGCCGATCTGCCAACTTCCGTCTGAAGCGTCCAAACAGTTTGGGCTACACACTAGTATGATCCCTCTGTGGAAAGGTGAGACTCTCACGTACATGTTTTTCTCTAGGATGCCCACAGGCCTCACAAGACTGGTCTGAAGGTCCCCTGTACTGGAAGTATAAATGTAGACTGTAAATATAGGACAGACACTACAGAAGGACATACCTATGGAATTTGTTGGTGTGGGCTAATAGCAGTAAGGTCAAATAAAATGTACATGAAGTATCCCTACAAAAAATATTTTAAGGGGTCGTAAAATTCTAAATCAAATAGAAAAATCATCCTTAGTATAACCTTCGTTAAACGATTCCATGTAGCTTAGTAAAACCCCCCCTCCTCCTCCTGCTTAGATGGGGCGTAGACTCTTATGGGTTAAACACCATATTTGGTGGGAAAAAACAGACTCCTACTGCTTTCAAAAAACACTTCAATACCTCATTGGCATGTCACTTTAGGCCCAGGCTGGGTTGTGCAAGGAATGGTGAGACACAGGGCAGACACAACAGGCTGGGCTGTTGCTCCCCATAGATGCTCCTCCTCTCTACTCCCCTCTCCTTCCACTCCTCCCTCCCTCGTCCTCTCTGACGGATGGATGATCAGACAGGATAGAGGACACAAAGACGTTCATGGATGACCAGCAGGGTCCGATTATAACCGTAAAAGCTGTATAGTCAACACAGGGCTGTTACGGTGACCGTATTACTGTCACACCAGCGTTCACGAATCATGACCGCAGTCAAATTCCACGTGACCGTTTAGTTACGGTAACTGGGCTTCTCCAAGCTCTGATGCTGCTGATGCTCATGAGTAGCAAACCAAACTTGCTAAATGCTTGGTACTCAGCACTCTATTGTCCCTCTAGTTACTCTGACATCAATGCAAATGTTGTCGAAAATCAGAGCCCATATGCTCATGTTGCGCAATATTTCTATAGGCTATGCAATTGTTTGAGAACTGAGTGATGACCTCTATTAAAAAGAGGTACCATCAGCTTTCTATAGGCTCGGCCTACTATATTTATTTATCATTTCCTAATATTAAGCACATTGCTTTGCTTTACAACTGGAGTAAAGCCTACCTGGTTGGTATGAAAATGAACCACAGGAAAACGCATCCTCCATTTGCTGTTTAAGTGCATATGACAAGTGTTTTTTTTCCACCCGGCCACTGTTTCTAGACAGGTGCATGATAATGGTCCATTCTAAATCAAAACAAAATTCACACACATTATTTAGTATTAGTGATGCACCGATATGATATTTTTGGCCAATACCGATATCGGGTATTTTCCTTGCCAAAAAAAAAGGCTACCAATAACTAGAGCTGGGCGATATGGCCAACATCTCATGTCCCGATATAGGTCATTTCATATCCCGATAACGATACATATCATGATATAGCACATTTAAATCTCATGTCCCGATATAGGTCATTTCATATCCCGATAACGATACATATCATGATATAGCACATTTAAATCTCATGTCCCGATATAGGTCATTTCATATCCCGATAACGATACATATCATGATATAGCACATTTAAATCTCATGTCCCGATATAGGTCATTTCATATCCCGATAACGATACATATCATGATATAGCACATTTAAATCTCATGTCCCGATATAGGTCATTTCATATCCCGATAACGATACATATCATGATATAGCACATTTAAATCTCATGTCCCGATATAGGTCATTTCATATCCCGATAACGATACATATCATGATATAGCACATTTAAATCTCATGTCCCGATATAGGTCATTTCATATCCCGATAACGATACATATCATGATATAGCCCATTTTCTGTAAATGTATTAAATGACCACGTGTAAAGGCCTATTTCTTATTACATTGTTAATAATGCTCAACAAATAAAAGGTACTTTTTTCAATTAAGCATGTAATACAATATGAATGTATAAAAGGTAACTATAGTTGTAAAGAATATAAATATAGGCCTAAAATATATATTTAGCGGCTTGCCTGTTTTGCATGTTTTTTTTGGGCATTAATACGTGTCACATCAATTTGCATTTGGTACCTTGGGTCGTGTGTTAGCACCAACTCACGAAACCCCTGTTTCTTGACCGTGTAAATTGGGACCATGTCTTTGCAGTTGTAAGTTGTAACGGCAGCTGTTATCTCCTTCCAACTTCGTGAGTCTTTGACATATGGTGTGACGAGGGCAAAAGCCTCTTGCAACGTCTGAGTCGGGGGGGTTGTTTTGAGCACTCGACCGTAGACTCTCTCCGTACTGTTTCACATGATACTTGCGTAGGTGGTAAAAGAGGTTAGTGGTGTTTGAGCCTGTTGTCGGGACTGGCCTGCAGCATATTTTGCAGAGGATGGTTTTCTGGTCCGTCAGACTTTTCATACCCAAACCACATCCATGTGACCGAAGTAGCACCTCTTAGGTATGAGCTCTGTGTCACATTCACTCTCCTCCATGTTTGTTTGTGTTGCAAATTTCCTTCCACACAATACGTGTGGAAGAACACAGAGCGTTGTCCAATTGACAAAAAATATTGCCGAACTGGATCAGGCAGTGCATGGTTGACATTGAGTAAATTGCCAAGACTCCTATTTGATATAGGCCATTTCAATGAATATGTTATATTTACACAAAGAGAGCGAACAATGTAGACAGAGCTAAGAGTCTCACCAAAGCAAAGGAAAATATCCAGTCAGAAAACACTTTTCTCGCTCTCTCTCTCTCTCTCTCTCTCAGATGATCTGGGCCAATAGCAGAAGTCTATTTTTATAGTGGACACTCCAGTGTCTTATTGTTATACAAGCCAAAATGCTATATTTTCTCTCCATACGATACACAGCATAAACAGTTGAAGTCGGAAGTTTGGGGTCATTAAAACTTGTTTTTCAACCACTCCACAGATTTCTTGTTAAAAACAATCTAAACATAGAATTGACTGAAATCGTACATCTATGCATTCCCCCCAAAATGCGGTGCATTCTTCACATCTCAAATAGTGTGAGCTATACAGCAATTGGAATACTGAATGATTTCATAAATACAGCAATACAAATGTGCATGCAGCCTTGAAAAACATATTAGTCATACTGTGACGTTCTCCTTGGGTATAATCAGGAATCGTGGCCAATATCTAACGTTATGAATATACATTGCTGTCATGTGTTGAGATAATGAAGATCACCAAATGCAGTGGTTGAGATATTATCTTCAGATTATGTTGCCTTAATGTTTTGGGAAGGTCATGACATTATCAATCCATTTCGTGGGGGTTGGTCGTGGTTACGTAACGTGTTTGCTGGGTATTTGGCAAAGGAAACATTTCTGGTTGGTCTCGGAATGTAAAACCGTTAGGAAGGGAAATTTTAAAAACGGGATTAAGTGAAGTGGCAGCAAATATGTTGAATAAGCAACTAATGAGCAAGTTTGTCAAAATCCTTTAGGCTTATACCTTTCTTGCCTGGCGACTCACCCTGAATTTAATTCCGCTGCTCAATCGATCGCTACATGCATTCATTGTGGAAAGAAACATCAGTTGGCCGACGCGATGTGGATGGGTAGCCAGGCAAATATCTTTCAGCCTAATACGTATTTTTACTTAGTTTTGTAGCTCTTTTTTAGAAGCATGCTTTTTGTAATTAATTGTCTTCACCAAGTTTACCTGGAATTTAGCCCGAAAGGATTTGACAAATGTGAAATGTCCAAACTACATCAGTCATTTGATTGTTTGACCTCAATCAGTTTCATGGAATATGCATTTAGATCTTGAATTACTGTGTTTGTGAACGAATTAGAGCAGGTGTTAACTATTAGCCTTGTATTTTTTGAGGACTATTCAGCTTCAGCTAACCACCCTAAAATCTTTTTAGAAATGAACAGTAACATTATAGGTCTACTATGCTCTGATATTATATTCTGTTATGTAAAATACAAATTAATCATTGTGATCTTGCAACTTTACTAAACAAGCACCATTGTGAAAAGTGATAAATATAAAATTCATTCTAATAATAAGTGTTGAGTGACTATTAGGCATAGGTAACAGATCTTGATGCAATGATGTTAACCCTATCAGTCCTGAGACCCCAGCAAAAATCTGCTTTTAATGTATCTGCATGTCCAGCCCTCACATTTAGCCTTACAATGAAGTGTTTTACCATTTTCTTTTCAGGACCGTAGAAGTAGAACACAAAACAATTTGACATAAACAGTTACATTCATGAGTTTTATTGACAACAACAAAAAGTCTGCCAAAGCAAAAACTTGATTAAATATAAATGTTTATGAATTCTGTAAGTACAGAAATGGTTTGCTCACTGGGAAATTAATATACTGGTCGGTGACAACTGCGTGGCGTTTGGGACAGCAACTATGTGAGCTTATTACTGAATTATAGACTAGAGGTCGACCGATTTTTATGATTTTTCAACGCAGAGGACCAAAAAAAGCCGATACTGATTAATCAACTTTTTTCTCTTTTTTGTAATAATGACAATTACAATAATACTGAATGGACACTTATTTTAACATAATACATCAATAAAATCAATTTAGCCTCAAATAAATAATGAAACGTGTTTTTAAGTTGGTTTAAATAAGGGAAAAACTAAGTTTTGGAGAAGAAAGTAAAAGTGCAATATGTGCCAGGTAAGAAAGCTAAAGTTTCAGTACCTTGCTCAGAACATGAGAACATATGAAAGTTGGTGGTTCCTTTTAACATGAGTCTTCAATATTCCCCGTTAAGTTTTAGGTTGGAGTTATTATAGGAATTATGACGCGTTAACTATTTCTCTCTATACCATTTGTATTTCATATACCTTTGAATATTGGATGTTCTTATAGGCACTATAGTATTGCCAGTGTAACAGTATAGCTTCCGTCCCTCTCCTCGCCCCTACCTGGGCTCGAACCAGGGACACATCAACAACAGCCACCCTCAAAGCCGCGGCCCTTGCAGAGCAAGGGGAATAACTGCTTCAAGGTCTCAGAGAGAGTGACGTCACCGATGGAAAGCTAGTAGCGCACACCCCGCTAACTAGCTAGCCATTTCACATCGGTTACACCAGCCTAATCTCGGGAGTTGATAGGCTTGAAGTCAAACAGCTCAATGCTTGAAGCACAGTGAAGAGCTGCTGGCAAATGCACGAAAGTGCTATTTGAATGAATGCTTATTAGCCTGCTGCTGCCCACCACTGCTCAGTTAGACTGCTCTATCAAATAGGTCATTAGGTTTAGGTAATTAATATGGTCAAAACCGGAAACTATCATTTTGAAAACAAAACATTTATTCTTTCAGTGAAATACGGAACCGTTCCGTATTTTATCTAAAGGGTGGCATCCCTAAGTCTAAATATTGCTGGTACATTGCACAACCTTCAATGTTATGTCATAATTATGTCCAATTCTGGCAAATTAATTACGGTCTTTGTTAGGAAGAAATGGTCTTCACACAGTTCACAACGAGCCAGGCGGCCCAAACTGCTGCATATACTCTGACTCTGTTTGCACGAACACAAGAGAAGTGACACCCTTTCCCTAGTTAAAATAAATTAATGTTAGCAAGGAAATATTAACTAAATATGCAGGTTTACAAATATATACTTGTGTATATGCAACGCAGGACAAGCTAGATAAACTGGTAATATCATCAATCATGTGTAGTTAACTAGTGATTATGTTAAGATTGATATTTTTTATAAGATAAGTTTAATGCTAGCTAGCAACTTACCTTGGCTTCTTGCTGTACTCGCGTAACAGGTAGTCAGCTTGCCACGCAGTCTCCTCGTGGAGTGCAATGTAATCGCCCACAATCGGTGTCCAAAAATGCAGATTACTGATTGTTAAGAGAACTTGAAATCGTCCCTGATTAATCTGTCGACCTCTATTATAGACACCATGTCCTGGGATTTCCAATGATCTACTTCAATCCAGCCCGCAAATTTATATATATTTTTTTATGCATTAAATATTATATTTGAGTTACGATTTTGAGAGGGGGTATAGGAAATGGGTATGTTCCTTGATACAGTTGGTAAAGCTGACGACTTCTCCGAATTGAGGCTGACTGGCTGGGCGACTTAGCTTTCGGTGCGAACATATTGGGGCATCTGAACGATCTGAATGTGAAACTGCAGGGAAATTGTGTTTTTGTGCATGAATGGTATTCCAATGTGGAAGCATTCAAGGCCAAACTTATGTTGTTATCCAGACAAATGAACAGCCGGTCTCACTCATTTTCCAACATTGCCTGCACTGAACGCGCCCACATTGCAGTGCCGCACTGAGACATACAGTAGCACTTTAATCTACCTGCATGCTGAGTTTTCCCCCCGCTTCACCAAGATCGAGACCTCATATACCTTTGAATATTGGATGTTCTTATAGGCACTATAGTATTGCCAGTGTAACAGTATAGCTTCCGTCCCTCTCCTCGCCCCTACCTGGGCTCGAACCAGGGACACATCAACAACAGCCACCCTCAAAGCATCGTTACCCATCGCTCCACAAAAGCCGCGGCCCGAGACCTGAGCTGGAGCTTGTATCTTTCGACAGTGAGAGCACCACCAGCCACACACCACAATTGGAGCTCATTGACATCCAACGTGACAGTGCTCTGAAGGAGAAGTACAAAACGGCAACAATAGACCAGTTCTATGGCTCACTGAATGAAACAAAGTTTCCAAACGTTAAAAAGCACACACAAAGGATGTTTGTTTTATTTGGGTCCCCATATGTGTGTTGTTCTCAGTCATGAATTACAATCCCGTCATAGGTCAAATTTAACAAATTACCACTTGTCAGCTGTTCAAAGAATCTCTACATCAAAGATGACACCAGACTTTGATGCCCTTGCCAAGAGAGGTGACCAGACCCATTGTTCACATTAAGACTTGAATAACCGTGACTGGGGTAGACAAGAATTATGCCTTTTCATGGTGATTGTTATGCAGTGAGAATTCGGGCTCCAGTTCGGACTCTACAGACGTTTTTGTATAAAAGCCCCGGTCTCACAAACTGCACTTGCTCAGCCCCCCGTTAATCATGCAGACTAATGTTTGGTATCTACGGATGCAGAAGAAATGGACAAATCCAAGTGTACAACTATTTAAAGTCTGTAGCTCAAACACACTATGTTTAAAAGTGGTTGGAAGTCCAAAATGCTCCAGCCATACGGTGGGACTCATTGGGTTAAAGAAGTTGAACAAGCTTGTGGTGCTGAAGGATAGCTCTGCACATTCGACCAGTTCAGGAACAAACAACAATATGCCTATGACTACGTGATATAGCTATTTATAGGCTATAGCCTAATATAAATGTAAATATCATTGCACTGTTTGCGAGGACAACTTTATTGCGAGTAGGCATTTCATTGTATTGTGTAGCTTCAAACTTGACCACATAGTTCCAAAACAGTGCTTTTGGAAAGTATTCAGACTCCTTGACTTATTCCACATTTTGGTACATTTACAGCCTTATTCTAAAATGGATTAAATTGTTTGTTTTCATCAATCCACACAAAATAATGACAAGACAAAAACAACTTTTTAGATTTCTTTGCAAAAAAACCCTGAATTGACATTTTACATGAGGATTCAGAATATTTACTCGGTACTTTGTTGAAGCACATTTGGCAGTGATTACAGCCTCAAGTCTTCTTGGGTATGACGCTACAAGCGTGGCACACCTGTATGTGGGGAGTTTCTCCCATTCTCTGCAGATCCTCTCAAGCTCTGTCAGGTTAGATGGGGAGAATCGCTGCACAGCTATTTTCAGGTCTCAGGTCTGGCTGGGCCACTCAAGGACATTCAGAGACTTGTCCCGAAGCCACGCCTGCATTATCTTGGCTGTGTGCTTTAGGGTCATTGTCCTGTTGGAAGGTGAACCTTCGCCGAGGCTGAGGTTCTGAGCACTCTGAAGCAGGTTTTCATCAAGGATCTCTCTGTACTTTGCTCCATTCATCTTTTCTTCGATCCTGACTCCTCTTCCCGCTGAAAAACATCCCCACAGCATGATGCTGCCACCACCATGCTTCACCTTAGGGATGGTGCCAGGTTTCCTCCAGATGTGACTCTTGGCATTCAGGCCAAAGAGTTCAATCTTGGATTCATCAGACCAGAGAATGTTGTTTCTTATGGTCTGAGAGTCTTTAGGTGCCTTTTGGCAAACTCCAAGCGGGCTGTCATGTGCCTTTTACTGAAGATTGGCTTCCGTCTGGCCACTCTATCCTAAAGGCCTGATTGGCGGAGGGCTGCGGAGATGGTTGCCCTTCTGGAAGATTCTCCCTTCTCCACAGAGGAACTCAGGAGCACTGTTAAAGTGACCATTGGGTTCTTGGTCAGCTCCCTGACCAAGGCCCTTCTCCCCTGATTGCTCAGTTTGGCTGGGCGGCCAGCTCTAGGAACAGTCTTGGTGGTTCCAAACTTTTTTATATTTAAGAATGATGGAGGCCACTGTGTTCTTGGGGACCTTCAATGCTACAAAAAAAGGTATGGAACAACACATCTGCCACTCTGATCCTCAGCACGGGGGCCCTTCAGGGGTGCGTGCTCCGTCCCCTCATGTGTACTCCCTGTTCACACATGACTGCACGGCCAGGCACGACTCCAACACCATAATTTAAGTTTGCCGATGACACAACGGTGGTAGGCCTGATCAACAATGACAAGACCGCATATAGGTAGGAGGTCAGAGACCTGGCCAACAACAACCTTTCCCTCAACGTAATCAAGAAAAGGAGAACTGAGCACGCCCCCATTCTTATTGACAGGGCTGTAGTGGAGGTTGAGAGCTTCAAGTTCCTTGGTGTCCACATCACTAACAAACTAACATGGTCCAAGCACACCAAGACAGTCATGAAGAGGGCACGACAAAACCTATTCCCCTCAGGAGACTGAAAAGATTTGGCATGGGACCTCAGATCCTCAAAAGCATCTACAGCTGCACCATCGAGAGCATCCTGACTGGTTGCATCACTTCCGGGTATGGCAACTGCTCGGCCTTTGACCGCAAGGCACTACAGAGAGTAGTGCGCACTTCCCAGTACATCACTTGGGACAAGCTTCCTGCCAGCCAGGACCTCTGTACCAGGCGGTGTCAGAGGAAGGCCCTCAAAATTGTCAAAGACCCCAGCCATCCCAGTCATAGACTGTTCTCTCTACTACCGCACGTCAAGCGGTACCGGAGAGCCAAGTCTAGGTCCAAGAGGCTTCTAAACAGCTTATACCCCCAAGCCATAAGACTCCTGAACATCTAATCAAATGGCTTTTTGCATTACCCCCCTCTTTTATGCTGCTGTTATTGTCTATGCATAAGTCACTTTAATAACTCTAACCACATATGTGTATATTACCTCCTTTACTATATTACCTTGACTTACTGGTGCCCCCACACATTGACTCTGTACCCCTGTATATAGCCTCACTATTGTTATTTTATTGCTGCTCTTTAATTATGAATATAGAACTTATGTTTTTTTTTTTTTTTTGAGGGGGGGGGGGTCAGCTTAATGTTGTGGAAAGATTGTTGATTCCATCAATGTAATTCTCTGCATCATTTCCAATCCCCCATTTGTTTTTGTTTTGGTAAAAATATATATTTCCATATACAGTGGGGAGAGCAAGTATTTGATACACTGCCGATTTTGCAGGTTTCCCTACTTGCAAAGCATGTAGAGTTTTTTTTTTTTAATCATAGGTACACTTCAACTGTGAGAGACGGAATCTAAAACAAAAATCCAGAAAATCACATTGTATGATTTTTAAGCAATTAGTTTGCATTTTATTGCATGACATAAGTATTTGATACATCAGAAAAGCAGAATTTAATATTTGGTACAGAAACCTTTGTTTGCAATTACAGAGATCATATGTTTCCTGTCGTTCTTGACCAGGTTTGCACACACTGCAGCAGGGATTTTGGCCCACTCCTCCATTCAGACCTTCTCCAGATCCTTCAGGTTTCGGGGCTGTCGCTGGGCAATACGGACTTTCAGCTCCCTCCAAAGATGTTCTATAGGGTTCAGGTCTGTAGACTGGCTAGGCCACTCCAGGACCTCAAGATGCTTCTTACGGAGCCACTCCTTAGTTGCCCTGGCTGTGTGTTTCAGGTCGTTGTCATGCTGGAAGACCCAGTCACGACCCGTCTTCAATGCTCTTACTGAGGGAAGGAGGTTGTTGGCCAAGATCTTGCGATACATGGCCCCATCCATCCTCCCCTCAATATGGTGCAGTCGTCCTGTCGCCTTTGCAGGAAAACATCCCCAAAGAATGATGTTTCCACCTCCATGCTTCACGGTTGGGATGGTATTCTTGGGGTTGTACTCATCCTTCTTCTTCCTCCAAACACGGCGAGTGGAGTTTAGACCAAAAAGCTCTATTTTTGTCTCATCAGACCACATGACCGTCTCCCATTCCTCCTCTGGATCATCCAGATGGTCATTGGCAAACTTCAGACGGGCCTGGACATGCACTGGCTTGAGCAGGGGGACCTTTGCGTGTGCTGCAGGATTTTAATCCATGACGGCATAGTGTGTTACTAATCATTTTCTTTGAGACTGTGGTCCAGCTCTCTTCAGGTCATTGACCAGGTCCTGCCATGTAGTTCTGGGCTGATCCCTCACCTTCGTCATGATCATTGATGCCCCATGAGGTGAGATCTTGCATGGGGAGCCCCAGACCGAGGGTGATTGACCATCATCTTGAACTTCTTCCATTTTCTTATAATTGCGCCAACAGTTGTTGCCTTCTTACCAAGCTGCTTGCCTATTGTCCTGTAGCCCATCCCAGTCTTGTTCAGGTCTGCAATTGTATCCCTGATGGCCTTACACCCTCTCTGGTCTTGGCCATTGTGGAGAGGTTGGAGTCTGTTTGATTGAGTGTGTGGACAGGTGTCTTTTATACAGGTAACGAGTTCAAACAGGTGCAGTTAATACAGGTAATGAGTGGAGAACAGGAGGGCTTCTTAAAGAAAAACTAACAGGTCTGTGAGAGCTGGAATTCTTACTGGTTGGTAGGTGATCAAATACTTATGTCATGCAATAAAATGCAAATTAATTACTTAAAAATCATACAATGTGATTTTCTGGATTTTTGTTTTAGATTCCATCTCTCACAGTTGAAGTGTACCTATGATAAAAAATTACAGACCTCTACATGCTTTGTAAGTAGGAAAATCGGCAGTGTATCAAATACTTGTTCTCCCCACTGTATAATATATAAGACGAGGACAAAGGACGTCTGACTGCTATGTCATCTTGGATGTCGTTAGTAATGTAAGAAATAAAAATACATTAATAAACCAAAATACTGCAAAGTTTCCTAAGAGCAAGAAGCGGGGGAACCCTCTGTCGGGTTACTTGTCTTGCAGCCTTTCATTCACCCTCTTGAATAAATGTTTACATTTGTATACACCAGTCACTGATGTTTTCTGTAATCCACTTTTTGTTCCCCTCTTCAGGCTAAAGAGATCCTGACCAAGGAGTCCAACGTGCAGGAGGTGCGCTGTCCTGTCACGGTGTGCGGAGATGTGCACGGCCAGTTCCATGACCTCATGGAGCTTTTCAGAATCGGGGGCAAATCGCCCGACACCAACTACCTATTCATGGGGGACTACGTAGACCGAGGCTACTACTCGGTGGAAACAGTCTCGCTGCTTGTCGCACTAAAGGCAAGTGAACTCTGAACTTGATGAGTGGGCTGAAACCACAGTATTTCATTTTCTAGTATAAAGTCTGTCTTGCTGCCAGGGGTTGGAACTGGTTCAGTGAACAGGACCAAAAACCGGAAAATTAGTAATTTTTTAGAGGAACCGAAACAACCAGGAGCGAAAGTGCGATTATTATTTTTTTTTCCACATGGGAACCACTTAATAATGTTATTTTACGTTCCAGGCATTTTTTTCAGTCACACAAAAAAGCGCAACAAAGCGCCTATACAAAGCCCTCACTCTGTCACTCAAATACGTTTCTATCTGCCAGTAAAAAATCTTTGCCAGTGCATGTAGGCTACCTGCCCCTCCACCTCCGAAATATAGTCTACTGGTAGAAAAAAAGTGTGTGTGTTTTTCCAAATGCGGCGGAGAGTGCATAATTGTAAATGGTTTTGATTACAATGCGGTTTAGTTTTCACATGGTGGCACCGTGCTGCTGTCACATTCTTTGTAATGAAAAATGCCTTAACTCAAGTTTTTTAGGCCTAGAGCTTTTGGAGCTAAACTCTCTCTTGCTCCGCAGGTCCGTTACCCAAAGCGCATCACGATACTGCGGGGGAACCACGAGAGCAGACAGATCACCCAGGTGTATGGCTTCTATGACGAGTGCTTGAGGAAGTACGGCAATGCCAACGTGTGGAAATACTTCACAGACCTCTTCGACTATCTCCCCCTGACGGCCCTTGTCGACGAACAGGTAACACAAGTGCACAAGTTATTATTATTGTCAAAGACAATGTTATTTTATGTCATTATGTGCATCCCAAATGGCACCCTTTTTCCTTTATAGTGCACTACTTTTGACCAGGGCCTGATTTTTCACCAGGGTCCATAGGGCTGTGGTCAAAAGTAGTCAGAAGTTTACATACACTTGTAGGTTGTCATGAAAACTTGATTTGTCAACCACTCCACAAATTTCTTGTTAACAAACTATAGTTTTGGCAAGTCGGTTAGGACATCAGCTTTGTGCAAGACACCAGTAATTTTTCAAACATTTGTTTACAGACAGATTATTTCACTTATAATTCACTATCACAATTCCAGTGGGTCAGAAGTTTACATACACTAAGTTGACTGTGCCTTTAAACAGCTTGGAATATTCCAGAAAAGGATATCATGGCTTTAGAAGCTTCTGATAGGTTAATTGACATCATTTAGTCAATTGGAGGTTTACCTGTTGATGTATTTCAAGACCTACGTTCAAACTCAGTGCCTCCTTGCTTGACATGGGAAAAATCCCCCAAAATCAGCCGAGACCTCAGAAATAAAATAGACCTCCACAAGTCTGGTTCATCCTTGGGAGCAATTTCCAAATGCCTGATGGTACTATGTTCAACTGTACAAACTATAGTACCCAAGTATAAACACCATGGGACCACGCAGCCGTCATACTGATCAGGAAGGAGATGCGTTCTGTCTCCTAGAGATGAACGTACTTTGGTGTGAAAAGTGCAAATCAATCCCAGAACAACAGCAAAAGACCTTGTGAAGATGCTGGAGGAAACGGGTACAAAAGTATCTATATCCACAGTCAAATGAGTCCTATATCGACATAACCTGAAAGGCCACTCAGCAAGGAAGAAGCCACTGCTCCAAAACCACCATAAAAAAGCCAGACTACGATTTGCAACTGCCCATGGGGACAAAGATCGCACTTTTTGGAGAAATGTCCTCTGGTCTGATGAAACAAACATGTTTGGCCATAATGACCATTGTTATGTTTGGAGGAAAAAGGGGGACGCTTGCAAGCCAAAGAACACCATCCAATCGTGAAGCACAGGGGTGGCAGCATCATGTTGTGGGGGTGCTTTGCTGCAGGAGGTACTTGTGCACTTAGGAAAATAGATGGCATCATGACGATGGAAAATGATGTGGATATATTGAAGCAACATCTCAAGTCATCAGTCAGGAAATTAAAGCTTGGTTGCAAATGGGTCTTCCAAATGGACAATGACCCCAAGCATACTTCCAAAGTTGTGGCAAAATGGCTTAAGGACAACAAAGTCAAGGTATTGGAGTGGCCATCACAAATCCCTGACCTCAATCCTATAGAAGATTTGTGGGCAGAACTGACAAAGTGTGTGCGAGCAAGGAGGCCTACAAACCTGACTCAGTTACACCAGCTCTGTCAGGAGCACTGGGCCAAAATTCACCCAACTTATTGTGGGAAGCTTGTGGAAGGCTACCTGAAATGTTTGACCCAAGTTAAACCATTTAAATGCAATGCTACCAAATACTAATTGAGTGCATGTAAACTTCTGACCCAATGGGAATGTGACGAAAGAAATAAACCTGAAATAAATCCTTCTCTCTGCTATTATTCTGATATTTCACATTCTTAAAATAAAGTGGTGAATCTAACTGACCTAAGACAGGGAATGTTTACTAGGATTAAATGTCAGGAATTGTGAAACTGAGTTTTAATGTATTTGGCTAAGGTGCATGTAAACTTCCGACTTCAACTGTACATAATAGGGTGCAATTTGGGATATACATTGAATGTTATGCATAAGTTCAAAGGAAGCCTTCCTAATTATGTTTGTGATTTAAATGTAGGGAACAACCCTCTTATCCAAAGTGACTTGTCTCACGTAAAGGTAAATCACGTCTATTCTTTCGTCCTATGCTGTAGATCTTCTGCCTGCACGGTGGCCTCTCCCCCTCCATAGACACACTGGATCACATCCGGGCACTGGATCGCCTGCAGGAAGTTCCACACGAGGTCAGTGTTGTCTGACAGAGGAACTAATTAGTCAGCCCTGTCAACCATGCAGACAGTGGGGGTAGGATACTAGCTAGCTGTCAGCACCGAGAGGGGCTGTCAGATGGTATGAGGTCGACTGCATGGTGTGGTGGTGTTGACCTACCGCAGTGTTCGAGCTAAGCCCCAGGTTGTGTTCAGTAGGCACCAAATGGAGTACAATAGGGAGACCTTAACTGGACTTGTCCATGGTGAAATAATCCTTTTTATTTTCTGTCTGTTTTGCTACGTCGTGCCATAATGAACATGGCCCTGGTCTCTTTTCGAGGCTTAGACTATTCAGGTTCCAATGCATCAATGTCATTGATGGCTGCAGTCTTATGACAAATATTAGGATTATTTCTCTCCTTTGCAATCCTACTGCCCATTACATATTTAATATGATCTCTGTGTTCAAGCCATCCTCCATAAGGTCAGAATCCCTGTGCGGCAATTTATTGAGGGCTGCTTTTCGGGTGTATTTCAGGGGCCCATGTGTGACCTGCTGTGGTCAGACCCAGATGACCGCGGGGGCTGGGGCATCTCCCCCCGAGGTGCTGGCTACACCTTTGGGCAGGACATCTCGGAAACCTTCAACCATGCCAACGGTCTTACCCTTGTGTCCCGTGCCCACCAACTTGTCATGGAGGTAAACCCAGTTATGCTTTTAGTTTAGGCAGTTAATGTTTATGCTCAGTGTCTTTATATACTTGGTTGGTGTAGTTTTAGTATCAAAGCATGTAGCAATTACAGTGATTCTGGGAGTAAAATGCTTCTGTAGATGGTTTAGAATTTGAATTCTCCCATGGAAGAGAGGACAATTTTTCTAAATGTTTCAAGTCAAATATTGTAGTACTTCCGTTCTGTACATGGAACCTGAAGGTCTGTTAAGACAGCCCAGGGGGAATTGAATTTGAGATGTCAAAATGAACAGATATCGCGGTAAGAGCAGATGTAGCCTACACACACTTGAGTTAGCTTGCCCTCTATGTCTTTGTAGATGTTTCAGCTGGAAGCTACTGTGCAAATGTTAGCTGTTTAACATGGATAAATAATTCAGGAGTCTTGTGTACGCCGTTTTCATTTATAGTATTATCCACTACCGGCTTTGAGGGAGGAGCTGGCGGCTTGTGTCCAAAATGGAACCCTATCCCGCACGTAGTGCACTATTTTTGAACAGGCCTCTCTTTAAAATTTGCTGAGGGGAATAGATTGCTATTTGGGACGCATCCTGGGAGTTCACCTGACTCAGAATTCCAGGGCCAGAATGTAGAGTTGGAAATTAAGCTGTGTACTGTATACATATAACTACTTCTTGTAAGGGAAGGGTTTAAGTACCTAAAATACATATATGGCATATTCCCTCAGAAAGATCTAACTAATGATTAGAATAAGCAATTTAAGGTTCACTTAACTTTTTATGGTGATGCTGATTTTTGTTTTCCAGGGCTACAACTGGTGTCATGACCGAAACGTTGTCACCATCTTCAGTGCACCAAACTACTGCTATCGCTGTGGCAACCAAGCTGCCATCATGGAACTGGACGATACTCTTAAATACTCTTTGTAAGTGACATTGAGGTTCTGAGGCTCTAAGGACAGGTGAACTCAGATGAGTGTTTATAACCAGGTTTCCATCCAACCAGTTCATACAGATTAATTACCTGATGCATTAGAGTCACTACCAGACTGATGGAAACAGGATATGCTGGTACAATTGTATAAATGTCGACAGACAATTTGTTGGTTCGACACGGGATCTTTTCAAATCAAATTTTATTGGTCACATTCACATGGTTAGCAGATGTTATTGTGAGTGTAGTGAAATGCTTGTGCTTCTAGTAAAAACAGTGCAGCAATATCTAACAGGTAATATCTAACAATTCCACAACAAATACCTAATGCACACAAATCTAGTAAAGGAATGGCATAAGAATATATACATTCATGGATGAGTAACGTCAGGGCGGCATTTTTGTGTCTGTAAAATGTATAAAGTGAGAAATGGCGGTGGAAATGCATTTTATGTGCAAATATTGGTATAATAACCATCATATTGAAGTCAACTTGATATGTTGTGTGGTCCTCCCACTGCGACTCGGGAAAGCATGCAGTTTATTAGGCCACAGATTAAATAAATGATAATGAACTGCACAGAGTGGTGAAAGTGCATGGTGGGGAGCTTGATGCACCTTTCTTATTCTGGTGATGTTTATTTATCAATGCATGGCTGCCGTTTGACATACATATTGTCCTTAATAATCTCGTCCAGGTACCTGCACTGTATCTGCCAGCTGTTTGCTATAGTGCACGTGCCAAGACCAGAGTGGATACATTTGTTGTTTAATGCAACAGTATTTGTGACACTACATTATTTTTATTTGCAGTACGTCTACACGCATAGTCCTGTATCCGCAATAAGTCTGTTTGATTTGTGCTAATTTTCCAAAATTTGATGCATTTTTCCATGAATGCTGTGTTCTTTTGCTATCAATGCACAAACATAACTATCAATGCTGCTGAATTCATAGTTGTTGTTTCTCAGCTGTGTAGCATTTATTTGGATGATTTTTAGTTCTCAGTGATTATATTATAAATAAAAATATATACAGTGCCTTCAGAAATGATTCACACCCCTGGACTTTTTCCAGATATTTTTGTTACAGCCTGAATGTAGAATGGATTCATTTGAGATGTTTTTGTCACTGGTATTGTCACACAATACTCCGTAATGTCAAAGTGGAATTATTTCACTTACAAATGAAAAGCTGAAATGTCTTGAGGCAAGTATTCAACCCCTTTTGTTATGGCAAGCCTAAATAAGTTCCAGAGTAAAACAAATGTTGCTTAAGTTGCATGGACTCTCTGTGTGCAATAATAGTGTGTAACATCATTTTTGAATGACTACCTCATCTTTGTACCCCACACATACAATTATCTGTAAGGTCCCTTTGTCGAGCATTGAATTTCAAACACAGATTCAACCACAAAGACCAGGGAGGTTTTCCAATGCCTCGCAAAGAAGGGCACCTATTGGTAGATGGGTAAAAATGCCGGCATTATTGTAATTGATTGTAATTGTTCTGTAATGGTCTTCATTGGAGCCATCCTAATGTTGTATTTCCCGTCCTCCTCCAGCCTTCAGTTTGACCCTGCACCTCGACGCGGGGAGCCCCATGTCACCCGCCGTACCCCCGACTACTTCTTATAAACACCCACTGGCCTGGTGGTGGAGGAAGAAGACTGCAAGACCGCTACAGCAATCAACAAACCCCCAAAACCTGTGTGCATCTGACCTGTTAAAATATGAAAGCACTGACATGGACCAAAATGTGCCATATACGCATTTAGTACATAATACAAATTGCCCTGTGTCTCAGTAATGCAACACAGTGTTCTGTTTGAGCCTTTACTGTAGTTGCCTGCTGTATAATATTGATCGCAATGTTATTTTGTTCATGGGCTCTACACACAGAGAGAAAGCATCCCTATATACAGTATTTCCCATTATTGCGTCTGAGCGCACAGGCACTGCCATTGAGGCAATCTCTATTTTGAAGTGGTCGATTTTCTTCACGATTGGCTGATCTCTCCTGATTACCCGGTTGGCCATGATTTCCAACGGGGGGGGAGCAACTGTACATTACTCTGCACAAAAAACATGATAACTTGCTTACTTTCCCCACCCAAATATCACTGGACAATGATACATTTTCCATTGGCAATGCCTGGAATGTGAATAACGGTATTTTATACAGATGCACAAGCTTACATCCCCAGCCCACTCTTCTTCACCATACTTCTTCCTACTCTTCCCCTTGGGCTAATCTACCTGTTTATTTTCCTCTGTATATTTGTCATGAAATGATTGCCTCTTTGATGCATTTGAACTAATAAAGTACTTATAATTGTAAATGACACCAAATCGCTGACTCCCAGGGATATTTTCAATCAAAATGGTCCACTCATACAGTAAATCTGTGTAGCAGAATGTCTTAATAAAGCTTGTTTGAGCATTGGGACGAGTACACTAGGCAGAGGTGGAAAAAGTACTCAATTGTTATACTTGAGTAAAAGTAGAAAGTAAATGCTATACATAAAATTCCTTATATTTAGCAAACCAAATGGCACAATTGACTTTTTAATTACTTTTTTGGACAGCCAAGGGCACACCAACACTCAAACGAAGCATTTATGTTTAGTGAGTCCACCAGATCAGAGGCAGTACGGATGACCATGGACGTTCTCTTGATAAGTGTGAATTTGACCTTTTTCCTGTACTGCATTCAAATTGTAACTAGTACTTTTGGGTGTCAGTGAAAATGTATGGAGTAAAAAGTACATTTTATTTTGGAATGTAGTGAGGTTAAAGTTGGCAAAAATATTAAAAGTAAAGAAAATGACTAATACTTTCAAATATTTTTACTTAAGTACTTTACACCACTGACACTAGGGTTGTAGACTGTCCTGACATTGAGCTGTAAAATCCTGGCAATATGGATTTATTTAACAGGTTTATATACTGAACAAAAATATAATCTCAACATGTAAAGTGTTGGTCCCATGTTTCATGAGCTGAAATAAAAGATCCTAGAAATGTTCCATATGCTCAAATTGTGTCCACAAATGTGTTTACATCCCTGTTAGGGAGCATTTCTCCTTTGCCAAGATAATCCACCCATCTGACAGGTGTGGCATATCAAGAAGCTGATTAAACAGCATGATCATTACACAGGTACACCTTGTGATGGGGACAATACAAGGCCACTCTAAAATGTGCATTTTGTCACAACACAATGCTACAGATATAAGATTTGAGGGAGCATGTAATTGGCATGCAGACTTCATTCATGTGCACCAGAGATATTGTAAGTTAATCAAATGTTCATTTCTCTAACATGAGCTGCCTCGAACATCGTTTTAGAGAATTTGGCAGTGCGTCCAACCGGCCTGATCAACTCTATGCGACGGAGATGTGTCATGCTTCATGTGGCAAATGGTGGTCACACCAGATACTAACTGGTTTTCTGATCCACGCCCCTACCTTTTTTTAAGGTGTCTGTAACCAAATACTTATTTTCCACCATAATTTGCAAATAAATTCATAAAAACCCTACAATGTGATTTTCTGGATTTCTTTTTCTCATTTTGTCTGTCATAGTTGGAGTGTACCTATGATGAAAATTACAGGCCTCTCTCATCTTTTTAAGTGGGAGAACTTGCACAATTGGTGGCTGACTAAATACTTTTCTGCCCCACTGTATATCTGTATTCCCAATCATCTGATATCCATGGATTAGGGCCTAATTCATTTATTTCAATTGACTGATTTCCTTCTAACTCAGTAAAATCTTTGAAATTGTTGCATGTTGCATTTATATTTTTGTTCAGTATAGAATCATCTTTGGCAGCGATTACAGTATTTGTGGGTAAGTCTAAGAGGTTTGCACACCTGCATTGTACAATATTTGCAATTTATTTTTATTTTTATTATTCAGGGACGCAAGCTAGTTCTCAGTTTCGAATCCAAAATAGGTGACCTATGTGATTCGTGTAGATCAAATGAGAAACGTTTGGGGGTGGGGCTTTGGATCACAACTGGCTGTAAGCGAATGAGTGATGTGCATTTGGTGCAATACCAGCTGTATCCAAGGCTCAGTGTAGCTTAGTAGTTAGAGCATTGGACTAGTAACTGCAAGGTTGCAAGATTGAATCCAAGAGCTGACAAGGTACAAATCTGTCGTTCTGCCCCTGAACAAGGCAGTTAACCCATTGTTCCTAGGCTGTCATTGAAAATAAGAATTTGTTCTTAACTGACCTGCCGAGTTAAATAAAGGTCAAAATAATAATAATAATAATAATTGACATAACTGATTCTGCAACTTTAGGCACTTTGGCCCAGCAAACTTTCAGCTGCAGCGATCGGTAAGCTGCACAGATAGCTGATGCTTAAAGTTAGTGAGGCGGGCGGGTGCGGGCAGCGATCAGTTAAAGAGCATGCATTTAGTTTTACTAGCATTTAAGAGCAGTTGGAGGCCACGGAAAGAGTGTTGTATGGCGTTGAAGCTTGTTTGGAGGTTTGTTAACACAGTGTCTGAAGAAGGGGCCAGATGTATACAGAATGGTGTCGTCTACATAGAGGTGGATCAAGGAATCACCCGCAGCAAGAGCGACATCATTGATATGTACAGAGAAAAGAGTCGGCCCGAAAATGTAACCCTGTGGTACCCCCAGAGACTGCCAGAGGTCCGGACAACAGGCCCACCGATTTGACACACTGAATTCTATCTGAGAAGTAGTTGGTGAACCAATCATTGGAGAAACCAAGGCTGTTGAGTCTGCCGATAAGAATACGGTGATTGACGGTGTCGAAAGCCTTGGCCATGTCGATGAAGATGGTTGCACAGTACTGTCTTTTATCGATGGCGGTTATAATATCGTTTCGTACCTTGAGCGTGGCTGAGGTGCACCCGTGACCAGCTCGAAAACCGGATTGCACATCGGAGAAGGTACGGTGGGATTCGAAATGGTCATTGATCTGTTTGTTACCGTGGCTTTCAAAGATTTTAGAATAGCAGGGCAGGATCGATATAGGTCTGTAGCAATTTGGGTCTAGAGTGTCTCACTCTTTGAAGAGGGGGATGACCGCGGCAGCTTTCCAGTCTTTAGGAATCTCGGATGATACGAGAGAGAAGTTGAACAGACTAGTAATAGGGGTTGCAACAATCGCGGCGGATCATTTTAGAAAGAGAGGGTCCAGATAGTCTAGGCCAGCTGATTTGTACGGGTCCAGGTTTTGCAGCTCTTTCAGAACATCTGCTATCTGGATTTGGGTGTAGGAGAAGCTGGGGAGGCTTGGGCAAGTAGCTGTGACGGGTGCGGAGCTGTTGGCCTGGGTTGGGGTAGCCAGGAGGAAAGCATGGCCAGCCGTAGAGAAATGCTTATTGAAATTCTCGATTATAATGGATTTCTTGGTGGTGATAGTGTTTCCTAGCCTCAGTGCAGTGGGCAGCTGGGAGGAGGTGCTTTTATTCTCCATGGACTGTACAGTGTTCCAGAACTTTTTGGAGAGAGCTGCAGGATTCAAATTTTTGTTTGACAAAGCTAGCCTTAGTTTTCCTAACTCAAATCAAATCAAATCAAATTTATTTATATAGCCCTTCGTACATCAGCTGATATCTCAAAGTGCTGTACAGAAACCCAGCCTAAAACCCCAAACAGCAAGCAATGCAGGTGTAGAAGCACGGTGGCTAGGAAAAACTCCCTAGAAAGGCCAATACCTAGGAAGAAACCTAGAGAGGAACCAGGCTATGTGGGGTGGCCAGTCCTCTTCTGGCTGTGCCGGGTGGAGATTATAACAGAACATGGCCAAGATGTTCAAATGTTCATAAATGACCAGCATGGTCGAATAATAATAAGGCAGAACAGTTGAAACTAGAGCAGCAGCACAGTCAGGTGGAAGTTGAAACTGGAGCAGCAGCATGGCCAGGTGGACTGGGGACAGCAAGGAGTCATCATGTCAGGTAGTCCTGGGGCATGATCCTAGGGCTCAGGTCCTCCGAGAGAGAGAAAGAAAGAGAGAAGGAGAGAATTAGAGAACGCACACTTAGATTCACACAGGACACCGAATAGGACAGGAGAAGTACTCCAGATATAACAAACTGACCCCAGCCCCCCGACACATAAACTACTGCAGCATAAATACTGGAGGCTGAGACAGGAGGGGTCAGGAGACACTGTGGCCCCATCCGAGGACACCCCCGGACAGGGCCAAACAGGAAGGATATAACCCCACCCACTTTGCCAAAGCACAGCCCCCACACCACTAGAGGGATATCTTCAACCACCAACTTACCATCCTGAGACAAGGCTGAGTATAGCCCACAAAGATCTCCGCCACGGCACAACCCAAGGGGGGGGGGCGCCAACCCAGACAGGATGACCACAACAGTGAATCAACCCACTCAGGTGACGCACCCCCTCCAGGGACGGCATGAGAGAGCCCCAGCAAGCCAGTGACTCAGCCCCTGTAATAGGGTTAGAGGCAGAGAATCCCAGTGGAAAGAGGGGAACCGGCCAGGCAGAGACAGCAAGGGCGGTTCGTTGCTCCAGAGCCTTTCCGTTCACCTTCCCACTCCTGGGCCAGACTACACTCAATCATATGACCCACTGAAGAGATGAGTCTTCAGTAAAGACTTAAAGGTTGAGACCGAGTTTGCGTCTCTGACATGGGTAGGCAGACCGTTCCATAAAAATGGAGCTCTATAGGAGAAAGCCCTGCCTCCAGCTGTTTGCTTAGAAATTCTAGGGACAATTAGGAGGCCTGCGTCTTGTGACCGTAGCGTACGTGTAGGTATGTACGGCAGGACCAAATCAGAGAGATAGGTAGGAGCAAGCCCATGTAATGCTTTGTAGGTTAGCAGTAAAACCTTGAAATCAGCCCTTGCTTTGACAGGAAGCCAGTGTAGAGAGGCTAGCACTGGAGTAATATGATCAAATTTTTTGGTTCTAGTCAGGATTCTAACTGAAGTTTATTTAGTGCTTTATCCGGGTAGCCGGAAAATAGAGCATTGCAGTAGTCTAACCTAGAAGTGACAAAAGCATGGATTAATTTTTCTGCATCATTTTTGGACAGAAAGTTTCTGATTTTTGCAATGTTACGTAGATGGAAAAAAGCTGTCCTCGAAATGGTCTTGATATGTTCTTCAAAAGAGAGATCAGGGTCCAGAGTAACGCCGAGGTCCTTCACAGTTTTATTTGAGACGACTGTACAACCATTAAGATTAATTGTCAGATTCAACAGAAGATCTCTAACTGACTGTGTGTGTTGGTTCCTGACTTCCCTGAAAAGTTGCATATCGCGGGGACTATTCGATGCTATTGCAGTCCGCCACAGGATGTTTTTGTGCTGGTCGAGGGCAGTCAGGTCTGGAGTGAACCAAAGGCTATATCTGTTCTTAGTTCTATATTTTTTGAAAGGGGCATTCTTATTTAAGATGGTGAGGAAATTACTTTTAAAGAACAACCAGGCATCCTCAACTGACGGGATGAGGTCAATATCCTTCCAGGATACCCGGGCCAGGTCGATTAGAAAGGCCTGCTGGCAGAAGTGTTTTGGGGAGAGTTTGACAGTGATGAGATGTGGTCGTTTGAGATCCTCATTGAAAACAGCAGAGGTGTATTTGGAGGACAAGTTGGTCAGGATAATATCTATGAGGGTGCCCATGTTTACGGATTTAGGGTTGTAGCTGGTTGGTTCCTTAATTATTTGTGTGAGACTGAGGGCATCTAGCTTTGTTGTTGATTGTTGGGCGGCCTGGGTGTTAAGCATATCCCAGTTTAGGTCACCGAACAGAACGAACTCTGAAGATAGATGGGGGGCAATCAATTCACATATGGTGTCCAGGGCACAGCTGGGAGCTGAGGGGGGTCTGCCAGACAGGGCAAAGTTTTGTGAGTGGCTTTCCCACCCAGGCCACTACGGTTGCCGTGAAGGCCTGTCTGGATCCACAACACGCTAAATAACGGGTCTCTTGTAAAGCTTTGTGGACCAATCATCTGCTTAGTGGATAATACCAATTACAGATGCATTCACGACGAAACTACAGCATGAATGATCTATGTTTCCCAAAGAGCACAAAGGTTTAAGTAATCCCCTTGCAAATGTCCATTCCCTGTATCCCTAATAATTTTGTATAATTCATGATTTGCATTATTGTTTTAAAGGAAAACTGTCATCAAATTATTGCAGGTGATGCCCTATTTGGACTTCCTAGAAAAAAGATTGTCTGGGACCAGCATTGAGGGTCCCGAACATGCTGGGTGGTTATTTTGTGACAAAGTCGACTGCTTTGTAGGTGCAGCATCAGATACGCCAACTGGGGTATACTGGATTTTGAAGAATTGGATGTATCTCACAATCAGTTAGTATCGCTAGCCCTATTCTGTGTGACGTGTGTGTGTGTATAACCATCAGCTGGGCTAATGTTGAAGAAGTTAAATGGTTGGATTGAAATCAGGAGAAGCCATTTATCCTTGGTGATGCGACTCTAGCATTGAACTATTCTGTCCATATTTTTTAGGGGGGGAAGTTGAACAGATTAGATGAAACTTGAATTGCTTAGTGAACGTGACTTTTTTCACTCATGCTTATACACTTCATTTTACAGGGGTGCCCGGGATTTCAAGCCGGGGATCCGCTGCGATCCAAACCTGGACATAACTGTTGTGTTTGGGATGGCGTGCAGGCACGAGCATCCGCTGAAGTTCCTGAACCTGAAGAGAGGAGAGAAGTATGTTGATGGATACATGTGGATGGATGGATAGATTGATGCCTCAGATGTGTAGCTGACGTATTTTAGTTATATAACATTGGCTACGATGACTGATATTGAACTGTCATTTCAGGTTTGCAAATGCTGTGTTCCTGCTGGGGGACCTGAAAGCAATGCAGGGACCAAACATCACAACGTTTCTTCACTTTGACATTGCATGCCAGCTGAAGCCTCATTCAAAGGTATAATTTATTCTGTTAAAAAACTATTCATTACAGACAGTGGCCCTAACAGTATTAAGAAACAGCTAGTTGAAATTTGTCCTAGTCTCTTAATTAATCATCACCACCCATTGTAATGCTCAATATGGTTTCTGATTGTACTTTACATTTCAGGTCAATGATGGAACCAGGTGTGTGACTGGTAGTGGGCTTGCTGATGGAGAACAGATGGAGAGGTTATGGACCTACCTTTAGAAACTTTAGGAAGATCACAAAAGAGATGACACCATCTCATCGTGTTGACACCCTCAGTGATGCCCTCCTCTACTATGCAGCCCGGGTCAGGGTATACATGTATACGTATTGTGGTCCCTGTACAGGAACCAAAATCAGCGGAAATTTCAGAGCGCCACCTGTAGTACTCGATAAAACTCAAACTTTCATTAAAACACACATGCAAGGTACTCAATTAAAGCTACACTCGTTGTGAATCTAGCCAACATGTCAGATTTGTAAAATGCTTTTCGGCGAAAGCATGAGAAGCTATTATCTGATAGCATGCACCCCCCGAAATACCTGAACGAGACCTAAACAAAAGATTTAGCGGTAGCCGGCGCTACACAAAACACAGAAATAAAATATAAAACATTCATTACCTTTGACGAGCTTCTTTGTTGGCACTCCTATATGTCCCATAAACATCACAATTGGCTATTTTCCCCGATTAAATCCGTCATTGTATACCCAAAATATCCATTTATGAAGGCCGTCTGATCCAGGAAAATTCACCTTTACAAGACGGAACGTCACTTTTTAAAATTAAAAAGTTGCCTATAAACTTTTACAAATCACTTCAAACTACTTTTGTAAACCAGCTTTAGGTATTAGTAAACGTTAATAATCGATCAAATTAATCACGGGGCGATTTGTATTCGATAGCAGCAAGTCTTGAAATCATCGTCAATTTTTTTCATAACTTCCTCGGTGCACCCCAAGACAGGAAGTGCCTATACGTCATCCCACCAAGGATAAACCTGCAATGAAATGCCAGTACTGGCGACATCGTGTGGAAGCTGTAGGCATTGTAACGGGACCTCATCTATTTTCTATCGTCTTAGACAATACAAAGACTGGTGGATTAATTTTTTTTGGTGTGTTTTTGGTGAACAGTTTTCCCTGGGATTTTTACTCCTAAACACGTTCTGTTATAGCCACAGACATGATTTAACCAGTTTTAGAGACTTCAGAGTGTTTTCTATACACACATACTTATCATATGCATATACTATATTCCTGGCATGAGTAGCAGGACGTTGAAATGTTGCGCGATTTTTAACAAAAAGAAACAAAAATTCGCATCATCCCAAACAGGATAACTGAAAATCAGTTAAGTGTTGAGAAGACCCATTGTTCAGGATTGTGTTCTATATCATTTTGCAAAAAAAATGACTCTGATGTATTTTAAACAATCTATGAAATGTATGTTCACCTTCATATGTTATAGTACCAGTAATACAACTCTGTCAGCAGAAGGTCCTAAAGGAGGAAACTGAGGCAAAAGAGGAGTTGGTGGTGCTGCTAGACAGCATTCCAGGTTAGATCCCATGTGTTTTGCTCATAATTCTTGTTAATATGTAATTATCCTTTTCTGCTAATGCAATCAGATGAATTGGAAGCAGGGCTTCAGTAGTGTTACAGGAATTAAATTGCTCTATGTTTTAATACCCAATTAAAATTAAACACTCTGTCAATTCATAAGGATTTGTAAGACCCTAATTCTATAATAATGGACAGAGCCCAGTCTTAAAGTCAATCAGCAGAGTTTATTCACGAGAGTACTGAACACGATACAGTTTAACACAGGTTATAAACTGAAAATGACGTCATTAGTTTCAGCACCAACCCGTGCCATCTCTGTTCCAGTACAAAGGCTGTATCTCAAGCCTTCCCACATCTGTCTCCCTACCAATGTAATATAATTTATGAGCCAAGGTCTTCTCGTGTAGATAAGCATTCTAGCCAGTCTGAAGATATCGTTCATTCATTTCTACCAAGGAACAGACAGTCATTGTTCTAACTCTTGACCACATTCACACACATTATATTCAGTACTGGGATCAAGAAAGAAAACTCATACATATACAGCAACATAATAGTATTCTGATTAGTACATATGCAGTAACATAATAGTATTCGGATTAGTACATATACAGTAACATAATAGTATTCTGATTAGTCAGTCCTGATTGAAATGTATACATAATTAGTCATCATTGATAAAAATTCCCTTAACATATCCACCCTTTGATTAAATATTATACATCCAATCACACATGTAGTTATATTGCAATATTAATATTCCCTGTTGCAGTCAGTTTTGTTTCATTTGATGCCTAGTGAATACAACCCTGGTATAGTTTGGCTCACTCCCCTGGTGCCCCAATGAAGAAGCTCTAAGGTGAGATTTCATTTCATCCACTTTTATCATTTTTTGTACAGAAGAGCATTTATACGTTGGATAAGAAATAAAACATTCAATCAACACAAGCGTTTCCAAATACGGCAACACCATTAAGGAGGATAGAGTAAGAATCCGTCATTTAAATCGTAAAGAAATTGAGCATTATCCAATAATGAAATCTTAAGAGTTTTACTTTGAAAGCCATGTTCAATTCTTTATTGAATTTTTAAGGGGTGGATCAGCTTAATATTGCAGAAAGATTGTTGCTTCCATCAATGTAATTGTCTGCATCATTTCCAATCCCCCATATTTTTTTTGTAAATATATATATCCATATATATACACATATGCATACATATACACACAACTATATAGATATACATCCTTTTTTTTTTTGAATATACCTTTATTATTCCCCGCAAACCCTTCCCCAATTGGAGTATACTAATAAACAATAACACTTAGGCTTCTACCTTCAGTATATACATCTTATACACATTTTACAGACACAGTCTATTTTACAATAGTTATATTTTGTTTGTTTTTAGTCCTTCCTCTTTTTCTGTTTTTCCGTCCAGTTTGATTTCTATTTGAAACTGTGCTATTTCACAACATTTCTGAACCTATATACATTTTACAGACCCCGTATGTTTTACATTCGTTATCTTGTTATTAGTCCCACCCTTCAGTTCCATTCAACCCCTCCCATCTGTCTCTCAACATCATCCATTTTGGATTTCTATTTGCCATATATTTTTCAACTGTGCTGTGATGCTTGACAAAAGTACTGAACCTTTCTATTCTCATAGCTTCTACAGATTCTAAAATACTTATTATATTATTGATCGATTGACTATGACTTTTCAAAACACCCAGTATTGCTATCTGCAGCATTAGTTCTGTTATAATTCTTCAGCCATTCCTGGACCTGTGAACAAAAACGAGCTACACATGGACAATACCAAAATAAGTCATCTAATGACTCTGCCTCCTCGCAGCAAAATCTTTAGAGCTGGGAAGATTGTATCCCCCATTAATATAGCATTCTATTGGTTGCAAGAATTTTGTATAATAATTAAAATGGTTAAATTTGAAGTTTTGAATCCAGTGTTTTGCGTGTCAATTCATAAACCATGTGCCATGGAATGGGTACATCGAAAATCTCTTCTGACAGCTGTCAGTTTTTTGGTCCTTAAATGAGATTGGTATGTGTTTTTATTAATCACACTTTTCTTTAACCATTTATGTTCTTTAATACAGGTCCGACATACAAGTTCCTTAGTTTTTTCCCCTTCTACTTGCCTCTTCCATTTTTGTGGTAATGCTGCAATTAGTTGGTTGTAATTCTGGGTAGAGCAGACATTTCCATATGTCTGTGTTAGCTGCATGTGTGACAACTCCACCAGTCCTATTTATGATATCATTCACTAAAATTATACCTTTTTTTTTTTTTTCTTTGAAAAATACGTTTTTTTTTTTTAATCAATGAGTATATTTGAGTTCAACCACAATATTTGTTATATTATTTGTTTTGTCTTTATAGGTGGATTAAACTGAAATTGCAACCAACTTTCTAAGGCTTGTTTAAAAAAATAACGATATTTTGGAGATGATTTCCTTTTCAAAAAACTGAAAGTGAGCAGGTGTAATCTGAATAAAGGGAAAAGGTCATTCTTGAACATGGGGTGAGACATTTTTACTAATTTACTAGAGAACCATTTTGGATTTAAGTATAACTTTTGTATGACTGATGCCTTTAGTGAGAGATCTTTTTTGTTCATATAATTTAAAAAGCATGTCACTAGGTGTAGGCAAACATCATAAGCAAATAGGTCAACTGTGATATGACTAAAGATTTTTCCACAAATAGACAGGTAGTTTCCATCAATGGTAGCAATAAAAATGTATTGGAGTGAGATCATTTCTTTCTTTTGGGATTTGTATACCGAGTATGTCCACATCTCCATCAGACCATTTAATTGCTAAACTACACGGTAATGTAAAATGTAAAAAAAAATTGTGATCCAATACGTAATATAGTTACTTAATAGTTAATTTGGTTTTAATCCAGAGAAGTTAGCAAAATGATATCGATCCTCTATGAGGCCGTGGAGAGATTATATTTGTGGTTTTAAAATAAAACATGAATCATCAGCGTGACACTTTAGTTTTTAAGCCACAGATTTCTAATCCCTTAATATTATTGAGAAACTCCCAAATACAGGTGTGCCAAGCGTCATACCCACGAAGACTCTAGGCTGTAATCGCTGCCAAAGTTGCTTCAACAAAGTACTGAGTAAAGGGTCTGAATACTTATGTAAATATATTTTATCCTTTTTAAAATTGTTATAAAATGAGCAAAAATGTTTAAAAACCTGTTTTTGCCTTGTCATTATTGTGTGTAGGTTGATTAAGGAAAAAAACTATTTAATCCATTTTAAAATAAGGCTGTAACCTAACAAAATGTGGAAAAAGTCAAGGGGTCTGAATACTTTCCGAAGGCACTGTATGTATGTATGTATGTATGTATCTATGTATGTATGTATGTATGTGTAAATATATACATAAATATTATTACACCCTTATTATTTACGTTTTACTCTAAATAAACCATTAGCTCAAATCCCTTTGTACTTAAGTTTTGCAATGACGAAATATTTAAAATATAATCATGTGACTGTACTCTAAAGTGTAACAGGTATAATTGAAAACCAGTCTTGGTGACGCTACACTGAAAATATAGTTTTCCAAGCTAACAGTTACTTCACAATGGAATAATTAAGCTGCACTAAAGCTACCCTTTTAGAAAAATAGTTACTTTGAAAAAGTCATTCAGTTCACCCAAACTACTTGGTGAAAACTTATGTAAATCTGAAATTTCATAGACAACAAATTGCAAGGATAGATCACTTTGGGGTCATATGTTAACCGGTTGTAGAGAATAGTGAACTATATGTAATTCAACTAGTAATTTAACTAGGTTTTGCAGTAGATTACTCATTGGTTATTACTGCATTGTCGGAACTAGAAGCACAAGCATTTCGCTACGCTCGCATTAACATCTGCTAACCAGGTGTATGTGACAAATTAAATTTGATTTGACTTAAAACATTTACAAATTATGTAAACTACAATTTCCTTTATTTTTCGTCATCAGATCTGCACAATTCTCACTTCAAACATTGTTTTTGTGTTTAATAGGCAAAATTACACATTCTGTTAACACATGACCCCAAGGTGAACTGACCTTGCAATTTAGATTTACATATGATCAATCATCTTTCACAAATTAGTTTGTATGTAGTGAACTACATTTTCAAAGTAATTTTAGTTAAGTAAAATATATTTTATTTTAGCTAAACAAGTAGTGTGTAATTCCAGTAGTTTGCTACACTGCTACATGGCAAAAAAGTAATTAACTGCTGAAAATACTACCTAGATTTGAATTTAGTTATACTGCAAATTGTAGTTAAATTACTAGTTGAACTAAATGCAGTTCACTACTCCCCAATGCTGTTGAGAACTAGAAATGTTTATGGAGGCTAGTCAATGGGGGTTATTCATAAACCTTAAAGATAAGAGTCGGCGAAATGACATTGCCATGAGCAGCACCACAGATATTGCGATGAGCAAGATGCATGACTTCGCTCTTGCACATTCACACATATTATTGGCGCATCCGCACGAGTTCGCTTCACGCATTCACAACGTGGTAGCCACGCGACCAAAACAGCACTTCAACACTCTTAGTTGTTACGGAAATTAACCCACCTTGCTGTTTACTTTTTGCATATTACCAGCAGCATACCACCCTGCATATCACTGCTGGCTTGCTTCTGAAGCTAAACAGGGTTGGTCCTGGTCAGTTCTTGGATGGGAGACCAGATGCTGCTGGAGGGCCAGTAGGAGGCACTCTTTCCTCTGGTCTAAAAAAATAATATCCCAACCCCCCAGGACACTGCCCTGTGTAGGGTGCTGTCTTTTGGATGGGATGTTAAAAGGGTGTCCTGACTCTCTGAGGTCATTAAACATCCCATGGCACTTATCGTAAGAGTAGGGGTGTTAACCCCGGTGTCCTGGCTAAATTCCCAATCTGGACCTCAAACCATCACGGTCACCTAATAATCCCCAGTTTACAATTGGCTCATTCATGCCCCCTCCTCTCCCCTGTAACTATTCCCCAGGTCGTTGCTGCAAATGAGAACGTGTACTCAGTCATCTTACCTGGTAAAATAACGGATAAATAAATATATGTCAAATTGCTGAGAGTCTATTTGTATAGTAAGTTTCATTGGATAGAACTGATCGCTACATGCATCATACTCAGGATGTTTACAAGACATATCATATCCAAATGACATACGCACATTATTCATAATTATTATAATATTCTTAAGGTCAGTAGTTACCAGCTTCTTTCTGTTTTGAAAAATAAAAACAGGTGGTAAATTTAAACCTGCAGTAAAGTTACACGAATAACCCCAAAGCTCTCAAGCAGAATACCACACGTTCATATAAGATACCACTATCTGAAATACCTGGGTGAGAAGTTATAAAAGACAACAAAAAAGCAGAGTGAGTGTAAAGACCTTAGTCATATCTACTCAGGACAAGCACACATTGCAGGAAAGACCACACCCATTATGATGCTACACACCTCTTCTCAAAATGGTTGCAATAAATGACGAAGATTCTCAATTGAACATCTTCCTCTGCTTTTTCTCTTTCTGTCTCTCTGTTAGCAAAAGTACAATCTAGAAAAATATCTGTTTTACGTACAAAACTGATTTTGTACCAGTACGTTTTCAAGGAAGTCGAACTTCAGGAAAAAAAGGTATCTTTAAAATCATCTCACAACATATGTCTTTGTCTCTCCTTATAATATAGGTTTTTATATAGGTTCTAATGTAGGTTTTTCAGATCATTTTAGTGGACTGGGGTCACCTTGCAGTCCATCTTTCCCCGTCTTTGTCTGTCCTCCAATGATGCTACAGTTGGGACTTTTCCAAGCATCCTATCTGTTGCCCATGTGCTCAGTCAGGGAATCAAAGAACACTTCCTGCACTGACTAGAAGTGGGAGGAGCTAGAGGAGAAGTGGGAGGTGGAGTTTGGCCTTTGAACTCAAATCCACCGGGCATCGACAGACATACACCTCACTCCCGACAGGCCGAACAAACAAGAACGTAAACAAAAATGGAGGCAATAAAGTTGACAAATTTTCTTGAGTGCAAAAGTGTGGAGCTCCAAGGAAGGGAGTCTTGAGGGGAGGGGAGGAGGGGGGGGTCTGTGCCCCCATATCGCATCTAGTCGGAGTGTAGTGAGGAGAGGCCTGGGCTTGAGCAGGGCAACGTGCGCTTTGGAACTCATGATGACTCAGTGTTACTGACATCATGGCAATTACTAGTATTCCCCTCATCCCTTGATGTTGTTGTAAAAAAAAACACGCCCTGTTAAGAACTCTTTTTATTTATTTAAATATTTTTTATATATATTGACTTTCAATGTCACAGTCTCTCTTTCTCAGTTTGGCAACCCGCACCGTTTTGCCTGCTGTTATGTATCAGCTCCTCTCTGCTCCTCCTCGCCCTTCTCTTTCCCTTTCCCCTCTCCCTCCACCAACTCCACCATACTCGGTACACGGCCTTCACCCTCTTCCTCCTCTTCGTCCAACAGGATCTCTGTGGATTCCGAGTCCTGCATGCAGAGCGTTTACACAACTATTCTCCTCCTCTTCCCTCTCCTCCGGTTGACTCCCGCTGTCTTTCTCTGTGTCCGTCTCTGTCCTCCTCCAGTGTGAGCTCGAACTGGACTTTGGCCCCAGGGAGGCAGCCGCTGTCTTTCTCTGTGTCTCTGTCCTCCTCCAGTGTGAGCTCGAACTGGACTTTGGCCCCAGGGAGGCAGCCGCTGTCTTTCTCTGTGTCTCTGTCCTCCTCCAGTGTGAGCTCGAACTGGACTTTGGCCCCAGGGAGGCAGCCGCTGTCTTTCTCTGTGTCTCTGTCCTCCTCCAGTGTGAGCTCGAACTGGACTTTGGCCCCAGGGAGGCAGCCGCTGTCTTTCTCTGTGTCTCTGTCCTCCTCCAGTGTGAGCTCGAACTGGACTTTGGCCCCAGGGAGGCAGCCGCTGTCTTTCTCTGCGTCTCTGTCCTCCTCCAGTGTGAGCTCGAACTGGAATTTGGCCCCAGGGAGGCAGCCGCTGCTGTGGTCAGATTTGTTCGGGGCGGGCAAGGGGCTCTGGGCGATGGTGCTCTTGTACCACTCCCTGTTGTCCTCCAGAGTCTCCAGGATGTCCTGGGCGTCAGGGTGCACCAGGTCAGCCCAGGTCTCCCAGAGTGGGTGGACGATGTAGTCGATGAACCCCACCTGGAGAGCAAATGTGTATCAGCTTGAGTTTGTACTGAAATAAATTGTCAGGTCAGATATTGACTTTCTTTGTGTGTGTGTGGGCGTTCTTGTGCACATGTGTATATACTATATGTGTGTACTGTACTTACCTGGTTCTTCTGGACAGACGTGTTGTGTTTGTCACACATGGGGCTGATCTCCATGCCTCTCTCCCTCTCCCTGTCCCCCTGGCTGAAGAACTCTTCCATAATGCGGTCGGTCCACTGGCGGTACAGCTGCAGGGGCTTGGTGGGATTGCTGAGGTCTGCACAGTGCACTATGTTCTGGAGTACCTGGAGAGAGAATTAGAATAGAAAATCCCCTTTATGCAAACACATTAACAACCATCACATTTCAGCCCTCACAAATATAAAACAGCAAAAGAAGCAATGATTAAAAGATCAACTGTAAAGCTCTCGCATTATCAACGGCACATAAAACATTCTGCAGGCCCCAAGAGAGAGGAAGGGAGAGAAGGAGAGGGTCAGGTAAAGATGTAGTCACAAAATTAACATATGTTCTTAGTTTGACCCCCTCAAATTCAAGTCCCGGCAGCTTGACAACCACTGGCTAGCTACTTGTATGACTGAATGATGGAGAATGCTTGTGAGGGGCTTTTAAATGGCAAATTCAATTTCAGATCCCTCCCAGATGGCTCTCTGAATAAAGTACACCAAGTCTTCATTGTCATTTAGAAGCGATACACACCGTTGACGCCGGCAATACAAGTAATGTTACTAGTAGCAATGGAGGACGTCTATGGCTTAGCTAGAAGTGTGTGCGCCCCGGAGGCCTTTGGACACATCGACGAGCAGCAAGCTAGCACAAGCTATAGACAAGTGGATAGCTACAGTTTACAGGCCAGACAACATTGTGGAGGACAAAGGCTTGAGGGACATCATTCAGATCGCATCAAACGACTCAACTTATGAGTTACCCTCGAGAGCCACCGTCGTTACAAGAAATCACGAGCTGTACGAAAGCGAGAGGACTACGAAAGCGGAGCAGTTGAAACATGCAACCGCTGTTGCTCTGATGGGAGAGCACTGGACTTTGGTGAGTAACCACAACTCGCTTGGGGTTACTGCGCACCACATTGAGGAATTCACACGCTCTGGCCGTATTGAAGACAGAAGAGAGGTACTATGCTGAAAAGTGTGCCGACCATTTCATGGATGTAGCAAAGCAGTCAAACATTGGAAAAAAAGTTACCACACTTTGCACAGACAGTGCACGGAACATAATTGCAGCTGCGAGACTTCTGCCTATTGAACACCTGTCCTGCACTTCGCACAGTCTTCAAAGGTCCATCACAATGTTGGGTTCGACAAGGCCTTAGCAGAAAACAATGTGTGCATTTCCAACACAGCCCACCAAATTCTGCAGAGCTAGGACAACAGCAAGTTACAAATGGGTCATTCACAACAAGATGTAATTCCACTCTGGAAATGGTCAAGTGTGTCCACAGAAACCAACAACCACTGAGAGATGCTCTGGCCCAACAGAAAACAAACATCACCATGCCAACCACAGCTGAACTGGAGAAACTGCAGAATCTTGAGACACTACTGGAGCCCTGCAGGTTATCGTCTTTCTCACACTATTAATGTTATAATATGATTGTGTGTGTCAGTGGAGGCTCTTCAGAGGAGGAAGGGGAGGACCATCCTCCTCAGTGAATTTCATAAATTTTTTAATTGTAAAACATAAAAAAAGTTATTCAATACAAAACCTAGGAGGCTCATCGTTCTCACCCCTTCCCATAGAGTTACACAGTAAGAGCACTTGACATGTCCACCCAATCAAAGGATCAAATAATTAATCTAGTACTGAAAGCATAAGCCACAGATAGCTAGCACTGCAGTGTATAAAATGTGATGAGTAGTTGACTCAAAGAGAGAGAAAAACAATAGTTGAACAGTTTTGAGTAAATTAATTTCTTCCAAAATGAAGGAGAAGCCAGAGAGAAAGATTTTGTCATTTCACTTTCACTTATTTAGCTAGCAAATGCAGCTAGCTAGTTTAACCTACTGAAACACCCTGCTCAAACAGAGGGATGCTATGTTAGCTAGTTGGCTATAACAGAGGGCTGCTATGATAGCTAGCTGGCTATGACTATCCAACACAACACTGGATCCCTTCCAAGTCAAGGAAAGCTTTTGGTATTACTCATTTATTTCCACCGGGGCCTGCCGGTCTAACTGTTTACTGACTATACACTGTAACTTTACTGCATGATTGTAGCTGGTTTACAAACGCGTTAGTTCTATTAGCTATGCTAATTCAGGGACACATTATTCCATTTCTGTTAGTCACTTGTCTGTGGAACTTGTTCAGTTTATGTCTCAGTTGTTGAATCTTGTTATGTTCATACAAATATTTACACATGTTATGTTTGCTGAAAATAGAAATTGCTCCCAAGGATGAAGCAGACTTGTGGAGGTCTACAATGTTTCTGAGGTCTTGGCTGATTTCTTTTGATTTTCCCATGATCTCAAGCAGAGGCACTGAGTTTGAAGGTAGGCCTTGAAATACATCCACAGGTACACCTCCAATTGACTCAAATTATGTCAATTAGCCTATCAGAAGCTTCTAAAGCCATGACATTTTCTGTAATTTTCCAAGCTGTTTAAAGGCACAGTCAACTTAGTATATGTAAACTTCTGACCCACTGGAATTGTGATACAGTTAATTATAAGTGAAATAATCTGTCTGTAAGCAATTGTTTGAAAAATGACTTGTGTTATGCACAACGTAGATGTCCTAACCGACTTGCCAAAACTATAGTTTGATATTAACAAGATATTTGTGGAGTGGTTGAAAAACTAGTTTAAAAATGACTCCAACCTAAGTGTATGTAAACTTCCAACTTCAACTCTACATTTGCACACACTGTACATAGATTTTTCTATTTTCTTTTCTTTTGTGTTATTGACTACACATTTGTTTGTGTAACTCTGCGTTAACTCAGTGTGACAAAAAAAACTTGTTTTCAACTGGCCTACATGGTTAAATAAAGGTGAAAACTTGTTTTCAACTGGCCTACATGGTTAAATAAAGGTGAAATTAAAAAATGTAAATATATAAAAATGAACAGCAATTAACGTTTACAATAAGTAGTGGCTGATTGAAATCAATAAATTGAGTCAGTGTTATGATTACATTAATTCCCCTTTCTGAAAAATGGTCTGGCAGTAGGCTGCAAGTGTATTTCTGCTTGATGAGCATTTCTGATTAATGCACTAAATTCAGCACCACGGACAGCGCTATCACTCGCAGCAGCACTAGCAGTGCTAATCGAATGCATAACTTTGACACCTTTTGGAAACAGAAGATGCTCTACAGGAATGGCATAAGTCCATCCAAATAATCTTGGTGCCTGGACACTGTCCACGTAATTCAAGGCCACAATGAGACAATAATTTATCAGTGACCCAAAGCCCTGCTCAGATAATCCCTACCATTGGAAATTGGAAATATCACATTTACATACATTTTCAGACCCTTTACTCAGTACTTTGTTGAAGCACCTTCAGCATTGAGACTTCTTGGGTATGACGCTACAAGTTTGGCACACCTGTATTTGGGGAGTTTCTCCCATTCTTCTCTTCAGATCCTCTCAATCTCTGTCAGGTTGGATGGGGAGCGTCGCTGCACAGCTATTTTCAGGTCTTTCCAGTGATGTTCGATCAGGTTCTAGTCCGGGCTCTGGCTGGACCACTCAAGGACATTCCGAGACTTGTCCCGAATCCATTCCTGCCTTGTCTTGGCTGTGTGTGTAGGGTCATTGTCAGGTTGGAAGGTGAACCTTTGTCCCTGTCTAAGGTCCTGAGCTCTCTGGAGCAGGTTTTCATCAAATATCTCTCTGCACTTTGCTCCGTTTATCTTTCCCTCGATCCTGACTAGTCTCCCAGTCCCTGCTGCTGAAAAACATCCCCACAGCATGATGCTGCCACCACCATGCTTCACCGTAGGGATGGTGCCAGGTTTCCTCCAGACGTGACTCTTGGAATTCAGGCCAAAGTGTTCAATCTTGGTTTCAATAGACCAGAGAATCTTGTTTCTCATGGTCTGAGAGTCCTTTAGGTGTCTTTTGGTAAACTCCAAGCAGGCTGTCAATTGCCTTGTACTGAGGAGTGGCTTCCTTCTGGCCACTACCATAAAGGCCTGATAGGTGTAGTGCTGCAGAGATGGTTGTCCTTCTGGAAGGTTCTCCCATTACCACAGAGGAACTCTAGAGCTCTGTCAGAGTGACCATCGGGTTCTTGGTCACCTGCCTGTCCAAGGCCCTTCTCCCCCGACTGCTCAGTTTGGCCAGGCGGCCAGCTCTAGAAAGAGTCTTGGTGGTTACAAACATCTTCCATTTAAGAATGATGGAGGCAACTGTGTTCTTGGGGACCTTCAATGCTGCAGACATTTTGTGGTACCCTTCCCCAGATCTGTGCCCTGACACAATCCTGTCTTGGAGCTCTACAGACAATTCCTTAGACCTCATGGCTTAGTTTTTGCCCTGACATGTCAACTGTGGGACCTTATATAGACAGGTGTGTGACAGGTGCCTTTGTGCCTTTCCAAATTATGACCAATCAATTGAATTTACCACAGGTGGACTCCAATCAAGTTGTAGAAACAGCTCAAGGATGATCAATGGTAACAGGAAGCACCTGAGCTCAATTTCGAGTCTCATAACAAAGGTTTGAATACTTATGTAAATAAGATATTTCCGTTTTTTATTTTAAAAAATACATTTGCAAAAATGTGTAAAGACCTGTTTTTCACTTTGTAATTATGGGTATTGTGTGTAGATTGATGAGAAAAAAAAAGATGTAATCAATTTTAGAATTAGGCTGTAACGTAACAAAATATGGAAAAGTCAAGGGGTCTAAATACACTGTATGTAGCCTTATAAACAAGGTTCATGAAATCGATAACCATTCATATACTGGCTATCTGAAACGCACTTAGATAATACATTTGATGATACAGTAGTAGCAGGATCCAGTTGCAGAGGGAGGTGTTTAGTCCCAGAGTCCTTAGCTTAGTGATGAGCTTTGTGGTCACTATGGTGTTGATAGCTGAGCTGTAGTGGTGTTCCTTTTGTCCAGGTGTGAAAGAGCAGTGTGGAGTGTAATAGAGGTTGCATCATCTGTGGATCTGTTGGGGCAGTATGCGAATTGGAGTGGGTCTGGGGTTTCTAGGATGATGTAAGCCATGACCAGCCTTTCAAAGCACTTCATGGCTACAGATGTGTGCTACGGGTCGGTAGTCATTTAGGCAGGTTACCTTAGTGTTCTTGGGCACAGGGACTATGGCAGTCTGCTTGAAACATGCTGTTAATACAGACTCAGTTAGGGACAGGTTGAAAATGTCTGTGAAGACACTTGCCAGTTGGTCAGTGGATGCTCAGAGTACACAATCCATCAGGCCCTGCAGCCCTGACGAGTTGAGGTTTTACCAAAAAGTTATATTTTGGTTTCATCTGAACATATGACATTCTCCAAATCTTCTTCTGGATCATCCAAATGCTCTATAGCAAACTTCAGACGGGCCTGGACATGTACTGGCTTAAGCAGAGGGACACGTCTGGCACTGCAGGATTTGAGTCCCTGGCGGCGTACTGTGTTACTGATGGTAGGCTTTGTTACTTTGGTCCCAGCTCTCTGCAGGTCATTTACTAGGTCCCCCCTTGTGCTTCTGGGATTTTTGCTCACCGTTCTTGTGATCATTTTGACCCCACGGGGTGAGATCTTGCGTGGAGCCCCAGATGGAGGGAGATTATCAGTGGTCTTGTATGTCATCTATTTCCTAATAATTGCTGCCACAGTCGATTTCTTCAAACCAAGCTGCTTACCTATTGCAGATTCAGTCTTCCCAGCCTGGTGCAGGTCTACAATTTTGTTTCTGGTGTTCTTTGAAAGCTCTTTGGTCTTGGCCATAGTGGAGTTTGGAGTGTGACTGTTTGAGGTTGTGGACAGGTGTCTTTTATACTGATAACAAGTTCAAACAGGTGCCATTAATACAGGTAACGAGTGGAGGACAGAGGAGCCTCTTAAAGAAGAAGTTACAGGTCTGTGAGAGCCAGAAATCCTGCTTGTTTGTAGGTGACCAAATACTTATTTTGCACCATAATTTGCAAATAAATTCATAAAAAATCCTACAATGTGATTTTCTGGATTTTTTTTCTTCTCATTTTGTCTGTCATAGTTGAAGTGTACCTATGATGAAAATTCCAGGCCTCTCTCATCTTTTTAAGTGGGAGAACTTGCACAATTGGTGGCTGACTAAATACTTTTTTGCCCCACTGTACGTTGGCTAATAGGACTGATGGTAGAGGCAGATTACCCAATCGCTGTTGGAACCTTACAAGGCACCTATGTCCCTGTTATCTCCGCCTCTTTCACATACAATTCACAGGGATTTGGGCCTTGTCGGGTGTCTGGAGTAAATCTTTTGTATCTGACTTGTTAAAGAAAAAGTCTTCATCCAGTACGAGGTGGGTAATCACTGTCCTGATATCTAGAAGCTCTTTTCGGTCATAAGAGACAGTGGCAGAAACATTATGTACAAAATAAGTTACAAATAACGTGAAAAACACACACAATAACCTCCTCCGGCGCCGCCTCTTCCGGCGCCATTCTATCAACACAGGGCTTGTAGGACCTGTCTGGTTGACTGAGATATCAAGAAAAATACAGAAATTAGAGCAACGCCTTGTCATGGAAAGACCTCTTCCCATTTTAGTAACCATTGAGTCTGTTTTGACCATGATAGCTTGTTATCTAGGGTGACACATTATTCAATAATAGATCAAGATGATTGTGAGAGCCCAGTAACAGATGGGCTGCTATCCCTTTAATCAATTAATGAGAAGGGTGTGTTCCACTTCATGATTGTGTCCCACTTGTTGTTGATTCTTCACAAAAAATACAGTTTTACATCTTTATGTTTCAAGCCTGAAATGTGGCAAAAGGTTGCAAAGTTCAAGGGGGCCGAATACTTTCGCAAGGCACTGTATATAAATATTAGGGCGAGCAATGTCGGAGTGGCATTTACAAAAATATAGTTTAATAGAATACAGTATATACAGTGAGGAGAACAAGTATTTGATACACTGCCGATTTTTCAGGTTTTCCTACTTACAAAGCATGTCTGTAATTTTTATCATAGGTACACTTCAACTGTGAAAACTAAAACTAAAATCCAGAAATTCACATTGTATGATTTTTAAGTCATTAATTTGAATTTTATTGCATGACATAAGTATTTGATCACCTACCAACCAAAGAATTTCAGTTAGTTTTTCTTTAAGAAACCCTCCTGTTCTCCACTCATTACCTGTATTCTCTGCACCTGTTTGAACTCATTACCTGTATAAAAGACACCTGTCCACACACTCAATTAAACAGACTCCAAACTCTCCACAATGGCCAAGACCAGAGAGCTGTGTAAGGACATCAGGGTTAAATTGTAGACCTGCACAAGGCTGGGATGGGCTACAGGACGATAGGCAAGAAGCTTGGTGAGAAGGCAACAACTGTTGGCGCAATTATTCGATTATTCGATTATTCAATTAACAAGATGACGGTCAATCACCCTCAGTCTGGGGCTCCATACAAGATCTCACCTCGTGGGGCATCAATGATCATGAGGAAGGTGAGGGATCAGCCCAGAACTACAGGGCAGGACCTGGTCAATGACCTGAAGAGAGCTGGGACCATAGTCTCAAAGAAAACCATTAGTAACACACTACGCCGTCATGGATTAAAATCCTGAAGCACACGCAGTGTCCCCCTGCTCAAGCCAGCGCATGTCCAGGAAAGTCTGAAGTTTGCCAATGACCATCTAGATGATCCAGAGGAGGAATGAGAGAAGGTCATGTGGTCTGATGAGACAAAAATAGAGCAACTAAGGAGTGGCTCCGTAAGAAGCATCTCATGGTCCTGGAGTGGCCCTGCCAGTCTCCAGACCTAAACCCAATACAAAATCTTTGGAGGGAGCTGAAAGTCCGTACTGCCCAGCGACAACCCCGAAACCTGAAGGATCTGGAGAAGGTCTGTATGGAGGAGTGGGCCAAAATCCCTGCTGCAGTGTGTGCAAACCTGGTCAGGAACTACAGGAAACCTATGATCTCTGTAATTGCAAACAAAGGTTTCTGTACCAAATATTAAGTTCTGCTTTTCTGATGTATCAAATACTTATGTCATGCAATAAATGCCAATTAATTACTTAAAAATCATACAATGTGATTTTCTGGATTTTTGTTTTAGATTCTGTCTCTCACAGTTGAAGTGCAGCTATGTTTAAAATTACAGACCTCTACATGCTTTGTAAGTAGGAAAACCTGCAAAATCGGCAGTGTATCAAATACTTGTTCTCCCCACTGTATGCATATATATATATATATATATATATATGAGGACAACAACACAACGAGATGCAACAATTCAAGTTGTTTCTGTCAGTGACGTTTGGCTCTCAATGGGACAATACTACTCCTATGAACCTATAAGTGTCACGGAACCAGAGTGAGTCTATGCAGTTCATGCTCATCAAGTCTCCTCAGGTACCCGTAGTATTGGGGTTTTCATGGCTCCAGCGACACAATCCCCTTATGGACTGGACTGCTGGTGGGCTGGAGCCCATTCTGCCACGCTCATTGCCTGAAGTCGGACCTCTCCTCCATTACCGCGGAGTACCAGGACCCCCGGAGGTTTTCAGCAAGGCCTGGCCACTTCGCGTACTCCGTATCGACCCTATGACTGCAGGATCGACCTTCTCCCGGGCACTACACCACAACAGGACGGCTGTATTCAATGTCGGGTCCAGAGACCAAGGCTATGGAAACGTACATTGAGGACTCCCTGGCTGCAGGGTGTATCCGTTCTTCTACCTCCATTGGCGTGGCGAAGAGGGACAAATCCCTGCACCCCGTGCATCGACTACCGGGGCCTTAATGACATCACGGTTAAGAACCGCTACCCGCTACCACTCATCGCCTTGGCTAAGTTGGACCTGTGGAAGCCTACCATCTGGTGTGGATACGGGAAGGTGACGAGTGGAAGACAGTATTCAACACGGCTAGCGGACACTACAAATACCTGGTGATGCCATTTGGTCTGACCAACACTCCTGCTGATTAACTGCTTTTTCCGCGACATGTTGAACCGGTTCGTGTTCGTCTACCTCGACGACATCCTCGTCCTTTCCCGCTCAGCTCAAGAACACGTTCTCCACATCCGACATCTCCTTCCTAGGATACATCATTGCTGCTGGTAATGTGCAGTTGGATGAGTCCTCAACTGGCAGCTTCATTAAATTGTTCCCGCAAAACACCAGTCTCAACAGCAACACTGAAGAGGCGACTCCGGGATGCTGACTTTCTAGGCAGAGTTGCAAAGAAAAAGCCATTTATCAGACTGGCCAATAAAAATTAATGATTAAGATGGGCAAAGAACACAGACACTGGATAGAGGAACTCTGCCTAGAAGGCCAGCATCCCGGATTCACCTCTTCACTGTTGATGTTGAGACTGGTGTTTTGCGGGTACTATTTAAAGAAGCTGCCAGTTGAGGACTTGTGGAGGCGTCTGTTTCTCAAACTAGACACTCTAATGTACTTGTCCTCTTTCTCAGTTGTGCACCGAGGCCTCCCACTCCTCTTTCTATTCTGGTTAGAGCCAGTGTGTGCTGTTCTGTGAAGGGAGTAGTACACAGCGTTGTACGAGATCTTCCGTTTCTTGGCAATTTCTTGCATGGAATAGCCTTCATTTCTCAGAACAAGAATAGACTGACGAGTGTCAGAAGAAATGTCTTTGTTTCTAGCCATGTTGAGCTTGTAATCGAACCCACAAATGCTGATGCTTTAGATACTCAACAAGTCTAAGGAAGGACAGTTGTATTGCTTCTTTAATCAGGACAACAGTTTTCAGCTGTGATAACATAATTGCAAAAGGGTTTTCTAATGATCAATTAGCCTTTTAAAATGATAAACTTGGATTAGCTAACACAACATGCCATTGGAACACTGGAGTGATGGTTGCTGATAATGTTCCTCTGTACACCTATGTAGACATTCAATTAAAAATCTGTTTCCAGCTACAATAGTCATTTATAACATTAACAATGTCTACACTGTATTTATGATCAATTTTATGTTATTTTAATGGGCAAAATATTGCTTTTCTTTCAAAAACAATGACATTTCTAAGTGACCCCAAACTATTGAACGGTAGTGTACATATACGGAGGAGCGATGTCAGAGCAGCATGGACTAAGAATAGAATAATATAGAATACAGTATATACATATGAGATGAGTAATGCAAGATATGTAAACATGATCAAAGTGACTAGTGTTCCATTAATTAAAGCGCTATAATGAAACTGGCTCTCATGAGGACAACCACAGGAAAGGAAGACCCAGCGTTACCTCTGCTGCAGAGGATCAGTTCATTAGAGTTACCAGCCTCAGAAATTGCAGCCCAAAGAAATGTAAAGTAACAGACAGCTGTTAGCTGTTCAGAATGGACAGAAGAGACTTGCTTGGTCCAAGAAACACGAGCAATGGACATTAGACCGGTGGAAATCTGTCCTTTGGTCTGTTGAGTCAAAATGTGAGATTTTTGGTTCCAACCACACTGCCTTTGTAAGACGCAGAGTAGGTGAATGGATGATCTCTGCATTTGTGGTTCCCACCGTGAAGCATGAAGGAGGTGTGATGTTGTTTTGCTAGTGTCACTGTCTGTGATTTATTTAGAATTCAAGGCACACTTAACCAGCATGGCTACCACATCATTATGCACCCATATGCCACCCCTTCAGGTTTGCACTTAGTGAGACTATTATTTTTGTTTTTCAACAGGACAATGATCCAACACACCTCCAGGCTGTGTAAGGGATATTTGACCAAGAAGGATAGTGATGGAGTGCTGCATCAGATGACCTGGCCTCCACAATCACCCGACCTCCACCCAGTTGAGATGGTTTGGGATGAGTTGGACCGCAGAGTGAAGAAAAAGCAGCCAACAAGTGCTCAGCATATGTGGGAACTCCTTCAAGATTGTCTGAAAAGCATTCCAGGTGAAGCTGGTTAAGAGAATGTCAAGAGTGTACAAAGATGTTATCAAGGCAAAGGGTGGCTACTATGAAAAATCTTAAATATAACAAATATTTTGATTTGTTTATATGTCTTCACTATTATGCTACAATATAGAAAATAGTACAAATAAAGAAAACCATGCAATGAGTAGGTGTGTCCAAACTTTTGACTGGTGTTATATATATATATATATAATACATTAGTTATGGATAGATATAGATGTGTGGTCAAATCAAATTTTATTGGTCACATACACATGGTTAGCAGATGTTAATGCGAGTGTAGTGAAATGCTTGTGCTTCTAGTTCCGATAGTGCAGTAATATCTAACAAGAAATCTAACAATTCCCCAACAAGTACCTAATACACACAAATCTAAAGAGGTGAATGAGAATATGTACATACAGTTGAAGTCAGAAGTTAACATACATTTAAACTCAGATTTTCACAATTCCTGACATTTAATCCTAGTAAAAATTCCCTGTCTTAGGTCAGTTAGGATCACCACTTTATTTTATAAATGTGAAATGCCAGAATAATAGTAGAGAGAATTATTTATTTCAGCTTTTATTCCTTTCATCACATTCCCAGTAGGTTTCAGGCAGCCTTCCACAAGCTTCCCACAATAAGTTGGGTGAATGTTGGCCCATTCCTCCTGACAGAGCTGGTGTAACTGAGTCAGGTTTGTAGGCCTCCTTGCTCACACACACGCTTTTTCATTTCTGCCCACAAATTTTCTATAGGATTGAGGTCAGGGCTTTGAAATGGCCATTCCAATACCTTGACATTGTTGTCCTTAAGCCATTTTGCCACAACTTTGGAAGTATGCTTGGGGTCATTGTCCATTTGGAAGACCCATTTGTGACCAAGCTTTAACTTCCTGACTGATGTCTTGAGATGTTGCTTCAATATATCCACATAATATATCCTACCTCATGATGCCATCTATTTTGTGAAGTGCACCAGTCCCTTCTGCAGCAAAGCACCCCCACAACATGATGCTGCTACCCCCAGGCTTCACCGTGGGGATGGTGTTCTTCGGCTTGCAAGCCTCCCCTTTTTCCTCCAAACATAATGATGGTCATTATAGCCAAACAGTTCCCTTTTGGTTTCATCAGACCAGAGGACATTTCTCCAAAAAATACCAGCTTTGTCCCCATGTTCAGTTGCAAACTGTAAACTGGCTTTTTTTTATGGCGGTTTTGAAGCAGTGGCTTCTTCTTTGCTGAGCGGCCTTTCAGGTTATGTCAATATAGGACTCGTTTTACTGTGGATATAGATACTTTTGTACCCGTTTCCTCCAGCATCTTCACAAGGTCCTTTGCTGCTGTTCTGAGATTGATTTGTACTTTTCACACCAAAGTACGTTCATCTCTAGGAGACAGGACGCGTCTCCTTCCTGAGCAGTAGGACAGCTGCGTGGTCCCATGGTGTTTATACTTGCGTACTATTGTTTGTACAGATGAACGTGGTACCTTCAGGCATTTGGAAATTGCTCCGAAGGATGAACCAGACTATTTTTCTGAGGTCTTGGCTGATTTCTTTTGATTTTCCCATGATGTCAAGCAAAGAGTCACTGAGTTTGAAGGTAGGCCTTGAAATACATCCACAGGGACACCTCAATTGACTCAAATGATGTCAGAAGCTTCTAAAGTCATGACATAATTTCCTGGAATTTTCCAAGCTGTTTAAAGACAGTCAATTTAGTGTATGTACATTTCTGACCCATTGAATTGTGATATAGTGAATTATAAATGAAATAATCTGTCTGTAAACAATTGTTGGAAAAATTACTTGTGTCATGCACAAAGTAGATGTCCTAACCGACTTGACAAAACTATAGTTTGTTACCAAGAAATTTGTGGAGTGGTTGAAAAGCGAGTTTTAATGACTCCAACCTAAGTGTATGTAAACTTCCGACTTCAACTGTATATGCACGACAAATCTGAGGGAACACTCAGGGAGCCCCTGTAACCCTTATAGGCATGGCGTGTGTGTGTGTGTGTGTGTGTGTGTGTATGTCAGTTTTGTGTGTGCGTACATGTCTTGTCAAGGAATCTTGGATTTCCATTAATTGTCTGGAGCTAATTGGGCAAGGATTTTTTTTCTTCTCTTATTTATAAAATTAGTTGACTGTAATGGTGGAGCAAAGGTGTAAGGTGTCGAGTGTTCAAACCATATTATAATGCATAATAACTGTCATCAGAGAAATATGACATCATTCTTTACTTGTAACGGGTCAAAACATTCGTACAGTTCAAGTTCACTGGTTGGCCTGCCGTGTGAAAGATCCCAACTGGACATGCAGTCATCTGAAATCTCTTGGTTCAGTCAATAGTGCCACCTGCTGTTGTTCACACCTTATTTCATAAATAACCCAATTTTATTTTCTTTCAAAGATGTATAGTCCTACCAAATAACTGTTTCCCTCTTATTTTTTCTGTCAAATATCAGCTCATCGTCTCACTACATTACACAAACAAGGGAGTATTTCATTTTTATTTTGTTAATATAGGATGAGATGAACAGAAACGTGTAATTTAATGTGTAATCTTTCATTATTTCAACTTTTACAGTGAACAATAAAGACATTGCTGTAGGTCAACATTAGGAATCTACAGGAGTAAGAATATGTCAGATAAACCTCCTACAACCTTCCGGAACCCTCACCTGCCATTCTAACTGATATGGCAACTCAGACAGTTGGGTCGTCACTAGTTAAGACCTGATTTTAAATCTAAACTGAACCTTAACCACAATGCTAACCTTATGCCTAACCTTAAATTAAGACCTAAAAGCAAATTTTTGTAGCAAAAGTTGACTCCCCCCCTCAGGAGACTGAAAAGATTTGGCATGGGTCCCCAGATCCTCAAACAGCTCTTCAGCTGCACCATCGAGAGCATCCTGACCGGTTGCATCGCAGCCTGGTATGGGAACTGCTCGGCATCCAGCTGTAAGACACTACAGATTGTAGTGCATACAGCCCAGTATATCACTGGGGCCAAGTTTCCTACCATCCAGGACCTATATACTAACGTGGCGGTGTCAGAGGAAGGCCCCAAAAATGGTCAAAGACTTCAGTCCCCCAAGTCATAGACTGTTCTCTCTGCTACCGGAGTGCCAAGTCTAGATCCAAAAGGCTCCTTAACAGCTTCTACCCCCAAGCCATAAGACTGCTGAACAGCTTCTACCCCCAAGCCATAAGACTGCTGAACGATGAATAAAATGGCCACCGGACTATTTACATTTGTTTTTACCTTGCTGTAACTCTCTGTTTATTATCTATGCATAGTCACTTTACCCCTACCTACATGTACACTGCTGCTACTCACTGTTTATTATCTATGCATAGTCACTTTACCCCTACCTACATGTACACTGCTGCTACTCACTGTTTATTATCTATGCATAGTCACTTTACCCCTACCTACATGTACACTACTGCTACTCTCTGTTTATTATCTATGCATAGTCACTTTACCCCTACCTACATGTACACTGCTGCTACTCACTGTTTATTATCTATGCATAGTTACTTCACCCCTACCTACATGTACACTACTGCTACTCTCTGTTTATTATCTATGCATAGTTACTTTACCCCTACCTACATGTCCACTGCTGCTACTCACTGTTTATTATCTATGCATAGTCACTTTACCCCTACCTACATGTACACTGCTGCTACTCACTGTTTATTATCTATGCATAGTCACTTTACCCCTACCTACATGTACACTGCTGCTACTCACTGTTTATTATCTATGCATAGTCACTTTACCCCTACCTACATGTACACTGCTGCTACTCACTGTTTATTATCTATGCATAGTCACTTTACCCCTACCTACATGTACACTGCTGCTACTCACTGTTTATTATCTATGCATAGTCACTTTACCCCTACCTACATGTACACTGCTGCTACTCACTGTTTATTATCTATGCATAGTCACTTTACCCCTACCTACATGTACACTGCTGCTACTCACTGTTTATTATCTATGCATAGTCACTTTACCCCTACCTACATGTACACTGCTGCTACTCACTGTTTATTATCTATGCATAGTCACTTTACCCCTACCTACATGTACACTGCTGCTACTCACTGTTTATTATCTATGCATAGTCACTTTACCCCTACCTACATGTACACTACTGCTACTCTCTGTTTATTATCTATGCATAGTCACTTCACCCCTACCTACATGTACACTACTGCTACTCTCTGTTTATTATCTATGCATAGTCACTTCACCCCTACCTACATGTACACTACTGCTACTCTCTGTTTCTTATCTATGCATAGTCACTTTACCCCTACCTACATGTACACTACTGCTACTCTCTGTTTATTATCTATGCATAGTCACTTTACCCCTACCTACATGTACACTACTGCTACTCACTGTTTATTATCTATGCATAGTCACTTTACCCCTACCTACATGTACACTACTGCTACTCTCTGTTTATTATCTATGCATAGTCACTTTACCCCTACCTACATGTACACTGCTGCTACTCACTGTTTATTATCTATGCATAGTCACTTTACCCCTACCTACATGTACACTGCTGCTACTCTCTGTTTATTATCTATGCATAGTCACTTTACCCCTACCTACATGTACACTGCTGCTACTCTCTGTTTATTATCTATGCATAGTCACTTTACCCCTACCTACATGTACACTGCTGCTACTCTCTGTTTATTATCTATGCATAGTCACTTTACCCCTACCTACATGTACACTGCTGCTACTCACTGTTTATTATCTATGCATAGTCACTTTACCCCTACCTACATGTACACTGCTGCTACTCTCTGTTTATTATCTATGCATAGTTACTTCACCCCTACCTACATGTACACTACTGCTACTCACTGTTTATTATCTATGCATAGTCACTTTACCCCTACCTACATGTACACTACTGCTACTCTCTGTTTATTATCTATGCATAGTCACTTTACCCCTACCTACATGTACACTACTGCTACTCTCTGTTTATTATCTATGCATAGTTACTTTACCCCTACCTACATGTACACTGCTGCTACTCACTGTTTATTATCTATGCATAGTCACTTTACCCCTACCTACATGTTCACTGCTGCTACTCTCTGTTTATTATCTATGCATAGTCACTTTACCCCTACCTACATGTACACTGCTGCTACTCACTGTTTATTATCTATGCATAGTCACTTCACCCCTACCTACATGTACACTGCTGCTACTCACTGTTTATTATCTATGCATAGTCACTTCACCCCTACCTACATGTACACTGCTGCTACTCTCTGTTTATTATCTATGCATAGTCACTTTACCCCTACCTACATGTACACTGCTGCTACTCTCTGTTTATTATCTATGCATAGTCACTTTACCCCTACCTACATGTACACTACTGCTACTCTCTGTTTATTATCTATGCATAGTCACTTTACCCCTACCTACATGTACACTACTGCTACTCTCTGTTTATTATCTATGCATAGTTACTTTACCCCTACCTACATGTACACTGCTGCTACTCACTGTTTATTATCTATGCATAGTCACTTTACCCCTACCTACATGTTCACTGCTGCTACTCTCTGTTTATTATCTATGCATAGTCACTTTACCCCTACCTACATGTACACTGCTGCTACTCACTGTTTATTATCTATGCATAGTCACTTTACCCCTACCTACATGTACACTGCTGCTACTCTCTGTTTATTATCTATGCATAGTCACTTTACCCCTACCTACATGTACACTGCTGCTACTCTCTGTTTATTATCTATGCATAGTCACTTTACCCCTACCTACATGTACACTGCTGCTACTCTCTGTTTATTATCTATGCATAGTCACTTTACCCCTACCTACATGTACACTGCTGCTACTCTCTGTTTATTATCTATGCATAGTCACTTTACCCCTACCTACATGTACACTGCTGCTACTCTCTGTTTATTATCTATGCATAGTCACTTCACCCCTACCTACATGTACACTACTGCTACTCACTGTTTATTATCTATGCATAGTTACTTTACCCCTACCTACATGTACACTGCTGCTACTCTCTGTTTATTATCTATGCATAGTCACTTCACCCCTACCTACATGTACACTACTGCTACTCTCTGTTTATTATCTATGCATAGTCACTTTACCCCTACCTACATGTACACTACTGCTACTCACTGTTTATTATCTATGCATAGTTACTTTACCCCTACCTACATGTACACTGCTGCTACTCTCTGTTTATTATCTATGCATAGTCACTTCACCCCTACCTACATGTACACTACTGCTACTCTCTGTTTATTATCTATGCATAGTCACTTCACCCCTACCTACATGTACACTGCTGCTACTCGCTGTTTCTTATCTATGCATAGTCACTTTACCCCTACCTACATGTACACTACTGCTACTCGCTGTTTCTTATCTATGCATAGTCACTTTACCCCTACCTACATGTACACTACTGCTACTCACTGTTTATTATCTATGCATAGTCACTTTACCCCTACCTACATGTACACTACTGCTACTCACTGTTTATTATCTATGCATAGTCACTTTACCCCTACCTACATGTACACTACTGCTACTCACTGTTTATTATCTATGCATAGTCACTTTACCCCTACCTACATGTACACTACTGCTACTCTCTGTTTATTATCTATGCATAGTCACTTTACCCCTACCTACATGTACACTGCTGCTACTCTCTGTTTATTATCTATGCATAGTCACTTTACCCCTACCTACATGTACACTGCTGCTACTCACTGTTTATTATCTATGCATAGTCACTTCACCCCTACCTACATGTCCACTGCTGCTACTCACTGTTTATTATCTATGCATAGTCACTTTACCCCTACCTACATGTACACTACTGCTACTCTCTGTTTATTATCTATGCATAGTCACTTTACCCCTACCTACATGTACACTACTGCTACTCACTGTTTATTATCTATGCATAGTCACTTCACCCCTACCTACATGTACACTGCTGCTACTCACTGTTTATTATCTATGCATAGTCACTTTACCCCTACCTACATGTACACTACTGCTACTCACTGTTTATTATCTATACATAGTCACTTTACCCCTACCTACATGTACACTACTGCTACTCTCTGTTTATTATCTATGCATAGTCACTTTACCCCTACCTACATGTACACTGCTGCTACTCACTGTTTATTATCTATGCATAGTCACTTTACCCCTACCTACATGTACACTGCTGCTACTCTCTGTTTATTATCTATGCATAGTCACTTTACCCCTACCTACATGTACACTACTGCTACTCACTGTTTATTATCTATACATAGTCACTTTACCCCTACCTACATGTACACTACTGCTACTCTCTGTTTATTATCTATGCATAGTCACTTTACCCCTACCTACATGTACACTACTGCTACTCTCTGTTTATTATCTATGCATAGTCACTTTACCCCTACCTACATGTACACTGCTGCTACTCACTGTTTATTATCTATGCATAGTTACTTTACCCCTACCTACATGTACACTGCTGCTACTCACTGTTTATTATCTATGCATAGTTACTTTACCCCTACCTACATGTACACTGCTGCTACTCACTGTTTATTATCTATGCATAGTCACTTCACCCCTACCTACATGTACACTGCTATTACTCACTGTTTATTATCTATGCATAGTCACTTCACCCCTACCTACATGTACACTGCTATTACTCACTGTTTATTATCTATGCATAGTCACTTCACCCCTACCTACATGTACACTACTGCTACTCACTGTTTATTATCTATGCATAGTCACTTTACCCCTACCTACATGTACACTGCTGCTACTCACTGTTTATTATCTATGCATAGTCACTTTACCCCTACCTACATGTCCACTGCTGCTACTCTCTGTTTATTATCTATGCATAGTTACTTTACCCCTACCTACATGTACACTACTGCTACTCACTGTTTATTATCTATGCATAGTCACTTTACCCCTACCTACATGTACACTACTGCTACTCACTGTTTATTATCTATGCATAGTCACTTTACCCCTACCTACATGTACACTGCTGCTACTCACTGTTTATTATCTATGCATAGTTACTTCACCCCTACCTACATGTACACTACTGCTACTCACTGTTTATTATCTATGCATAGTCACTTTACCCCTACCTACATGTACACTGCTGCTACTCACTGTTTATTATCTATGCATAGTTACTTCACCCCTACCTACATGTACACTGCTGCTACTCACTGTTTATTATCTATGCATAGTCACTTTACCCCTACCTACATGTACACTACTGCTACTCTCTGTTTATTATCTATGCATAGTCACTTTACCCCTACCTACATGTACACTGCTGCTACTCACTGTTTATTATCTATGCATAGTCACTTTACCCCTACCTACATGTACACTGCTGCTACTCACTGTTTATTATCTATGCATAGTCACTTTACCCCTACCTACATGTACACTGCTGCTACTCTCTGTTTATTATCTATGCATAGTCACTTTACCCCTACCTACATGTACACTGCTGCTACTCTCTGTTTATTATCTATGCATAGTCACTTTACCCCTACCTACATGTACACTGCTGCTACTCTCTGTTTATTATCTATGCATAGTCACTTTACCCCTACCTACATGTACACTACTGCTACTCTCTGTTTATTATCTATGCATAGTCACTTTACCCCTACCTACATGTACACTGCTGCTACTCTCTGTTTATTATCTATGCATAGTCACTTTACCCCTACCTACATGTACACTGCTGCTACTCACTGTTTATTATCTATGCATAGTCACTTCACCCCTACCTACATGTACACTGCTGCTACTCACTGTTTATTATCTATGCATAGTCACTTTACCCCTACCTACATGTACACTACTGCTACTCTCTGTTTATTATCTATGCATAGTCACTTCACCCCTACCTACATGTACACTGCTGCTACTCACTGTTTATTATCTATGCATAGTCACTTTACCCCTACCTACATGTACACTGCTGCTACTCTCTGTTTATTATCTATGCATAGTCACTTTACCCCTACCTACATGTACACTGCTGCTACTCTCTGTTTATTATCTATGCATAGTCACTTTACCCCTACCTACATGTACACTACTGCTACTCTCTGTTTATTATCTATGCATAGTCACTTCACCCCTACCTACATGTACACTGCTGCTACTCTCTGTTTATTATCTATGCATAGTCACTTTACCCCTACCTACATGTACACTGCTGCTACTCACTGTTTATTATCTATGCATAGTCACTTCACCCCTACCTACATGTACACTGCTGCTACTCACTGTTTATTATCTATGCATAGTCACTTTACCCCTACCTACATGTACACTACTGCTACTCACTGTTTATTATCTATGCATAGTCACTTTACCCCTACCTACATGTACACTACTGCTACTCACTGTTTATTATCTATGCATTGTCACTTCACCCCTACCTACATGTACACTACTGCTACTCTCTGTTTATTATCTATGCATAGTCACTTTACCCCTACCTACATGTACACTGCTGCTACTCACTGTTTATTATCTATGCATAGTCACTTTACCCCTACCTACATGTCCACTGCTGCTACTCTCTGTTTATTATCTATGCATAGTCACTTTACCCCTACCTACATGTACACTGCTGCTACTCACTGTTTATTATCTATGCATAGTTACTTTACCCCTACCTACATGTACACTGCTGCTACTCTCTGTTTATTATCTATGCATAGTCACTTTACCCCTACCTACATGTACACTGCTGCTACTCACTGTTTATTATCTATGCATAGTTACTTTACCCCTACCTACATGTACACTGCTGCTACTCTCTGTTTATTATCTATGCATAGTCACTTTACCCCTACCTACATGTACACTGCTGCTACTCTCTGTTTATTATCTATGCATAGTCACTTTACCCCTACCTACATGTACACTGCTGCTACTCACTGTTTATTATCTATGCATAGTTACTTTACCCCTACCTACATGTACACTACTGCTACTCTCTGTTTATTATCTATGCATAGTCACTTTACCCCTACCTACATGTACACTGCTGCTACTCTCTGTTTATTATCTATGCATAGTCACTTTACCCCTACCTACATGTACACTGCTGCTACTCACTGTTTATTATCTATGCATAGTCACTTTACCCCTACCTACATGTACACTGCTGCTACTCTCTGTTTATTATCTATGCATAGTCACTTTACCCCTACCTACATGTACTCTCTGTTTATTATCTATGCATAGTCACTTTACCCCTACCTACATGTACACTGCTGCTACTCTCTGTTTATTATCTATGCATAGTTACTTTACCCCTACCTACATGTACACTGCTGCTACTCTCTGTTTATTATCTATGCATAGTCACTTTACCCCTACCTACATGTACACTGCTGCTACTCTCTGTTTATTATCTATGCATAGTCACTTTACCCCTACCTACATGTACACTGCTGCTACTCTCTGTTTATTATCTATGCATAGTCACTTTACCCCTACCTACATGTACACTACTGCTACTCTCTGTTTATTATCTATGCATAGTTACTTTACCCCTACCTACATGTACACTGCTGCTACTCTCTGTTTATTATCTATGCATAGTTACTTTACCCCTACCTACATGTAAACTACTGCTACTCTCTGTTTATTATCTATGCATAGTCACTTTACCCCTACCTACATGTACACTACTGCTACTCTCTGTTTATTATCTATGCATAGTCACTTTACCCCTACCTACATGTACACTACTGCTACTCTCTGTTTATTATCTATGCATAGTCACTTTACCCCTACCTACATGTACACTACTGCTACTATCTGTTTCTTATCTATGCATAGTTACTTTACCCCTACCTACATGTCCACTGCTGCTACTCACTGTTTATATCTATGCATAGTCACTTTTACCCCTACCTACATGTACACTGCTGCTACTATCTGTTTCTTATCTATGCATAGTCACTTACCCCTACCTACATGTACACTGCTGCTACTCACTGTTTTATTATCTATGCATAGTCACTTTACCCCTACATACATGTACACTGCTGCTACTCACTGTTTATTATCTATGCATAGTCACTTTACCCCTACCTACATGTACACGCTGCTACTATCTGTTTTCTTATCTATGCATAGTCACTTTACCCCTACCTACATGTCCACTGCTGCTACTCACTGTTTATTATCTATGCATAGTCACTTTACCCCTACCTACATGTCCACTGCTGCTACTCACTGTTTATTATCTATGCATAGTCACTTTAACCCCTAACCTACATGTCCACTGCTGCTACTCTCTGTTTATTATCTATGCATAGTCCACTTTACCCCTACCTACATGTCCACTGCTGCTACTCACTACATGTCACTGCTGCTACTATCTGTTTATTATCTATGCATAGTCACTTTACCCCTACCTACATGTACACTGCTGCTACTCACTGTTTATTATCTATGCATAGTCACTTTACCCCTACCTACATGTCCACTGCTTGCTACTCCACTGTTTATTATCTATGCATAGTCACTTTACCCCCTACCTACATGTCCACTGCTGCTACTCTCTGTTTATTATCTATGCATAGTCACTTTACCCCTACCTACATGTACACTGCTGCTACTCACTGTTTATTATCTATGCATAGTCACTTTACCCCTACCTACATGTACACTGCTGCTACTCACTGTTTATTATCTATGCATAGTCACTTCACCCCTACCTACATGTACACTGCTGCTACTCACTGTTTATTATCTATGCATAGTCACTTTACCCCTACCTACATGTTACACTGCTGCTACTCACTGTTTATTATCTATGCCATAGTCACTTTACCCCTACCTACATGTACACTGCTGCTACTCACTGTTTATTATCTATGCATAGTCACTCACCCCTACCTACATGTACACTGCTGCTACTCACTGTTTATTATCTATGCATAGTCACTTACCCTACCTACATGTACACTGCTGCTACTCACTGTTTATTATCTATGCATAGTCACTTTACCCCTACCTACATGTACACTGCTGCTACTCTCTGTTTATTATCTATGCATAGTTACTTTACCCCTACCTACATGTACACTCTGTTTATTATCTATACATAGTCACTTTACCCCTACCTACATGTACACTGCTGCTACTCACTGTTTATTATCTATGCATAGTTACTTTACCCCTACCTACATGTACACTGCTGCTACTCACTGTTTATTATCTATGCATAGTCACTTCACCCCTACCTACATGTACACTACTGCTACTCTCTGTTTATTATCTATGCATAGTTACTTTACCCCTACCTACATGTACACTCTGTTTATTATCTATACATAGTCACTTTACCCCTACCTACATGTACACTGCTGCTACTCACTGTTTATTATCTATGCATAGTTACTTTACCCCTACCTACATGTACACTGCTGCTACTCACTGTTTATTATCTATGCATAGTTACTTTACCCCTACCTACATGTACACTGCTGCTACTCACTGTTTATTATCTATGCATAGTTACTTTACCCCTACCTACATGTACACTGCTGCTACTCACTGTTTATTATCTATGCATAGTTACTTTACCCCTACCTACATTTACACTGCTGCTACTCTCTGTTTATTATCTATGCATAGTCACTTCACCCCTACCTACATGTACACTGCTGCTACTCACTGTTTATTATCTATGCATAGTCACTTTACCCCTACCTACATGTACACTGCTGCTACTCACTGTTTATTATCTATGCATAGTCACTTTACCCCTACCTACATGTACACTGCTGCTACTCACTGTTTATTATCTATGCATAGTTACTTTACCCCTACCTACATGTACACTGCTGCTACTCACTGTTTATTATCTATGCATAGTTACTTTACCCCTACCTACATGTACACTGCTGCTACTCACTGTTTATTATCTATGCATAGTTACTTTACCCCTACCTACATGTACACTACTGCTACTCACTGTTTATTATCTATGCATAGTCACTTTACCCCTACCTACATGTACACTGCTGCTACTCACTGTTTATTATCTATGCATAGTTACTTTACCCCTACCTACATGTACACTGCTGCTACTCTCTGTTTATTATCTATGCATAGTTACTTTACCCCTACCTACATGTACACTGCTGCTACTCACTGTTTATTATCTATGCATAGTCACTTTACCCCTACCTACATGTACACTACTGCTACTCTCTGTTTATTATCTATGCATAGTTACTTCACCCCTACCTACATGTACACTGCTGCTACTCTCTGTTTATTATCTATGCATAGTTACTTTACCCCTACCTACATGTACACTGCTGCTACTCACTGTTTATTATCTATGCATAGTTACTTTACCCCTACCTACATGTACACTGCTGCTACTCACTGTTTATTATCTATGCATAGTCACTTTACCCCGACCTACATGTACACTGCTGCTACTCACTGTTTATTATCTATGCATAGTTACTTTACCCCTACCTACATGTACACTGCTGCTACTCACTGTTTATTATCTATGCATAGTCACTTTACCCCTACCTACATGTACACTGCTGCTACTCTCTGTTTATTATCTATGCATAGTTACTTTACCCCTACCTACATGTACACTGCTGCTACTCACTGTTTATTATCTATGCATAGTTACTTTACCCCTACCTACATGTACACTACTGCTACTCTCTGTTTATTATCTATGCATAGTCACTTTACCCCTACCTACATGTACACTGCTGCTACTCACTGTTTATTATCTATGCATAGTCACTTTACCCCTACCTACATGTCCACTGCTGCTACTCTCTGTTTATTATCTATGCATAGTCACTTCACCCCTACCTACATGTACACTACTGCTACTCACTGTTTATTATCTATGCATAGTTACTTCACCCCTACCTACATGTACACTACTGCTACTCACTGTTTATTATCTATGCATAGTTACTTCACCCCTACCTACATGTACACTACTGCTACTCACTGTTTATTATCTATGCATAGTTACTTCACCCCTACCTACATGTACACTGCTGCTACTCACTGTTTATTATCTATGCATAGTTACTTTACCCCTACCTACATGTACACTACTGCTACTCACTGTTTATTATCTATGCATAGTTACTTTACCCCTACCTACATGTCCACTGCTGCTACTCTCTGTTTATTATCTATGCATAGTTACTTTACCCCTACCTACATGTACACTGCTGCTACTCTCTGTTTATTATCTATGCATAGTTACTTTACCCCTACCTACATGTACACTGCTGCTACTCACTGTTTATTATCTATGCATAGTTACTTTACCCCTACCTACATGTCCACTGCTGCTACTCTCTGTTTATTATCTATGCATAGTCACTTTACCCCTACCTACATGTACACTGCTGCTACTCACTGTTTATTATCTATGCATAGTCACTTTACCCCTACCTACATGTACACTACTGCTACTCACTGTTTATTATCTATGCATAGTCACTTTACCCCTACCTACATGTACACTACTGCTACTCTCTGTTTATTATCTATGCATAGTCACTTTACCCCTACCTACATGTACACTGCTGCTACTCACTGTTTATTATCTATGCATAGTCACTTTACCCCTACCTACATGTACACTACTGCTACTCACTGTTTATTATCTATGCATAGTCACTTTACCCCTACCTACATGTACACTGCTGCTACTCACTGTTTATTATCTATGCATAGTCACTTTACCCCTACCTACATGTACACTACTGCTACTCACTGTTTATTATCTATGCATAGTCACTTTACCCCTACCTACATGTACACTGCTGCTACTCACTGTTTATTATCTATGCATAGTCACTTTACCCCTACCTACATGTACACTACTGCTACTCACTGTTTATTATCTATGCATAGTCACTTTACCCCTACCTACATGTCCACTGCTGCTACTCACTGTTTATTATCTATGCATAGTTACTTCACCCCTACCTACATGTACACTGCTGCTACTCACTGTTTATTATCTATGCATAGTCACTTTACCCCTACCTACATGTCCACTGCTGCTACTCTCTGTTTATTATCTATGCATAGTCACTTTACCCCTACCTACATGTACACTGCTGCTACTCACTGTTTATTATCTATGCATAGTCACTTTACCCCTACCTACATGTACACTGCTGCTACTCTCTGTTTATTATCTATGCATAGTCACTTTACCCCTACCTACATGTCCACTGCTGCTACTCTCTGTTTATTATCTATGCATAGTCACTTTACCCCTACCTACATGTCCACTGCTGCTACTCTCTGTTTATTATCTATGCATAGTCACTTTACCCCTACCTACATGTCCACTGCTGCTACTCTCTGTTTATTATCTATGCATAGTTACTTCACCCCTACCTACATGTACACTACTGCTACTCTCTGTTTATTATCTATGCATAGTTACTTCACCCCTACCTACATGTACACTGCTGCTACTCACTGTTTATTATCTATGCATAGTTACTTTACCCCTACCTACATGTACACTACTGCTACTCTCTGTTTATTATCTATGCATAGTCACTTTACCCCTACCTACATGTACACTACTGCTACTCACTGTTTATTATCTATGCATAGTCACTTTACCCCTACCTACATGTACAAATGACCTCGACTAACACATTTACTCGGTACCGGAACCCCTTTTATATAGCCTCGGTATTTTATTGTGTTCGTTTTTATTTCATTTTTTACTTTATTTTATTCAGTACATTTTTTCTTAACTCTATTTCTTGAACTGCGTTGTTGGTTAAGGGCTTGCAAATAAGCATTTCACGGTAAGGTGTTGGGTGTTGTATTGGGCACATGTGACAAATTACATTCGATTTGATTTGTGACTGTGACTTTGTTGCTGTGTTATCTTGTGGAAACCAGACAGTGGGGGCGGGCTGCCGGTGAGTTTGTTTACATTGCTCATAACGCGCCATGCGATTCCTGGCTACGTGATGACGTAACCTGAAAGAAATCCGGTGGAACTCGGAAGAGAGGTGACTGTTGTATTCTAAATCAAAAGATCAAAATGAAATCAAAGGTGAGACAACTCTATTTTTCATGCATGTACGACACCTAGATATTTACGTATGGCCAGTCATTCTTGAAAACCTAGGAATTCATCATGATCGTAAGAATGTTATGTATTCCGTGCATTCTACTTGGGTTAGCGCCATAGCTCAGCTAGCCAGTTTCTGCAACATTGTTTTTTTCAGCATCTTATGAATCACACGGGAAATGGAAATGTTTACACTTGCACGCAGTGTTCTGAATGCAAATCTGCACATAACAGTTTGTGCAAGACACAATATGTCTTACCTACGTGTTTTCTTCGTTGTGAGTATTCAATTGTATTTGCTTGGTGACAGCTTCTATCATTGAGTATCATTAGCTAGTTGGCGATAGATTTAGTTGGCGACAGATTTCATGCGAATATTCTAAAATCTGCATAAAGAAAATATTTGCATTTTCCGTCAAGTGGAGTGTTTCCACCAAAACTGACTTGTTGCGCAGAAAAAACAGTGCGTGATGACGTAGACACACAGCATTACATTTTTATTACGTTTTCATGTACATAATACAAATCTAAATGTGTTTCCATCGCATTTTCAACTCAAACAATAGTTTTGTCATAAAAACTGTTGCCTAAATAGCCTGCGTCCTCTGGTCTTTGTACATGCGTTCTAACCAACAGTTCGCAGATACAGTGCGCGTAGGCTAGTCTACATTATGAGATTATTATGGATATTTGTTTTTGTCAAGCATCGATCATCATGTCACCATGAGTCCCTCGATATTTTTTGGAAAAGACCATGAAGCTCATAGCGTGCACTTTCAGCACCCTGTGAAGTTCCTCATAACTAACTTCATCTGTACCTAATAAACTGTATGGTTTCCCGAGTCGTAGTGAGAGGACCACACACCATATCATCGCCTGACTCCCAAGTTTGCTTCAATATGATGGTTTTTAAATCAGTATTTGCGCATGAAGGCGTTTCCACCGACATTTCTGGGATAATACATGTTACCGACACAGAAAGGTCCCACCATGTGGAATGAACACGTTATCTGTAGGCATTTATACAATTATACCGAACCTTCCTGTTTCCATCACAGCTGTCATTCATTTTCGTAATAATAATTTAAAAAAAGGTTTTGTACGGTATTACTTTGCTCACATGAACACTGTGGATCGAAGGTGGTTAGTGAGTACACCCCACTTATGTACATTTTATGGCCATCTTTAGCAAGTTCTAGCTACTTCATGTAATCTCATGATTAATAGAATTATGAAATATTTGTCTAACTTCTTTTAAACTGACATGAATAGTTAATCACAAGTATTGTTTTTATCACATCTAGCTAAGTGGGAGTGAAAGTGCATTTTTCTGTTTTGTCAGTGATATAAGGAAGATCACAGAAACTGTGCTCGCAAAGTTAAAACATGAGTGGATTGCAAAGTACTAGGCCTATGTACAGTAATACCTTTATGCTCTAGATCTAGAACCCACATATTTAACTTCAACATAATGAATGACTTGTTGATGTTCTACATGTTCTAGATCTAGAACCCTGGCTGCCATGGAGTCCGAGGGTAACGTGCTCTGCGTGGACTTCCCAAACTTCTCCGGATCCCTGCTTCAGAAGCTCAACCAGCAACGGCAGAGGGGCCAGCTTTGTGACATCATCGTGGTCATCCAGGGCCACCAGTACCGCGCTCACCGGGCCGTCCTGGCCGCCAGTTCGCCCTACTTCTGCGACCAGGTCCTCCTCAAAAACAGCGCCCGCTGTGTTTTACCTGATGTCATGCACCCATGTGTGTTCGAACGCCTCCTCCTCTCTTGCTACACAGGCACCCTGCACCTACCGGCCGGCGAAGTGGTAGCCTTCCTCACTGCAGCAAGCTTCCTCCAGATGTGGCACGTGGTGGACAAGTGCACTGAGCTGTTAGAGGTGGTAGGAAGCGGCGCAAGAACATTAGTGCACAAGTCTTCTGGTGGGCTTGGGGACAGGCCTTCCCCTGGGGACAGCAGCTACCACAGCCCTGGGGATGGCTCCATGGGCCTGGAGGCCGGCGGAGTAGCAGTGGAGGGCTTTGCCAAGATGGAAATGGATCAGCTCCTGGAAAACAGCTTCTCCCCATCCTCTCTGGAGAACAACAGCACCCAGCCCGGCGGCAGCTGCTCTCCGCCGGTCGACCACGACGGCTCAGGTAGCGAGGCCACCAGCCAGGACGGGGATGAGGAGGAGGTTGGTGAGGGGGACTACCAGTACTCCAGACCAGCCTACATCCCACCCAGCATCATGGGCCACAGGAAATGGGTCCATGTGAAGTCAGAGAGGCGTGAGGATTGCGGGGGCAGCGGGGCTCTGTTTAGCGGGGACCCTGCGGTTACTGACCCCGAGCAGATTAACTTTAACCTCTCCCAGGCCTCGGCCAGCAAGAGCTCCCTGGGCCACAGCATCGATGAGAAGCTGGCAGCTCAGCTGGAGGATCGCCTGGAGGAGGACCCGCTGGACTTTTATGGCACATCCATGGAGGGCTTCTCCGCCGACAAGGTCGAAGGGACCCCGCTTGGGCTGAAGAACGACCTGCTAGGAGGTGCAACCGGGGGTGAGGAGAGTGGCAGTGGTTTGGAAGGAAACCCCAGTGGCCTCCAGGAAGAGACTTCCCACTCGGGCTTTGCGTCAGTGGTCTACAAATTGTACCCCTGCCAGTGTGGCAAGAGCTTCACCCACAAGAGCCAACGGGACCGGCACATGAGCATGCACCTTGGCTTGCGGCCATACGGCTGCGCCGTGTGCGGTAAGAGCTTCAAGATGAAGCACCACCTGGTGGGCCACATGAAGATTCACACGGGTGTAAAGCCCTACGAGTGCAGCCTGTGTGCCAAGCGCTTCATGTGGCGGGACAGCTTCAACAGACACACGTCCTCCTGCACCAGGGCCCACCAGGCCCGGACTGCCGTCAACGAGCAGGCTGCCCAGATCTGCTGACCCCAGATCAGATTTTCAACTACAGTTCACCTCGTCATCTCCCACAGTCCCGTATCAGTTTCACTGAGCAGGCTTCCCAGATTTGCTGATCCTGGATCAGATTAACACACTAGCTTGGATGACCACCCTCCAATCAGTTTAGGTGGCTATAGGGTTAAGCCACCCCTTTTGATTTGAACAAAACCTTCCATACATATTTGCCCATTGTAGAAGTGCTCAGAAACAGCTTTTTCTTTTACCTGAATGCCAACATATTCAAAAGATTAAGGTGCTCAAAGTTGACCCATTCTTCATACCCCACCATACCATAAGACATCCATGTCTTCATCACTGGAAAAGATAAAAGGATTAGATTTATATCATTTGAAAAGCTTACAAACAGGGTTGTCAAACTATTTGATATATTTTGCCATCGGTTGAGACACAACATGCTCTTGAATACAGGTTGGGTATAATGGTTTGGCTAATAAATGTAGTAAAATGGGAATAACATTTACATTTCAAGTGGAACCACAAAGATGGTTGGAGGTCCAGACAAGTATAAAAATACTTGTCCCTTGTGGGACTCAAAGCCACAGTCTTGACGGAGCATAGATAAAATAGATAATTGGAAATATAGATAATAGAATAGATATGACGATTTAAGTGTACATTTAATGGTGGGTTGACCGGCGGTCACCTTTGTGGTAGACTGGTAGTAGTTAAAGTTAACATTTTATTCAATGATCATTTCAGTGGTGTACCTGGAGGTTATTCAGTAGTGAGTTGCCTAGTTAAATAAAGGTTAAATATGTTTTATTTTTTAAACCCAGCTAAATTGCAGTGGTCTGAAGGGATAGGTCCATTAAATTTCTATGATTGAAATGATACCCACCTTGTATTCTAGAGCAAGTTGTGTCTCAACTGTTGGTGGGCAAAACACAAAAACCTCAGATGATGTGAAATAGGGCCTAAGCTACATATGCAAATATGAAGAAAAAAAATCAGTTTACACATTTTTAGATAATTGAAGTTAAAGGTTTAGACACGTACCAACAAACGGGTGTGGTCCCTGCAGCGTACGCTCAAACCATTGTGATTAGAATGCTTATTTAGAACATCCAGTTTTGATTGACCCAGCAGTCCGTGTTTGAGCTGGCCACACTGCTTTTTCACAGAAACATTTAGCACAATCACAGTCCTTACAAAGTTATGTACTGAATATGACCAGTTTATTTTTGGATGCAATGTCCAGACATTCACAGAAGTAACAACAGCATAACATAATCATCCAAACCGGAAAATGTAGGCTACATTAGTCCTAGCGCTAACTGAGGAAAGATTGAGGCCTGTTCTGACTACAGATGCACAAATGTCTGCACACTTGATCTGCGGAAACACTTGGGAATTGCTTGGCTTGGGCTCTCCTCGAAGTGAGAAGTTTGTCCGGTTCAGTAAAGTCTCAAACATAAATTGTCCACAACAGTGAAATGGGCTACTTCTATGTGAATTTAATGAGGAGGTGGAACACATCTGAATTCAAACTGTTGTTAGAAAATAAAACTTGTTAGAAAATAATTTTACATTGACTAGTTGAAACATAGCCGATAGATAATTAGCAGGCTGCGAGGATTAACTGTCCTCTTAGTGAACGATCACATTTAGGAACAGTGAGTGCATTCATTGGGGGTGGCAGGTAGTCTAGTGGCTAGAGCGTTAGACTAGTAACCAAAAGGTTGCAAGATCTAATCTACGAGCTGACAATGTAAAAATCTGTCGTTCTGCCCCTGAACAAGGCAGTTAACCCACTGTTCCTAGGCCGTCATTGAAAATAAGAATTTGTTCTTAACCTCTCTAGGGTACGTGGGACGCTAACATCCCACCTGACCAACATCAAAAAAAAAAAAAAAAAATCCAGTGAAAGTGCAGGGAGCCAAATTCAAACAGAAAACACAATTTTAAAGATGAACGTGTTAATCCCACCACAGTGTCCGATTTCAAAAAGGCTTTACGACAAAAGCATACCATGCGATTATGTTAGGTCTGCATCTAGACACAAAAAAACACAGCCATTTTTCCAGCCAAAGAGAAGAGTCATAAAAAGCAGAAATAGAGATAAAATTAATCACTAACCTTTGATGATCTTCATCAGATGGCACTCATAGGAGTTCATGTTACACAATACATGTATGTTTTGTTCGATAAAGTTCATATTTATATCCAAACATCTCTGTTGACATTGGCGCGTTGTTATGTTTTGCCTCCAAAATATCAGGTGAAAGTTCAGAGAGCTTTCACCGGATTCAATTTACAGAAATACTTATCATAAATGTTGATTAAAATACAACTGTTATGCATGGAATTAAAGATATACTTCTCCTTAATGCAACCGCTGTGTCAGATTTCAAAAAAGCTTTACGGAAAAAGCAGACCATGGAATAATCTGAGTACAGCACTCAGAGACCAAAACAAGCCATACAGATACCCGCCATGTTATGGAGTCAACAAAAGTCAGAAATAGCATTATAAATATTCACTTACCTTTGATAATCTTCATCAGAATGCACTCCCAGCAATCCCAGTTCCACAATAAATGTTTGTTTTATTCGATAAAGTCCATAATTTTGTCCAATTACCTCCTTTTTGTTTGTGCATTTAGTACAGTAATCCAAATGCGCAGGCACTTGGTCCAGTCAAAAAAGTTATATTACAGTTCGTAGAAACATGTCAAACGATGTATATAATCAATCTTTAGGATGTTTTTACCATAAATCTTCAATATTATTTCAACCGGAGAATTCCTTTGTCTTTAGAAATTAAAGGGAACAGTGCTAACTCTCACGGGCACGCACCTGACTGAGCACATGGCCTTCTGGCAGACCCATGACTCAATCAGCTCTCATTCTCTCCCACGTCACAGTAGAAGCCTGAAACAAGGTTCTAAAGACTGTTGACATCTAGTGGAAGCCTTAGGAATTGCAACATGACCCCACAGACACTGTATATTGGATAGGCTAAGACTTGAAAATCTACAAACCTCAGATTTCCCACTTCCAGGTTGGATTTGTTCTCAGGTTTTTGCCTGTCATATGAGTTCTGTTATACTCACAGTCATCATTCAAACCGTTTTAGAAACGTCAGAGTGTTTTCTATCCACATCTACTAATAACATGCATATCCTAGCATCTGGGCCTGAGTAGCAGGCAGTTTAATCTGGGCATAATTTTCATCCGGACGTGAAAATACTGCCCCCTACCCCAAAGAAGTTAACTGACTTGCCTAGTTAAATAAAGGTAAAATAAAAAAAATCTGACATCACGTGTATTTAACAACTCACGCTGGTGTGACCGATAGAGATATTTGGAACTCACAAGTGAAAAGGTTAAATATAATATTAAGTAAATCATGAAATAGTTTGATAACACTTTGTCAACTTTTAAATGACATCAAACTCAACCGTTTATCTTTTTTAAAATCAGTAATGAAGACAGGGATGTCTCATGGTATGGTCAACTTTGAGCACCTTTATCTTCTGAATGTTTTGGCATTCAGGTCCAAAAAGTAATTTTCTGATCACTTCTTCCATGGGCAAACATGTATGGAAAGTGTTGTTTAAATCAAAAAGTGATTGACTTCAAATGGATTTACCCTTATAGATTTACAACGGGGCAGCGGCCTGAGCCAACCCTCACATACAAACTGATCCAAGATCAGAATCCTGGGACGCCAGCTTTGCAGTCTAGTCAGCTACTCAGATCTGCCGAGTCAGAATCAGAACCTCAGAAATTGTGGTGCGTGGACTGTTATAGCTACTTAACAGGAGAAACATGGAGTGCATGTACAGTGCCTTCAGAAAGTAATCATACCCTTTTACTTATTCCACATTTTGTTGTGTTACAGCCTGAATTCAAAACATTTAATTTCTTCTACTTCTCACCCATCTACACAATACCCCATAATGAAAAAGTTAAAACATGTTTTTAGAAATGTTAGCAAATTTATTGAAAATACAATACAGAAATATCTAATTTACATAAGTAGTCACACCCCTGAGTCAATACTTTGTAGCAGCTGTGAGTCTTTCTGGGAAAGTTTCTAAGAGCTTTCCACACCTGAATTGTGCAACTTTTGCGTGCTATTCTTTTCCAAATTCAAGCTCTGTCAAATTGGTTGTTGATCATTGCTAGACAACCGTTATCAGGTCTTGCCATAGATTTTCAAGAAGATTAAAGTCAAAACTGCAACCCGGCCATTCGGGAAGATTCACTGTCTTCTTGGTAAGCAACTCCAGTGTAGATTTTGGGCTTGTGTTTTAGGTTCTTGTCCTGCTGAAAGGTGAATTAATCTCCAAGTGTCTGGTGGAAAACACTGAACCAGGTTTTCTTTTAGAATTTTGCCTGTGCTTAGCACCATTTAGTTTATTTTTTATCCTGACAAATTCCCCAGTCCTTAACGATTACAAGCATACCCATAACATGATGCAGCCACCACTATGCTTGAAAATATGGAGAATGATACTTTGTAATGTGTTGCATTGGATTTGCCCCAAACACTTTGTATTCAGGACAAAAAGTGAATTAGTTTACCACATTTTTTTGCAGTATTACTTTAGTGCCTTTTTGCAAACAGTATGCATGTTTTGGAATATTTGTATTCTGTACAGGCTTCCTTCGTTTCACTCTCTCAATTAGGTTAGTATTGTGGAGTAACTACAATGTTGTTGATCCGTCCTCAGTTTTCTCCTATCACAGCCATTAAACTCTATAACTGTTTAAAGTCCCTTCCTCTCCGGCAACTGAATTCGGAAGGACACCTAAATCTTTGTAGGGACAGGGTTTATTGATACATCATCCAAAGTGTAATTCATAATTTCATCATGCTCAAAGGGATATTTAATGTCTGCTTTTTAAAATTTGAACCCATCTACCAATAGGTGCCGTTCCATGCGAGGCACTGGAAAACCACCCTGTTCTTTGTGGTTGAATCTGTGTTTGAAATTCACTGCTTGACTGAGGGACCATACAATTATTTGTATGTGTGAGGTACAGATATGAGGTAGTCATTCAAAAATCATGTTCAACACTATTATTGCACATAGTCCATGCAACTTATTATGTGTCTTTTAAGCAAATGTTTACTTCTGAACTTAATGAGGCGTGCCATTACAAAAGGGCTGAATACTTATTGACACAAGACGTTTCTGCTTTTCAGTTTTAATTCATTTGTAAAAAATGTATAAACATGATTAAACTTTGACATTATCAGGTACTGTGTGTAGGCCAGTGGGGAAAAAAATCTACATTTAATCAATGTTTAAATGAATTCTGTAACACAACCAAATGTGGAAAAAGTCGAGGGGTGTGAATACATTCTGAAGGCACTGTAAATAGACTTTGAAGCATGAATGGGTTTGGTCACACATCTAATGTGGGGTCCATGTTACCTCAATGTTCTCACATAGACACATCAATAGCACACTGGCTAAAGCCATTATATTTACATGAATGGGTTTGGTCACACATCTAATGTGGGGTCCATGTTACCTCAATGTTCTCACATAGACACATCAATAGCACACTGGCTAAAGCCATTATATTTACTTGGTTTAAACCATATATGGGCCTTTCTTTTGTTAACTATATGGTAGGGCGTTTTTTCGCCCTCAGGACTGGATGTTGGAGAGTAGTGCCATTTATCTTGTCAATTAGTCAGCCATTCCCCAGAGGAGTTGCCATTTTGAAACCTTACTTGTTTATCCTCCGATGACTTCTCATATCTGTCACCTTGAAAATCAGAGATTCTCCTGTTCATCGTGTATTAATAGTTTATTTATTCATGGTTTTGGGAGTGGAATCATGTAAATGAGACAGTATATCTTTGACATACTTGTACAGTTGTAGAAAATGATGGTATGTTCAATGATGGTGAGTATGGTTTGTTAAGGTGTGACAATGTACTGTGTAGCCCAAGTTAGGTCAATATAACTTGTGAGGCTGTTGAGCTATGTAAATGGTACTTACGATATTAGCACACGTTTTTGACTTATTGAACATACTTAAAGTAACCATTCAGTGTTTCCAGATTTCTATGAAATATGACCCTAAAATTAATTACAATTTGAGTGAAATACTTTTCCTTCCAAAAATGGGTAATTAAGCATGTTAAAACACAGCTTTTCTGGGTTGGAATTGTGTGTGCGTAACCCAACAACAGAATGGTATGGGTGTACACCGTTCATTAAAAATGTTCATGCAAGTTGACTGAAGATTGCCCTGCTCAGCCAATGAGGCAGGGTGACATCATTCTCTATGGGTAAAGAGCAAGTCTTTTTTAAATGGTCTGTTTGAGATACAAGTTTGAGGTGGAGTTTAAGTGTTTTTCTTTCTCCAATTTATGCTTTGGCCACAAATCTGAGTATGAAACGAGTCAACAAAATGATTTGGGTTTGAGTTAACAGAATATATACTTTTAAAAGTTAGGTTTTCCCTGGGCAGTTACTTTAAGTTTAATGAGTCATGCATTTCAGTTTTGGAAATAGTATTCTTAAAGGCACTTAAACCTAGTTTGAACCAGAGCATGCCTTTCTAGTGACTTTTTGCCAGTAGGCTACCTGCTAGATAGTCTCTTCACACTTTTGTACAGTCAGCCACATAAAGAGTTATGTGAAAAATAATACAAGAAAGGTAGTATGCCTAATTTTAAAATGATGCCTGCGATAAGTCATAAGACTGTTTCGCTTGCTAGGTTTGTGATGCTAGGTCGGTTTTACAGTTTATACTATTTCAATTCACACAGGATTTGACTGATGTTATATTTCCAAACAACAATTGATATGTTTAACTGGAAACCTCAATTACATATACTAAAACCTCAACATATTTATCATAAAATATTTAACTATATTTTCGGGAAGTAGGTATAAATAAATGTACAAATGCACAAAAAGATTACTGTAGTTTGTAGTTACACAATATCTGATAATCAACATATTGAATATAGTTTGTGGTTTCTTACTACTCTTATAGCCTAATAAATATTGTTTTTAGATAATTTATGACTTACATTGTTGATATATTGTTATTTTTTTAATGAGCACGCGTTAATGGATTTTGAATTTAAGATATGATCCTTGTAGAATGAACGTTAAATCCTAAAATGTTTTGTAAAAAAGGTGACAATTGGTACTTATACCACCACAACGAGGAATATGCCACTATCTGTTCACCAATAGCTTTCTAGGTATTGTTAAAGAAAATTCAAGTGGACAGTCTAAGATTTTGCACTAGTTGCTACTTTTGTGACTATGTATTATGGGTGCCCTGGGAAATAAAGAGCAAACTATCTTCATTTTGAGGATAAAAAAACATAATGATTGAACTACAGGACCAACTGAATTTGTTTGGGAAGATGTTTCTGCTTTTGCTTCCTTATATTAGTGATGACATTTTGTAGTATACTGAATAATACGATACTACACCTGTTAGTATCCCTTGATCAGGTTCCATGATCAAACATGTTTTTAGAAATGTTTGCAAATGTATTGAAAATGAAATGCAGAAATGTCATTTACATAATTATTCACACCCCTGAGTCAATCCACGTTAGAATCACGGTTGACAGTGATTACAGCTGTGAGTCTTTCTTGGTAAATCTCTAAGAGCTCTGCACACCTGGATTGTACAATATTTGCACATTATTCTTAAAAAAATATTCAAGCTCTGTCAAGTTGGTTGTTGATCATTGCTAGACAACAATTGTCATTTCTTGCCATAGATTTTCAAGTAGATTTAAGTCAAAACTGTAACTAGGCCGCTCAGGAACATTCAATGTCATCTTGGTAAGCAACTCCAGTGTCTGTTCAGCCTTGTGTTTTTCAGTTATTATCCTGCTGTAAGTTGAAAAGAACCTGGACCAACAAAGGTATTGCAAGTGTCTGGAACAGGTCATTTTTCATTATTTTTCAGGATTCTTGATTACTAGTATGCAAATTGTATTTTTGTATTGGCTGCTAACGAAACAAAAGACAATCATTTTAGAGTGACAGTCTTTTTCATGTGAAAGCTAACATTGGTGCATTTGATTCAAAGTAGGACCTCTATGTCTACTGTATGCGGTACAAAATATGGTATCTGAAATTATGCTACGGTATTTGCTTCCACATTTATCAGAAGTTCTGTAGGTTATCTGGAGAAGTGTAATCTAATTATCAATTGAAAATAAATTCCTCGGAATGATAGGCCTAGGTACTGTTAAATAAAATTAAAGTGAACAGTCTGAGATTTAGCACTAGTTAGTTGCTACTTTTGTGACTGTATTACAGGTGTCCTGGGAAAATAAAGAGCAAGCTAACTTCATTTTGAGGATAAAAAACAATGATTAAGCAATAGGACCAATTGAGCTTGTTTGGGAAGATGTTTCTGCTTCCGTGTCCATTATATTAGCGGTGAAACTAAAACTACCTCACATAAATTAGCATGTGTCTCTAGATTTTTACTATCTAACAAAAGTTGCTCCCATTTTTCCAGAACTCTTTCCTAAAATTTCTTGTCACCATTTTTGATATTTTCTTCTTATAGAAGAACTTTGAATGTTTTGTACAAACAAAATGTTTTCAGCAATAAATGTTTGCTCCCTGTGTAACATTTCATAGGTGATGTTGTTTGGAAATCTCTACTTCACTAGGTTACATGAATTATTTAAATGATATTACCTGTGGACTATTTCTCTTATGCTGTGTAAATGGAACAACCTATGACACCCTACCACAGGGTGGTGTATTTTGAGACGGTCAAATAATGGAGGGTTGTCTTGATACCAGTATTGCGATACTACGGCACTGAGTTTTCCATGGCAAAAAGAAAACACAAAGCAGACTGAACTCTATGGTCCTTTAAAAAACCTGCTGTATGTAAAATATTGTGTGATGTAGCTTGGGAATAAACAAATGTGACTCTAGGTGATAACAGAAGGCTTTGGCCGTGTTTGAGAACATAAAAACCGCCATGTACCATGGGTGACTTGTGATAGGTGTGTGGCAGGAGAGGAGTTCATAAAGTATGACCGGGAGAGGTAGATGAATACAAATGTAAGATTAGAGCCATTATGATAGATGTGTGGCAGGAGAGGAGTTCATAAAGTATGACCGGGAGAGGTAGATGAAGCCAAATGTAAGATTAGAGCCATCCTGATAGATGTGTGGCAGGAGAGGTGGGACAGCAAGCCCAAGGGTCTGCATCTAATGTATACAGTGGTTCCTCAACTAAAAGTTTGAGATTATTCAGCGGGATTTAGAGGTAATTTGTGGTTAAGTACGGTACCCTGTTTCATTGCTTCACACCAGCGCAAGGGGGAGAAAGAGCACTGATTACTCTTTTGGGTCCCAAGGCGCTAATGTGTCTCTACCGTACAATGAATGGCCTATATAAAAATCTAACTTTTTTTGTTGTTTCTATACTGATACTGTTTCTTTCGTCAACAGTATCTATTACAACAAGAGAAATGAAAATGACCTGGATGCCATGCACAGTATTATAGTCTCTAAAATGACCTGGATGCCATGTACAGAATTATAGTCTCTAAAATGACCTGGATGCCATGTACAGTATTATAGTCTCTAATATAACCTGGATGCCATGTACAGTATTATAGTCTCTAATATGACCTGGATGCCATGTACACTATTATAGTCTCTAAAGTGACCTGAATGCCATTTACAGTATTATAGTCTCTAATATGACCTGGATGCCACGTACAGTATTATAGTCTCTAAAATGACCTGGATGCAATGTACAGTATTATAGTCTGTAAAATGACCTGGATGCCATGTACACTATTATTGTCTCTAAAATAACCTGGATGCCATGTACCGTATTATAGTCTCTAAAATGACCTGGATGCCATGTACAGTATTATAGTCTCTAAAATGACCTGGATGCCATATACACTATTATAGTCTGTAAAATGACCTGGATGCCATGTACAGTATTATAGTCTCTAATATTACCTGGATGCCATGTACAGTATTATAGTCTCTGAAATGACATGGATGCCATGTACAGTATTATCGTCTCTAAAATGACCTGGATGCCATGTACAGAATTATAGTCTCTAATATGACCTGGATGCCATGTACAGTATTATAGTCTCTAATATGACCTGGATGCCATGTACACTATTATAGTCTCTAAAATGACCTGGATGCCATGTACACTATTATAGTCTCTAAAATGACCTGGATGCCATGTACACTATTATTGTCTCTAAAATAACCTGGATGCCATGTACCGTATTATAGTCTCTAAAATGACCTGGATGCCATATACACTATTATAGTCTGTAAAATGACCTGGATGCCATGTACACTATTATTGTCTCTAAAATAACCTGGATGCCATGTACCGTATTATAGTCTCTAAAATGACCTGGATGCCATGTACAGTATTATAGTCTCTAAAATGACCTGGATGCCATGTACAGTATTATAGTCTCTAATATGACCTGGATGCCATGTACAGTATTATAGTCTCTAATATTACCTGGATGCCATGTACAGTATTATAGTCTCTGAAATGACCTGGATGCCATGTACAGTATTATCGTCTCTAAAATGACCTGGATGCCATGTACAGAATTATAGTCTCTAAAATGACCTGGATACCATGTACAGTATTATAGTCTCTAAAATGACATGCATGCCATGTACACTATTATAGTCTCTAATATAACCTGGATGCCATGTACAGTATTATAGTCTCTAATATAACCTGGATGCCATGTACAGTATTATAGTCTCTAATATGACCTGGATGCCATGTACACTATTATAGTCTCTAAAGTGACCTGAATGCCATTTACAGTATTATAGTCTCTAATATGACCTGGATGCCATGTACAGTATTATAGTCTCTAAAATGACCTGGATGCAATGTACAGTATTATAGTCTCTAAAATGACATGGATGCCATGTACACTATTATTGTCTCTAAAATAACCTGGATGCCATGTACCGTATTATAGTCTCTAAAATGACCTGGATGCCATATACACTATTATAGTCTGTAAAATGACCTGGATGCCATGTACACTATTATTGTCTCTAAAATAACCTGGATGCCATGTACCGTATTATAGTCTCTAAAATGACCTGGATGCCATGTACAGTATTATAGTCTCTAAAATGACCTGGATGCCATGTACAGTATTATAGTCTCTAATATAACCTGGATGCCATGTACAGTATTATAGTCTCTAATATTACCTGGATGCCATTTACCGTATTATAGTCTGTAAAATGACCTGGATGCCATATACACTATTATAGTCTGTAAAATGACCTGGATGCCATGTACAGTATTATAGTCTCTAATATTACCTGGATGCCATGTACAGTATTATAGTCTCTGAAATGACATGGATGCCATGTACAGTATTATCGTCTCTAAAATGACCTGGATGCCATGTACAGAATTATAGTCTCTAATATGACCTGGATGCCATGTACAGTATTATAGTCTCTAATATGACCTGGATGCCATGTACACTATTATAGTCTCTAAAATGACCTGGATGCCATGTACACTATTATAGTCTCTAAAATGACCTGGATGCCATGTACACTATTATTGTCTCTAAAATAACCTGGATGCCATGTACCGTATTATAGTCTCTAAAATGACCTGGATGCCATATACACTATTATAGTCTGTAAAATGACCTGGATGCCATGTACACTATTATTGTCTCTAAAATAACCTGGATGCCATGTACCGTATTATAGTCTCTAAAATGACCTGGATGCCATGTACAGTATAATAGTCTCTAAAATGACCTGGATGCCATGTACAGTATTATAGTCTCTAATATGACCTGGATGCCATGTACAGTATTATAGTCTCTAATATTACCTGGATGCCATGTACAGTATTATAGTCTCTGAAATGACCTGGATGCCATGTACAGTATTATCGTCTCTAAAATGACCTGGATGCCATGTACAGAATTATAGTCTCTAAAATGACCTGGATACCATGTACAGTATTATAGTCTCTAAAATGACATGCATGCCATGTACACTATTATAGTCTCTAATATAACCTGGATGCCATGTACAGTATTATAGTCTCTAAAATGACCTGGATGCCATGTACAGTATTATAGTCTCTAATATGACCTGGATGCCATGTACACTATTATAGTCTCCAAAATGACATGGATGGCATGTACAGTATTATAGTCTCTAATATGACCTGGATGCCATGTACAGTATTATAGTCTCTAAAATGACCTGGATGCCATGTACAGTATTATAGTCTTTAATATGACCTGGATGCCATGTACAGTATTATAGTCTCTAAAATAACCTGGATGCCATGTACCGTATTATAGTCTCTAAAATGACCTGGATGCCATATACACTATTATAGTCTGTAAAATGACCTGGATGCCATGTACACTATTATAGTCTCTAAAATGACCTGGATGCCATGTACAGTATTATAGTCTCTAAAATGACCTGGATGCCATGTACAGTATTATAGTCTCTAATATGACCGGGATGCCATGTACAGTATTATAGTCTCTAATATTACCTGGATGCCATGTACAGTATTATAGTCTCTGAAATGACCTGGATGCCATGTACAGTATTATCGTCTCTAAAATGACCTGGATGCCATGTACAGAATTATAGTCTCTAAAATGACCTGGATACCATGTACAGTATTATAGTCTCTAAAATGACATGCATGCCATGTACACTATTATAGTCTCTAATATAACCTGGATGCCATGTACAGTATTATAGTCTCTAATATGACCTGGATGCCATGTACACTATTATAGTCTCTAAAATGGCATGGATGCCATGTACACTATTATTGTCTCTAAAATGACCTGGATGCCATGTACACTATTATAGTCTCTAAAACTGAACATAAGAGCAGCGTCAACTCACCATCAGTACGACCAAGAATATGACTTTCGCGAAGCGGATCCTGTGTTCTGCCTTTCACCCAGGAAAACGGAATGGATCCCAGCCGGCGACCCAAAAAAAACGACTTCGTAGAAGGGGGAAACGGAGCGGTCTTCTGGTCAGACTCCGGAGACGGGCACATCGTGCACCACTCCCTAGCATTCTTCTCGCCAATGTCCAGTCTCTTGACAACAAGGTTGATGAAATCCGAGCAAGGGTAGCATTCCAGAGGGACATCAGAGACTAACGTTCTTTGCTTCACGGAAACATGGCTCACTGGAGAGATGCTATCGGAGTCGGTGCAGACAACTGGTTTCTCCACGCATTGCGCAGACAGAAACAAACATCTTTCTGGTAAGAAGAGGGGCGGGGGCGTATGCTTCATGGTTAACGTGACGTGGTGTGATCATAACAACATACAGGTACTCAAGTCCTTCTGTTCACCTGATTTAGAATTCCTCACAATCAAATGTCGACCGCATTATTTATGCTGCAGTAGTTTATGTGTCGGGGGGCTGGGGTCAGTTTGTTATATCTGGAGTACTTCTCCTGTCCTATTCGGTGTCCTGTGTGAATCTAAGTGTGCGTTCTCTAATTCTCTCCTTCTCTCTTTCTTTCTCTCTCTCGGAGGACCTGAGCCCTAGGACCATGCCCCAGGACTACCTGACATGATGACTCCTTGCTGTCCCCAGTCCACCTGGCCATGCTGCTGTTCCAGTTTCAACTGACCTGAGCCCTAGGACCATGCCCCAGGACTACCTGACATGATGACTCCTTGCTCTCCCCAGTCCACCTGGCCATGCTGCTGCTCCAGTTTCAACTTCCACCTGACTGTGCTGCTGCTCCAGTTTCAACTGTTCTGCCTTATTATTATTCGACCATGCTGGTCATTTATGAACATTTGAACATCTTGGCCATGTTCTGTTATAATCTCTACCCGGCACAGCCAGAAGAGGACTGGCCACCCCACATAGCCTGGTTCCTCTCTAGGTTTCTTCCTAGGTATTGGCCTTTCTAGGGAGTTTTTCCTAGCCACCGTGCTTCTACACCTGCATTGCTTGCTGTTTGGGGTTTTAGGCTGGGTTTCTGTACAGCACTTTGAGATATCAGCTGATGTACGAAGGGCTATATAAATAAATTTGATTTGATTTTGATTTGATTATCTACCAAGGGAATTCTCTTCGACTATAATCACAGCCGTATATATTCCCCCCCAAGCAGACACATCGATGGCTCTGAACTAACTTTATTTGACTCTTTGCAAACTGGAATCCATTTATCCGGAGGCTGCATTCATTGTGGCTGGGGATTTTAAGGCTAATCTGAAAACAAGACTCCCTAAATTTTATCAGCATATCGATTGCGCAACCAGGGCTGGAAAAACCTTGGATCACTGCTATTCTAACTTCCGCGACGCATATAAGGCCCTGCCCCGCCCTCCTTTTGGAAAAGATGACAACGACTCCATTTTGTTGATCCCTGCCAACAGACAGAAACTAAAACAAGAAGCTCCCGCGCTGAGTTCTGTTCAACGCTGGTCCGACCAATCTGATTCCACACTCCAAGACTGCTTCCATCACGTGGACTGGGATATGTTTCGTATTGCGTCAGACAACAACATTGACGAATATGCTGATTCGGTGAGCGAGTTCATTAGAACGTGCGTTGAAGATGTCGTTCCCATAGCAACGATTAAAACATTCCCAAACCAGAAACCGTGGATTGATGGCAGCATTCGCGTGAAACTGAAAGCCCGAACCACTGCTTTTAATCAGGGCAAGGTGACCGGAAACATGACCGAATACAAACAGTGTAACTATTCCCTCCGCAAGGCAATCAAACAAGCTAAGCGTCAGTATAGAGACAAAGTAGAATCTCAATTCAACGGCTCAGACACAAGAGGTATGTGGCAGGGTCTACAGTCAATCACGGATTACAAAAAGAAAACCAGCTCAGTCACGGACCAGGATGTCTTGCTCCCAGGCAGACTAAATCACTTTTTTGCCCGCTTTGAGGACAATACAGTGCCACTGACACGGCCCGCAACTAAAACATGCGGACTCTCCTTCACTGCAGCCGACATGAGGAAAACATTGAAACGTGTCAACCCTCGCAAGGCTGCAGGCCCAGACGGCATCCCCAGCCGCGCCCTCAGAGCATGCGCAGACCAGCTGGCTGGTGTGTTTACGGACATATTCAATCAATCCCTATCCCAGTCTGTTGTTCCCACATGCTTCAAGAGGGCCGCCATTGTTCCTGTTCCCAAGAAAGCTAAGGTAACTGAGCTAAACGACTACCGCCCCGTAGCACTCACTTCCATCATCATGAAGTGCTTTGAGAGACTAGTCAAGGACCATATCACCTCCACCCTACCTGACACCCTAGACCCACTCCAATTGGCTTACCGCCCAAATAGGGCCACAGACGATGCAATCTCAACCACACTGTACACTGCCCTAACCCATCTGGACAAGAGGAATACCTGTGTGAGAATGCTGTTCATCGACTACAGCTCGGCATTTAACACCATAGTGCCCTCCAAGCTCGTCATCAAGCTCGAGACCCTGGGTCTCGACCCCGCCCTGTGCAACTGGGTACTGGACTTCCTGACGGGCCGCCCCCAGGTGGTGAGAGTAGGCAACAACATTTCCACCCCGCTGATCCTCAACACTGGGGCCCCACAAGGGTGCGTTCTGAGCCCTCTCCTGTACTCCCTGTTCACCCACGACTGCGTGGCAACGCACGCCTCCAACTCAATCATCAAGTTTGCGGACGACACAACAGTGGTAGGCTTGATTACCAACAACGACGAGACGGCCTACAGGGAGGAGGTGAGGGCCCTCGGAGTGTGGTGTCAGGAAAATAACCTCACACTCAACGTCAACAAAACTAAGGAGATGATTGTGGACTTCAGGAATCCACATTGATGGAACAGTAGTGGAGAGGGTAGTAAGTTTTAAGTTCCTCGGCGTACACATCACAGACAAACTGAATCGGTCCACCCACACAGACAGCATCGTGAAGAAGGCGCAGCAGCGCCTCTTCAACCTCAGGAGGCTGAAGAAATTTGGCTTGTCACCAAAAGCACTCACAAACTTCTACAGATGCACAATCGAGAGCATCCTGTCGGGCTGTATCACCACCTGGTACGGCAACTGCTCCGCCCACAACCGTAAAGCTCTCCAGAGGGTAGTGAAGTCTGCAAAACGCATCACCGGGGGCAAACTACCTGCCCTCCAGGACACCTACACCACCCGATGTCACAGAAAGGCCATAAAGATCATCAAGGACAACAACCACCCGAGCCACTGCCTGTTCACCCCGCTATCATCCAGAAGGCGAGGTCAGTACAGGTGCATCAAAGCTGGGACCGAGAGACTGATAAAAAGCTTCTATCTCAAGGCCATCAGACTGTTAAACAGCCACCACTAACATTGAGTGGCTGCTGCCAACACACTGACTCAACCCCAGCCACTTTAATAATGGGAATTGATGGGAAATGATGTAAAATATATCACTAGCCACTTTAAACAATGCTACCTAATATAATGTTTCCATACCCTACATTATTCATCTCATATGTATATGTATATACTGTACTCTATATCATCTACTGCATCTTTATGTTATACATGTATCACTAGCCACTTTAACTATGCCACTTTGTTTACATACTCATCTCATATGTATATACTGCACTCAATACCATCTACTGTATCTTGCCTATGCCGCTCTGTACCATCACTCACTCATATATCTTTATGTACATATTCTTTATCCCCTTACACTTGTGTCTATAAGGTAGTAGTTTTGGAATTGTTGGAACTATAATACACCATTATAGTCTCTAAAATGACCTGGATGCCATTTACACTATTATAGTCTCTAAAATGACCTGGATGCCATGTACACTATTATAGTCTCAAATACATTTTTTGGCGAGGATCTTTTGCTCGTCATTTTCCTTTCATAATGCATATTTATTTACTAAGAGATTATTATTATTATAATTCGATATTCTCACAGCGCACATTTGAAAATCCCAAACTCTAAAAGCAATTGGAAAGGAGGCTACAAATTATTTGTGACATTGTGGTTACCATAAAGAATGTAAACAAGATGCTGTGTTTTTATTTACAGTAGTGATGGACAGCTGGAGGCATTTTGAAAACTTGTTTTTCACTATTTTACTGTAGTACTGTATTACTGTAGCAGGTAATGCAAACAATGTTTCCTATTAGCCCGACTAAATCAAATCCAACTTTATTTGCCACATGCGCCAAATACAAGTGAAGACATTACCGTGAAATACAATTAAATATAAAAAAGACAAAACCAGATTTAGCAAATAAATACATACTTTTTTATTGAACTTCCTCCTTGTGTCGGTGGCCCCTCCAGCTCTCTTAATTAGGCCCTCACCAACTCCCACAGTCAATGCTTTATACTACTCCTTACTATTCATAACAAGTGGAGCCAAGGTTTTAAGTTTTGATATCCACCTGGATTCAGCTGCTTTTCCCTGGAAGCTTTCATCTCCAGACCGGTAATACACAGGAAGGTTGTAGGGTGCTTTTGAAAGTGTTTTTCCAGGTGTGTTCGTAATATGTTTTATTCAATTGTGTAGATGTGCTGTTTGAGGCGTGTCAAGACTGTGAGACTGCTTTCTCCTATATAAATGTTGTGACATAATGTGCATGTTATGGCATATACAATGTTGGTGCTCTGAATGGTCATGAGTTGAGGAATAGGACTGGAGGTTTGTGCATGTGGATTTTGAATGTGTGGGAATTGTCTATAGTACTGTCGTTCTATAGGTGGTTTATTGGAATATTATGCATAGACTAAGAGATCCCTTAGATTGTGGTTCCTGCAGCATGCTGATATACAGTAGGTCTGAATTCCTGGAGTGGGTATGTTGTTTGGGTGAATGCGGTTTGAGTCTGGAATGAAGGAGTCTGTTTATATTTGAGAAGGTTGTGATGAGGGGTATAATCTGTGGATCTGTATCTTTTGGGGGGATAGGAACTACGGGCCTGGGAAAGGTCTGAGGGTGGAGGACAGGGATAGGATGGGGGGATAGGGATACGGACCCTGAATCGGGAAAGGTTTAACAATAGATGTGGGCGTTTCGCCCAGGTCAGAAGTCAGTGCCTGGTCCAGAGTTCTGCAGGGAAAGTTATGGAGGTTAGGGTTAGGGTTAGGGTTAAGGTTAGGGGGATCAGGCAATCTGTTCTGGGTGAGGCCTGCCAGTGTGTTAGGGTTGGGCGGATCAAGCATTCTGTTCTGGGTAAAGCCTGTTAGTGTGTTTGCCTTTATATACCTCAATGACTGCTTTGAGCATCCCCTCTTCCCCAGTACACTAAAGAGGGTCTGTGTGGCTGAATGAAAGTCTTTCTGTTATGTACATAGTCTACAAAATCGAATGAGTTGTGATTTGACAATGCCAGTGAATGTGTGTTTTTGGGTGATAACTGTACTTGTGGAGTAGGGCGTGTGTCTGTGTCCTTGAAATATACTTTGTTTGTAAAGAGACGTGTCAGTATCTGGGGAAAAAAGGTTGTGTCCAAGAAGTTGATTGTATGTGGGTGAATGACATATTTAACTGTTATGGTCGGATGATGGTAATAGAGTATTTCAATGAATGTTGTGAAATGTACCAGATCATGTTCCCACACTCACAGATATCATCCAAGTATTGTCTATAAAACATGGGACGCAATGGGCATTTATCCAAGGCTGTCAACTTCCAGTCTGCCATATAAATATTATCATAGGTTACCCATCGCCGTCCCAGTAGTGTTTATTATGGAATGGGAAATCATGGTTTCTTAATCCAAGCTCTAGAAGCTGTGTGAGGTCTATCTGGATCTGGATATCTCCGGAGTGCAGATTTCACTGCTGCTAAACCTGACAAAATATCTATGTTGGTGTAGAGAGAATCTATATCTATAGTAAATAGGTGTGCATTTGCTAGGACTGGAATGGAATGTCGTGAAGCGTGTCTATGAAGTGGTATGTGTCCTTCAGTTAGCTGAGGTGCCTTTGTGAGGTGGGATAGAGGAAGTAGTCAAAGAATTAGGCTGCTGACGAGGACACACTCCCACAGTCTGACACAATAGGTCTTCCCTTCGAGACCTCAAACGGGACTGTCCAGGTATCTGGTGCTTGATGGATCTTACTTAGGGATAGCCCCCTTTTTTCAATTTCCGCCTAAAATGACAAATTTACCAAATTTAACTGCTTCTACCTCAGGCCCTGAAGCAAGGATATGCATATTCCTGGTACCATTTCAAAGGAAACCCTTTGAAGTTTGTGGAAATGTGAATTGAATGTAGGAGAATACAACACAATAGATCTGGTAGAAGAAAATACAAAAAGAACACCTACCATGTTTTTTCTACCACCATCTTTGAAATGCAAGAGAAAGGTCCCAGTTCTAGCCATCACTCTGGTTTCCCACGGGGCGCCGATCCCTAAGAAGCTTTTAGGGAGGAGATAGACGAGTCTGTCTGGGTATGTTTGGTCCATCTAGATATTCCCTTTGTCTATGTGTAATGTATTTCTTTCCATAGATTTAATCTGTCTAATTTTTATTTGTGTCTGGATCTGTGTAGAGGCAGGGATAGTAGTAGTATAGTATAGTGCTGTGTGTTAGAGAGTTGGCGGTGGGCTTCAAGGAGGTACTGTTGGTTGTCCATAATCATTATCTTTGAGCCTTTGTCTGCTGGTTTTATGGTTATATGTTTGTGTCTCCTTAATTTAGCTATGGCTTGTCTTTCTTCTACTGTGATATTCTGTTGTGAAGTTATGGTGGCGGTATGGAATTCTCTGATGATGTGTGTGTTGATTTTAATGAGTTTCCTAATGGGTGCTGATATTGTCTGTGATTTTGGAGCTGTGAATGGTAGGGTTTGGTAGTCAGATGTATCGTCAAAGTGATCCAAATGTTTCAGAGCTCTATGATACCTGTTGATGTCCCTCTGGAGGTCCCCATAGTCAGACTGCAGTGGGGATAAAAGTGAGTCCCCTCTCCAGCAGTCGAGTCTCAGCGAGTGATAGGTGAAATGTGGATGAAAGGTTAAGGATGTGTGTGTCTTGGTGGAGGGGCTGTGATGTATGCATACCCTCCCCCACTATTTTAGCTGTTCCATTCAATGTTTAAGTATTTCTGCCGCCGTATCTGATGTCCAATGTGTGTTGTCTTCCTCTGTGTGGAAATCTGAATGGTGGATTTCTAATAGGGGGTTGTAGTGTGTGGCGATGTGTGAATTCATATATTTCAACATGGTTTGTTGTTTCTCTGACAGTATTTTTTTCTTGGTCAATTTTTTGGGGAAGCCTGGCTTCCCTTGACATCCATGAATGAATACACGCCACTGCCGTAAAATTGCTGTCTCAGACAGGGCTTTACCCAAACCCCTGCCCTGTGCAAGGTCCATGACAGGGGTTTGGGGGCAGCCCATATGAGCCCGACAGGGACTCGGAATCCTTCTCCACGCAATCCGTAACTTACATTCACAAGATAATAAGCATAGGCCTATGAGGTTACTTCATTGGAAGTGTGCATAAAACACCATGCCATTACGCACACAATTGTAAGTTAACCTTTCGTTTTGACAAATAGGCTGCTGGCCTAGCTGTTACTCTCTAAGGCAGGATTTACCAAACTCGGTCCTGCCACTTTATTTATCAGTCCTGACACTTTATTCTCTAAATATTCATTTGGGGAGAGGTCGAAAAGCATGAAACATTTATGGCAATTTAGCCAGCTAGCTTGCTGTTGTAGCTAATTTGTCCTGGAATATAAACAATGTTATTTTACCTGTTTCTAGTATCTCTCCTCCTTCAGGTTTCTTCTTCTTCTTTGGATTTTATATGGCAGTTGTCAACCAACTTTAAGGTGCATTACCACTACCGACTGGACTGGAGTGTGGACCTCAGTTCATCTTTCAATCACCCACATGGGTATATGCTCCTAAAAAACAATGAGGAGATAGGAGGGGTGGAACTTGCAGCGCGTCAAGCGTCACGTGACGCAAGCGGTGTGGTTAGCATGTTAGCCTACATTGGACGTGCCCTCGTGGAAATCTAATTAACATAATAAAAAATACCCACCATAGTCCGTCTGTTTAAACTAGAGATAACGTTGTTTTTGTTGATGCATGGGCTGAGTCTCAATCCACCACAGCATCCACCGATATCGCCCTTCCGCATATGTGGTGAAAGGTGCCAGAGCTAGAGGTGTTTGTCAGACCATGAGATATCCCGAAAATCGGTCTTCTCACAAAATCCTATGTAGCTTTCGAACAGTTTGGCCTTCAAACTATTATGACCACTCTTTTGCTCTAGGACGCCCACAAGCCTCAGGAGACTCCTCTGAAGGTCCTGGTACCAGTTAAAAATGGTGGATAAAAAGTGGATAAATACATGTAAAACATGTAAAATACATGATTCCTGTTCTTTCTTGTATCTCTCAGATATAGGACAGACACTTCAGAACAAACTTCCTTTAGATGTTTCTATCGTTCCATGTATTGAATCTTTCTATTGGCTTAGAGCAGTAATGTCAAATTCAATGTTTCATCTAATAATTGTTTTTAGATTATTTTTGATACCTTAAAGGGGTCTTAAAATTCAAAATCAAATAGCTAAATAATCGTTGGTATGATCACTTTAAAAGAATTCCATATGTTAGTTTAGAAACACACACCCCCTCCCAGCTTAGGGTTTAGGGTTAAAGTACTGTCATGCCCCAAAAATATCCATGTACCACACCCATAGCCATTAATGTATTTTTTTCTCTTCACTTGGCCCCAATACTCTTCCATATATTGCGTTATTTATTGTGTTGGGAAGAAAAAAGTGCAATCGTTGCTCTTGAAAATGAAAGACTAGGGACTCAATTCAATCCAACCCGCATTGCCGTATTTAAGCTTTTTTTCCAATAGTCAAATTAACTCAAAGATTGGTCTTGGGTATTCACATTACTATGTTCCTGTATAAAAACCAACAACTAGCTACTACCAGGGCGACCTTCCCATAGGAAAATTCGGTGGTTGTATTCGCTAAAAGTTTTCTGACCATCATCATACAAAAACTCCTCGCTTTTGATGAGCGAAAAAAACGAAAAGCGCCACCTGCTGGAGAAGACAGGTTTTGGGCGCAGTTATGTTCTTCATACCTCAGCCAGTCATCCGTCTCGCTTCGCATCTTCCTCTCTGGCTTTAGAGGCGCGCTTCCCGGAAGCTGGAATTCAGTACAGGAAAAATGTCTACTTTGATAGTGTGCCAGACGCAGCCCGGAAGATTCCGTTTCGAAAATTGCGTCTTTACTATTCGAGAATGAATACAATTAAAAAAACGCGGCGCATGTCCACGTGTTTGGTGACTTTTAAATATTGAAATAATTTATTATTTGATTATTTGATGGTGCCGGTCCATCCTCTTCACGTCCTGCTTAAATGACTCAGACATTTCTAAAAAATGCTTTTCTAAACTAGAATGATGAATGAATGGAACAAACGGATTTCGTAGGCTGCGACAACTTACGTTTTGATAAACTGTGTTCAAACTCACGTAAATAACCCTGACTGAACGTTATCCACCGTTTGACAATTAGTATAGCTAGTTTAGTTAGCCAGCGAACGTTAATTTAACGGACTACCAATTGTTTAGTCACTGCAGTGTTGAATTTCCTAATGAAAATGCATATCGAGTTGCCACATTTTTGGTATCACCTAATTTCCCGTTGACTTGGCTCGCCTTGTTGCACTCAACGCGCAGCCGTAGCCTGAACACCCGACGTTCAGTTTCATTGAATTCGAGCAAAACATTTGCGTTTGGATCAGGACATTTTCCACTCACTACCTCAGAATCTTGAATAACATTTTATTTGAACTTTACCTGTTTTGAGTGTGGTTGGTCCTTTTTCAGGTAGGAATGTGAGACAATCTAATTTATCCACAGGGAAGTATATTTGCATTAACTTTTCAAAGCGCTGGTAGTGCATTCACGTAAAACATGCACACAATATAAAAATAAATGCAGAAGACTTATGCATACTTGCCGAGCTCGGCGACGTGTTTACATGGTTCTACACATGTGATAGAAATATAAATGCACCACCAGGCTTTGAAAAGTTTATTTAATTATACTTTCCTGTGGATATATTGTCTCGCATTACTACCTGCAAAACCACGTGGACAACGGATAAAGTAAGTTAACATATAATTGTATTCAACGTTCTGGCTTGTAGAGTTTGTTAGAGGAAATGTAACAAACGTATAGCATTAATCTGACTGTTAACCAGAGGTATCACAGTCTAATTGTCAGGCAACCCACACCAATAATGCAGCAGATTATCAAACTAGCTACAGTCTGCCCAGGTAAATTGATAGCTATTTAAGATTGTTGTGTGCAATGGGTGAGGAATATTTTGCATTACATTGGATATTGAATTACCACACCATTTTGTCCACATTCGTGTTCAGTGACTTTACTTGGCTCATTGCGCTCTAGCGACTCCTTGTGGCGGACTTGGGCACCTGCAGGCTGACTTCAGTTGTCAAATCAAGTCAAATTTTATTTGTCACATACACATGGTTAGCAGATGTTAATGCGAGTGTAGCGAAATGCTTGTGCTTCTAGTTCTGACAATGCAGTAATAACCAACAAGTAATCTAGCTAACAATTCCAAAACTACTACCTTATAGACACAAGTGTAAGGGGATAAAGAATATGTACATAAAGATATATGAATGAGTGATGGTACAGAGCGGCTTAGGCAAGATACAGTAGATGGTATTGAGTGCAGTATATACATATGAGATGGGTATGTAAACAAAGTGGCATAGTTAAAGTGGCTAGTGATACATGTATTACATAAAGATGCAGTAGATGATATAGAGTACAGTATATACATATACATATGAGATGAATAATGTAGGGTATGTAACCATTATATTAGGTAGCATTGTTTAAAGTGGCTAGTGATATATTTTACATCATTTCCCATCAATTCCCATTATTAAAGTGGCTGGAGTTGAGTCAGTGTGTTGGCAGCAGCCACTCAATGTTAGTGGTGGCTGTTTAACAGTCTGATGGCCTTGAGATAGAAGCTGTTTTTCAGTCTCTCGGTCCCAGCTTTGATGCACCTGTACTGACCTCGCCTTCTGGATGATGGCAGTGGCTCGGGTGGTTGTTGTCCTTGATGATCTTTATGGCCTTCCTGTGACATCGGGTGGTGTAGGTGTCCTGGAGGGCAGGTAGTTTGCCCCCGGTGATGCGTTTTGCAGACCTCACTACCCTCTGGAGAGCCTTACGGTTGTGGGCGGAGCAGTTGCCGTACCAGGCGGTGATACAGCCCGACAGGATGCTTTCGATTGTGCATCTGTAGAAGTTTGTGAGTGCTTTTGGTGACAAGCCGAATTTCTTCAGCCCCTGAGGTTCTGACCATCTCGAATCCCACCGTACCTTCTCCGTTGTGCAATCTGGTTTCCGAGCCGGTCACGGGTGCACCTCAGCCACACTCAAGGTACTAAACGATATCATAACCGCCATCGATAAAAGACAGTACTGTGCAGCCGTCTTCATCGACCTTGCCAAGGCTTTCGACTCTGTCAATCACCATATTCTTATCGGCAGACTCAGTAGCCTCGGTTTTTCGGATGACTGCCTTGCCTGGTTCACCAATTACTTTGCAGACAGAGTTTAGTGTGTCAAATCGGAGGGCATGCTGTCCGGTCCTCTGGTAGTCTCTATGGGGGTGCCACAGGGTTCAATTCTCGGGCCGACTCTCTTCTCTGTATATATCAATGATGTTGCTCTTGCTGCGGGCGATTCCCTGATCCACCTCTACGCAGACGACACCATTCTATATACTTTCGGCCCGTCATTGCACACTGTGCTATCTAACCTCCAAACAAGCTTCAATGCCATACAACACTCCTTCCGTGGCCTCCAACTGCTCTTAAACACTAGTAAAACCAAATGCATGCTTTTCAACCGATCGCTGCCTGCACCTGCATGCCCGACTAGCATCACCACCCTGGATGGTTCCGACCTAGAATATGTGGACATCTATAAGTACCTAGGTGTCTGGCTAGACTGCAAACTCTCCTTCCAGACTCATATCAAACATCTCCAATCGAAAATCAAATCAAGAGTCGGCTTTCTATTCCGCAACAAAGCCTCCTTCACTCACGCCGCCAAGCTTACCCTAGTAAAACTGACTATCCTACCGATCCTAGACTTCGGCGATGTCATCTACAAAATGGCTTCTAACACTCTACTCAGCAAACTGGATGCAGTCTATCACAGTGCCATCCGTTTTGTCACTAAAGCACCTTATACCACCCACCACTGCGACTTGTATGCTCTAGTCGGCTGGCCCTCGCTACATATTCGTCGCCAGACCCACTGGCTCCAGGTCATCTACAAGTCCATGCTAGGTAAAGCTCCGCCTTATCTCAGTTCACTAGTCACGATGGCAACGCCCATCCGTAGCACGTGCTCCAGCAGGTGTATCTCACTGATCATCCCTAAAGCCAACACCTCATTTGGCCGCTTTTTTGTTCCAGTACTCTGCTGCCTGTGACTGGAACGAATTGCAAAAATCGCTGAAGTTGGAGACTCTTATCTCCCTCACCAACTTCAAACATCAGCTATCTGAGCAGCTAACCGATCGCTGCAGCTGTACATAGTCTATTGGTAAATAGCCCACCCATTTTCACCTACCTCATCCCCATACTGTTTTTATTTATTTACTTTTCTGCTCTTCTGCACACCAATATCTCTACCTGTACATGACCATCTGATCATTTATCACTCCAGTGTTAATCTGCAAACTTGTAATTATTCGCCTACCTCCTCATGCCTTTTGCACACATTGTATATAGACTCCCCCTTTGTTTTCTACTGTGTTATTGACTTGTTAATTGTTTACTCCATGTGTAACTCTGTGTTGTCTGTTCACACTGCTATGCTTTATCTTGGCCAGGTCGCAGTTGCAAATGAGAACTTGTTCTCAACTAGCCTACCTGGTTAAATAAAGATGAAATAAAAAAATAATAAAAAAGGTTGAAGAGGCGCTGCTGCGACTTCTTCACGATGCTGTCTGTGTGGGTGGACCAATTCAGTTTGTCTGTGATGTGTATAGGGGGGTCAATGTGGATAGGGGGGTGTTCCCTCTGCTGTTTCCTGAAGTCCACAATCATCTCCTTAGTTTTGTTGACGTTGAGTGTGAGGTTATTTTCCTGACACCACACTCCGAGGACCCTCACCTCCTCCCTGTAGGCCGTCTCGTCGTTGTTGGTAATCAAGCCTACCACTGTTGTGTCGTCCGCAAACTTGATGATTGAGTTGTAGGCATGCGTGGCCACGCAGTCGTGGGTGAACAGGGAGTACAGGAGAGGGCTCAGAACGCACCCTTGTGGGGCCCCAGTGTTGAGGATCAGCGGGGTGAAAATGTTGTTGCCTACCCTCACCACCTGGGGGCGGCCCGTCAGGAAGTCCAGTACCCAGTTGCACAGGGCGGGGTCGAGACCCAGGGTCTCGAGCTTGATGACGAGCTTGGAGGGCGCTATGGTGTTAAATGCCGAGCTGTAGTCGATGAACAGCATTCTCACATAGGTATTCCTCTTGTCCAGATGGGTTAGGGCAGTGTGCAGTGTGGTTGAGATTGCATCGTCTGTGGAACTATTTGGGCGGTAAGCAAATTTGAGTGGGTCTAGGGTGTCAGGTAGGGTGGAGGTGATATGGTCCTTGACTAGTCTCTCAAAGCACTTCATGACGACTGAAGTGAGTGCTACGAGGCGGTAGTCGTTTAGGTCAGTTACCTTCGCTTTCTTGGGAACAGGAACAATGGTGGCCCTCTTGAAGCATGTGGGAATAATAGACTGGGATAGGGATTGATTGAATATGCCCGTAAACACACCAGCCAGCTGGTCTGCGCATGCTCTGAGGGCGCGGCTGGGGATGCCGTCTGGGCCTGCAGCCTTGCGAGGGTTGACACGTTTAAATGTTTTCCTCACGTCAGCTGCAGTGAAGGAGAGTCCGCATGTTTTAGTTGCGGGCCGTGTCAGTGGCACTGTATTGTCCTCAAAGCGGGCAAAAAAGTAATGTAGTCTGCCTGGGAGCAAGACATCCTGGTCCGTGACTGGGCTGGTTTTCTTTTTGTAATCCGTGATTGACTGCAGACCCTGCCACACATACCTCTTGTGTCTGAGCCGTTGAATTGAGATTCTACTTTGTCTCTATACTGACGCTTAGCTTGTTTGATTGCCTTGCGGAGGGAATAGTTACACTGTTTGTATTCGGTCATGTTTCCGGTCACCTTGCCCTGATTAAAAGCAGTGGTTCGGGCTTTCAGTTTCACACGAATGCTGCCATCAATCCACGGTTTCTGGTTTGGGAATGTTTTAATCGTTGCTATGGGAACGACATCTTCAATGCACGTTCTAATGAACTTGCTCACCGAATCAGCGTATTCGTCAATGTTGTTGTCTGATGCAATACGAAACATATCCCAGTCCACGTGATGGAAGCAGTCTTGGAGTGTGGAATCAGATTGGTCGGACCAGCGTTGAACAGACCTCAGCGCGGGAGCTTCTTGTTTTAGTTTCTGTCTGTAGGCAGGGATCAACAAAATGGAGTCGTGGTCAGCTTTTCCGAAAGGAGGGCGGGGCAGGGCCTTATATGCGTCGCGGAAGTTAGAATAGCAGTGATCCAAGGTTTTTCCAGCCCTGGTTGCGCAATCGATATGCTGATAAAATTTAGGGAGTCTTATTTTCAGATTAGCCTTGTTAAAATCCCCAGCTACAATGAATGCAGCCTCCGGGTAAATGGATTCCAGTTTGCAAAGAGTCAAATAAAGTTAGTTCAGAGCCATCGATGTGTCTGCTTGGGGGGGAATATATACGGCTGTGATTATAATTGAAGAGAATTCCCTTGGTAGATAATGCGGTCGACATTTGATTGTGAGGAATTCTAAATCAGGTGAACAGAAGGACTTGAGTACCTGTATGTTGTTATGATCACACCACGTCACGTTAACCATGAAGCATACGCCCCCGCCCCTCTTCTTACCAGAAAGATGTTTGTTTCTGTCTGCGCGATGCGTGGAGAAACCAGTTGGCTGCACCGACTCCAATAGCATCTCTCCAGTGAGCCATGTTTCTGTGAAGCAAAGAACGTTAGTCTCTGATGTCCCTCTGGAATGCTACCCTTGCTCGGATTTCATCAACTTTGTTGTCAAGAGACTGGACATTGGCGAGAAGAATGCTAGGGAGTGGTGCACGATGTGCCCGTCTCCGGAGTCAGACCAGAAGACCGCTCCGTTTCCCCCTTTTACGAAGTCGTTTTTTGGGGTCGCCGGCTGGGATCCATTCCGTTGTCCTGGGTGAAAGGCAGAACACAGGATCCGCTTCACGAAAGTCATATTCTTGGTCGTACTGATGGTGAGTTGACGCTGCTCTTATGTTCAGTAGTTCTTCTCGACTGTATGTAATGAAACCTAAGATGACCTGGGGTACTAATGTAAGAAATAACAAGTAAAAAACAAAAAATGCATAGTTTCCTAGGAACGCGAAGCGAGGCGGCCATCTCTGTCGGCGCCGGAAGTTTTTTTGGATGTCTCTTTCCTCCGACACATTGGTGTGGCTGGCTTCTGGGTTAAGATGGCAGGTGTTAAGAAGCGTGATTTGGCAGGTCAAGCTTCTGAGGATGCATGACTCGACCTTAGCCTCTCCCGAGCCGTTGGGAGTTGCAGTGATGAGACAAGATCGCAATTGAATATCACAAAATTGGGGAGAAAAGGGGGCTAAAAAAAAGTTGGGAGTAGTTCAGAAAACCAGTCAGTATCTGGTGTGACCATGGTTTGTCTCATGCAGCTCTTCATCTCCTTTGCATAGAGTTGATCAGGCTGTTGATTGTGGCCTGTGAAATGTTGGAACACTCCTTTTTAATGGCTTTGTGAAATTGTTGGATATTGGTGGGAACTGGAACATGCTTTCGTACATAACCTCACTGCCACCATGGAGAACTCTGACAATGTTTACTTAAGCAAACCGAAGTTGTCAGGCCGGATCGGACGTACTGACCAATCCCCCAAAACAACGGAGGTGGCTTATGGTGTAAAAATGAACATCAATTCTCTGGTAACAGCTCTGGTGGACATTCTTGCAGGCAGCATGCCATTTGCAGGCTCCCTCAACTTGAGACATCTGTAGCATTGTGTTGTGACAAAACTGCATATTTTAGTGGCCTTTTATTGTCCCCCAGCACAAGGTTCACCTGTGTAGTGATCATGCTGTTTAATCAGTTTCTTGATATGCCACACCTGTCAGGTGGATGGATTGTCTTGGCAAAGGAGAAATGCTCACTAACAGGGATGTAAACACATTTGTGCCCAACATTTTATAGAAATAAGCTTTTTGTGAGTGGAATATTTCCGGGATCTTTTATTTCAGTACACGAAACATGGGACCAACACTTTACATGTTGCCTATATATTTTTGCTCAGTATATTTCACCTCTACCAAAGTGATAAGGATCACACTCCAAAAATGTACTGATAAGACATACTGTGTTTTCCTGAAATAGCCCAAGTTCAGACTGAGCGCTCTATAATTCCACCATTCCATTATCCTGTATCTGGTTAAATGGGATGTCATGTATGAACATTTTTTTAAATTTCAGAGCTATCAAACATTAAGCAAGAAATGCATGCAATGCGGCTACTCTTTTCCAAAAATGTTTTCCAAAAATAGCTATTTATACTATTTGATTGAACTTTGTTTTCATCCCTGAAGGATGGGCTAGTTCTTGGTGCTGACACCAGGGCCACAGAAGGCATGATTGTGGCAGATAAGAACTGCTCCAAGATCCACTACTCCCTGTCCACGGGCCATTTGCCTCGCGTGGGCACTGCCAACCGCATGCTCAAGCAGATGCTGTTCAGGTACACCACCCATCCAGTGTGAGAGTGCAATATTTGCTCATGATTATTTTCAGAATTCTTCAAGTTCTGTCAAGATGTTGGGATCTTGGCAGGACAGTAATTTTTAAGTTTTGCCATAGATTTTTGAAGCAGATTTAAGTCAGAACTGTAACTTTGCCACTCAGGAACATTCACTGACATCTTGGTAAGTATAGTGTAGATTATTTGGCCTTGTGTTGTAAGTTATTGTCCTGCTGAAAGGTGAATTCCTCTCCCAATCTCTTAGTATTTAGGCCAAAAAGTGTGTTGCTTTGCTGTGAATATTTGTATTCTGTATATGAGTTTTCTTCTTTTGGCCCAGCGTTGTCTGGGTTTGGCCGGTGTAGGTTGTCATTGTAAATAAGAATTTGTTCTTCGCTGACTTGCCTAGTTAAATAAAGGTTCAATTTAAGTTGAATCTGTGCTTGAAATTCAATACTTGACTGATGGACCTTACATATGTATGTATTGGGGGTCAAAGGAAGGGTTAGTCATTCGAAAATCATGTCAAACCCTATTATATGTAACTTATTATGGGGGTTGTTACTCTTGAACTAATTTAGGCTTGCCTAAACAAAGGGGCTGAATATTTGTGCAACGATTATATTTTAATTTAAAAAAACACAAGTTGAACAAATCATCCTAAAATCATGGGCATTAATGTGGAATTGCCCCCCCTCCTGCTGCTTAACAGCCTCTACTCTTCTGGGAAGGCTTTCCAATAGATGTTGGAATATTTTCTGCAGGGACTTGCTGGAGCGTGATTCATCACTCCAGAGAACACATTTCCACTGCTCCAGAGTCCAATGGCGGCAAGCTTTACACCAGTCCAACCGACACTTGGCATTGTACGTGGTGATCTTAGGCTTGTGTGCGGCTGCACAGCCATGGAAACCGATTTCATGAAGCTCCCGACTAACAGTTCTTGTGCTGACGTTGCTTCCAGAGGCAGTTTGGAACTCAGTAGTAGTGAGTGTTGCAACCGAGGGCAGGCATTTTTTTCTTTACGCGCTACAGCACTCAGTGGTCCCATTTGTGCACTTGTGTGGCCTACCACTTTGTGACTAAGCCATTGTTGCTCCTAGATGTTTCCACTTCACAATAACAGCACAGTTGATCAGGGCAGAAATTTGACGAACTGACTTGTTGGAAAGATGGCATTCTATGACGGTGTCACGTTGAAAGTAACTGAGTTCTTCAGTAAGGCCATTTCACAGCAAATGTTAACCTATGGAGATTGCATGGCGATGTGCTCGATTTTATACACCTGTCAGAAACGGGTGTGGCTGAAATTGCCGAATCCACTGATTTGAAGCGGTGGTCACATAGTTTTGTGAATGTATTGTATATTCTTCCACTTTGACATTAGAGTATTTTTTTAGTCGACTGATCTATTGTTTGGTTGATAGGCTGTTGTTCGAGCAAGATTTCTTTAGTCGAGCAGTCGCAATTATCATTTTCATTGTGTACAGGACACCTGTCTGATTGACTCCTGTCTCAGTGGACTAATCCATTGCGGAAGCCACAGGGATGGCACAGTCCATCACTCTGAGACATGATACTGAAATAATGGTGCATCACTAATCAATCTAATATTTTATAACAAATGTACTTTCTCCCGCGTTGAATGTGATCGCTGTCCTCGTTTCTGGAACATAATCTTCAGTGCGCCGTAGAATTGGTGTCTTTCCCTATGTTGCTATGTGCATAATTGCAAAAATAACCAGCATATTGGGATTGAGAACAATGTGGGTTGCCTTAAGCCCTATTCGGACACGATTTGTTTTACTGGGGGTGATCGATTATTGTAATTATCTGCTCATGCCCAAACACCACATCTGTAATTTCATTCCCGTCCGAATCAGCCATGTCAGTAATTTGTACATGGCAGGAGAGTAACAGATCCAGCCAGAGTAACCTACTGTTTGGTGAACTCCAAGGTCCTCTGATAATACTAGTCCCATGTGAATCAGCCATGTCAGTAATTTGTACATGGCAGGAAAGTAACAGATCCAGCCAGAGTAACCTACTGTTTGGTGAACTCCAAGGTCCTCTGATAATACTAGTCCCATGTGAATCAGCCATGGCAGTAATTTGTACATGGCAGGAGAGTAACAGATCCAGCCAGAGTAACCTACTGTTTGGTGAACTCCAAGGTCCTCTGATAATACTAGTCCCATGTGAATCAGCCATGTCAGTAATTTGTACATGGCAGGAGAGTAACAGATCCAGCCAGAGTAACCTACTGTTTGGTGAACTCCAAGGTCCTCTGATAATACTAGTCCCATGTGAATCGACATCCCTGTGTTTTCAGAGAAATGTCTGAGTTTGGCAGGTGTTGCTCACGGTTTGAGCAAGAGAACAATAACTGATTTGATAAATTGAACCAAGTGCTACACATAGCCTATATATGATGGGCCTACGTGTATTAACTTACACAGTGAATGCTTTTGTTCATATGTTTTGTGTGTATGAATTGAATATTGCCAAATGCACCAGTAAAAAATATTATGGCTATTTAATGTAACCCTTGCTGTTAATAGATTGCAAAGCAGCATACAAGCATTCACTTTTGCATCCATAGCCTTAAAACGCATCTCAAGTGCACTGTTTAGCTCACATCTGAAGGGCTGGGGGGCATTTACGACATATACTGCAGATTGCTAAAATATCCTAATGATTATGATCACACTTCCTCAATTCAAATATTATGGCGACACTATATCAAAGATGGAATGGGTTAGAAACTTGGGAACCTTGAGTGGGTCGAAAGAACAGGATGACTCTTGGTCGACATACGTTTTTAATTTTTTTATAGGAGACAGCCCTAGAAGAAATCTGAGGGGGTCTGAATTATTTTGCAATGTACTTTATGTATCAAAGGAATGGGAACCTGAAATCAACTGTACCTGTAACAGTAATACTGGGTGTCTATCAATTGAAAAGTAGTAGGGCCCTATGGAATCATGGAATCCAGACATTAAAATAGAATTCAACAATGTAAAAAAAAATTGTAGGGAATCAACTAAATGTTTTTAACTTATTAGTTTGCCTAGTTGATTTGCCCAGTTGATTTGCCCTAGTTAAGAAATGAACAAAATGCATCAGTGATTCATATTTTCCTGCAACTTTCTGAAACGACACAGGAATGACCCTGTTTGTGTGTGCGGTGTGCGCGTATGTCAACAGCAGTGGTCACCAACTGGGCGATCAACTGGTTGATCTCCAAGGCATTCCTAGTCAATCGCCAAACATTTCTGTAAAAACCCAAGGATAAAGCCTGCGTTCCTATACATTTTTTATTCATCTCGCGCTGTTGGTGGTTGGTGCACCGGATTCAGCTGCACTGCTTCCAGGTAGGCAAAGTGTTACCATTTTTAACCATTTCATGTGTCTAGGTACAAACTTTGCCTTGCCGACGGGCCCTGAGAGGAAATCAAGTGCACTATAGGCCTACCGCTGGCAAAATGGATGGCTCAGATGACCGTGTCTGCAGCGACGTAGCAGGCATAAAAGAAGGCTAAAGCAAAGCTGATACTATGAGATGTCAAAACGTTTAAAATCCCTGCAGCTGCGTCGATGCACACTCCACAGAGAGGAAGTGGCGAAGCAAGTGCTTTCACTCTCGCCAAAAATCTGTCCAAAATAAGCCCAATGCTTTTCTATGGGCTTATTTTGGACCTAAGCTTGTCGTCTGCCTTTGGGACAACCACTCCTATTGTAAAGGCGGAGATATAAGCATCTTGTTGTTAATATATATAGGTCTCTGCTCTCCATAAAACCAGCCAGCCATACAAACCGCCTTCCCTCCTGCTCCTAGGTATCTAAACTGCAGTTTCCTTTTATTCAGGATTGGAAATATTTTAGTAGCCTATTTTAAATAGTTTTTGTTGAGCTAGGGTAAAGCGACTGCCATACCCAATTGACACCCCTGTTTGCATCCTCAGATACCAAGGCCACATCGGTGCTGCCCTGGTTCTGGGTGGAATGGACTGCAATGGTCCCCACCTCTACAGCATCTACCCCCACGGCTCCACCGACAAGCTGCCCTACGTCACCATGGGTGAGTCTGCGAGCTAATACTTACTGTTACTCCTCTTGCTCTCATTTCGTTCCAACTATTTTTCTTGTAATCTGTTGCTCTCCATCTCCTACCCTCTTTCTCTCTCCTTTTCCCCACATCACTTTGTATCCCTCTTCTCGCACTCTACATCTGCACTCTTGCTCTCTCTCGGATTATCACTTTGTTTGGAGGTGCTTCAGACCTCAGATACCTGGACTATCTGCATTGAACTCTTTTGACAGTGTTTGCCACATACGCTGCTGCTACTGCATATTATCTATCTATCCTGTTGCCTTGTCAACTTACCCCTAATCTCAGTTACCCAGAAGTTTAATGATTGCGTAGTATGTCACTTCCCGTGTAACTTCTGGGGGGATGTGTTGTGAAATTGTGATTTCCGTTGTGTGAAGGAAGAAGCGAAGTCTCCTCCCTCGCAAAAGGAAACACTCTGCCAATTCCCTTCTTTCTGCTATTTCACCCTTGTTTATGATATGTGTGAACACGCGCCAACTAGTAAACATGTGATTGAAGATGTTTTCAACACAGCTATTTCAAATCTTGGCAGTGTCCATTCAATCCCTGTTGTTTATGCCACTGCAACAGTTCTTAAATATTTTGACTGGCAAAGAGGACGTTTTAGCATGCTTGCCAACTGGCTATGGCAAAAGTTGAATATATCAAGCGATGAATGGAAAAAGTTGTTCAAACCTCCATGTTCAGCAAGCTGTTGATAAGACTGCCAGTGGAAGAAGTGCACACTGTTGTTCACCGGTAAGTCTACATTAAATGAACTCCTTCCTGGCTAGACATTGGCATTACAGCTAGCTAACTATCATTCACTCTGCTTTACTATCAACTGGCCAGCTCTATCGGGCAGCTTTGAGATGCGAGGGAAAGCAAATATGTTTGCTAGCTATCCATCTAATTGATGGAGTTGAGAAAATACCATTAAGATTAACTTGTTCGCTAGATTGAATCTGCTGGGGGAAAGCTAGCTAACGTTAATTCCCACCATCAGTCTTGAGTTGAGTTCACCTTAACTAGCTAAGTGGACTGTAGCTGGGTTTATAAAAAATAACTAGCTATATTTTAAAGACTTGTTCAAACTACTTTGTTCCCCTGTCTATTGTTGAATTGGCAATCTATCTAAATGCCCTCCTGATTTTACTGCAGCTGTGTTTTTAAGATCATTAGGCTGGTTTAGGCTTGTGCACATTTACCTGAGTGTTTCATTAGTTAGCTCAATTACTGACTGGCTAGGGTAATTCTTATTCATCTGGCAATTCAGGTGGAGAGGGAGAAAGCAGAGTGCCGCGGACAGACCAGGGGCCGTATTCACAAAGCATCTCAGAGTAGCAGTACTGATTGTGGATCAGTTTTGCCTTTTACGATCACAATGAATATGATTACATTGCCAAGGGGAAGCTGGTCCATGATTGCTATTCCTATACTTAAGACACTTTGTGAATATGGTCCTGGAATAAAGCTGTTGCCTAATACCTTGCACAGCCGTCGTTTCACAACAGGATCCTGGAGGTATTATTCAATGCCTATTAACTGAATATAAGTGAATTTTGATTTATTGATGACACTAACAAATAGGTAGCATGTACTGTTGATGAAAAATTCAAACATGGCTTTGGTGATGAGAGGTACATGATGCATTTGTCATCTCCCTATCAGGCCACTGCATGCAGTGACGTGGGCCTCGATGGTGGAATCTTCAAGTTGCCTTACTAAATACTGCTGCCTTCGGTGCTACCAGAAGCAAGGGCCTTACCTGGGAGCACAGCAACAGTCTCTCTCACAGCCATTCTGTCAACATGTATTGTATGTAACTACTCAAATTCTTAGAAAGTACTATGGGAAAAAGCACCGACTTAGAGTACAGACCCCTTCCCTATTTCCACATTTTGTTACGTTACAGCCTAGTTCTAAAATGGATAAACGAATATATAATTCATCAATCTACACAAAATACCCCATAATGACTTTGCAAAAAACTAAAGGCCTGTTTATGCTAATGCATAAACAAAACGGAAATATTATTTACATAAGTATTCAGACCCTTTGCTATGAGACTTGAAATCGGGTGCATCCTGTTTTGTTGATCATCCTTGAGATGTTTCTACAAATTGATTTTGAGTCCACCTGTGTTTTAATGAAATTTGTCGGACATGATTTGGGAATACACACAGCTGTCTATATAAGGTCCCACAGTTGACAGTGCATGTCAGAGCAAAAACCAAGCCATGAGGTCGATGGAATTGTCCGACCATCTGCAGCACTCCACCAATCAGTCCTTTATGGTTTAGTGGCTAGACGGAAGCCCCTCAGTAAAAGGGACATGACAGCCCGACTAAGATTCTCTGGTCTGGTGAAACCAAAGTTGAATTCTTTAGCCTGAATGCCAAGTGTCACGTATGGAGGAATCCTTGGGGTGTCGGTTCACCTTCCAACAGGACAACGACCCTAAGCACACAGCCAAGACAATGCAGGAGTGGCTTCGGGAGAAGTCTCTGAATTTCCTTGAGTGGCCCAGCCAGAGCCCAGACTTGAACCAGATCAAACATCTCTTGAGAGACCTGAAAATAGCTGTGCAGCAACACTCCCCATCCAACCTGACCGAGCTTGAGAGGATCTGCAGAGAAGAATGGGAGCAACTCCCCAAATACAGGTGTGCCAAGCTTGTAGCGTCATACCCAAGACTTGAGGCTGTAATCTTTGCCAAAGTTGCTTCAACAAAGTACTGAGTAAATGCTTATGTACATTTTAATATTTCTGTTTTTTATTTTGTATAAATATGCTAAAGCTGCTTTTGCTTTCTTATGGGGTATTGTGGAAAAACAGCTTCTTAATACATTTTAGAATAATAATAAACTTAACAAAATGTGAAAGTTGGGGGGTCTGAACTTTATGAATGCACTGAACAGAAATATAAACCCAACATGCAACTATTTCAAAGATTTGACTGAGTTCATAAGTAAATCAGTTAATTGAAAGGCCCTAATGGATTTCACATGACTGGGAATGACATACCTGGTAACCAATACCTTTTGCCTCATGCAGTGCAACATCTCCTTCGCATAGAGTAGATCACGCTGTTGATTGTGGCCGGGGAATGTTGTTCCACTCCTAAATGGCTCTGTGAAGTTGCTGGGAACTGGAACACTGTCGTACATGTCGATCTAGAGCATCCCGAACGTGCTCAACTGGTGACACGTCTGGTTAGTATGCAGGCCATTGAAGAGCTTGGACATTTTCAGCTTCCAGGAATTGTGTACAGATCCTTGTGACATGGGGCCGTGCATTATCATACTGAAACATGAGGTGATGGCGGCGGATGAATGACACGACAATGGGACTCAGGATCTTCTCACTGTATCTCTGTGCATTCAATTTCCATTAATAAAATGCAATTGTGTTGGTTGTCAGTATCTTACGCTTGCCCATGGAGCACTCTATTCATAACGATGACATCAGCAAACTGCTCCCCCACACAATTGCTACACAGAAACCACAGTTGTCTACTCCATTGTCAACACCTCAATCATATCATTAGGGCAATATAAGTATCTTTAATAATACAATTTATGCATCATGATATTATTAGCTTTTTGGACCAGAATGAGTCTCTACTACCTATTGTTCCTGCAGTAAGGATTCAAACTCTTCATCAATAGTTTTCATAATTTATTTTCAGATAATTGCTGAAAAAGCAGCAGTAGCCTACCAGTATGAAAATTAGGGAGCCAAAGGAACGACTCTCTCGCCATTTCGGTTCCGTTTATCTAAAAGATCCGCTATTCATTCGCAAACCACTCATCACTTGACTACAATGGCGAACAAGTCACTTTAGCTGCCACTGGCAATTCTCGACATGGGTTTCGACTCCTAGGAAAATACAAACAAGATTTGGTAGGATTTATGAATAACAAAGGGATATAGGAGATGGAATTCAGTCAATTCGACACCTTTTTATAAACTAGTCAACACAAGCTGTTCGGTCATTCATCAAAGAACAGTAAATAGCCTATGCGTGCCAACTCCGTGGCTGACTGTAGGCCTATGAAAATAAATGAATGTGCCACAAAATAATACGTAGATTTCAACTCATCGTTACCACATACAGTTGAAGTCGGAAGTTTACAGACACATTTAAACTCAGTTTTTCACAATTCCTGATTTTAATCTGAGTAAAAATTCCCTATTTTAGGTCAGTTAGGATCACCACTTTATTTTAAGAATGTGAAATGTCAGAATAATAGTAGAGTGATTTATTTGAGTTTGAGTTTATTTATTTTTTACAGGGACAGTGCACATTAATCAACATTTCAGTAAAAGTGCCGGTTTTAGCCAGCCGGCTAATTTTCAACCGCAGTCCCTGGGCAGGTTATTAAAAACAATTACAATATAGACAATAGCAACATAGGACAAGCAAGACATAGCATACAGACAGAGCAACATAGGACAAGCAAGACGTAGCATACAGACAGAGCAACATAAAACAAAAAGCAGCAAGACAAAATTCATAAAAGCAACAAAGTGTTTCCACACCTCACAAGCTACAGACAACAGACAACATGGAGAGTGGCAACACACAGCTAGGGACCATGTTCACAAATCTGATTGACCTTTAGCCATGTCTTCAAGCATTTTGTGAAAGTGTGATATGTGGTGCAGTTATGTGTGTCTGATGGCAGTGTATTCCAGACATGGGAAGCTCTCACAGAGAATGCAGATTTACTAAAGGTGCTTTTCCTTAGGGGAACTATACAGTCACCTCTCATGGCAGACCTTGTGGATCTGCTGCCATATGTCTGGGTTTTCTGTTTAACAAAAATATTGAGTGGAGGGGGAGCCAGGCCATTGAGGATCTTGAATACAAGACATGCGTCGGTGTATTGCAAAAGATTTTCCCAACTCAAGAGCTCATGCTTTCTAAGGATGTGACAATGATGATGGCTATTGGGCTTCCTATCAAGCACTTTGAGAGCCTGTTTGTAGACAGACTGAATAGGTTTTAATGTTGTACAGCAAGCTTGGGCCCAACTAGTCAAGCAGTATGTTAAGTGGGGGAGTATCATAGATTTCAAGTGCAGTTTTGCTACCTCTGTAGTCAAACAATTTCGTATAAATCGGAAATTAGCTAGGTTGAATTTGGTTATTTGAATTACCTTTTTCACATGCTTTTTAAAAGAGAGGTTGGAATCAAGTATGATGCCAAGGTATTTCACCTTTAATTTCTTTCATCACATTCCCAGTGGGTCAGAAGTTTACATACACTCAATTAGTATTTGGTAGCATTGCCTTTAAATTGTTTAACTTGGGTCAAATGTTTCAGGTAGCCTTCCACAAGCTTCCCACAATAAGTTGGGTGAATTTTTGGCCCATTCCTCCTGACAGAGCTGGTGTATCTGAGTCAGGTTTGTAGGCTTCCTTGCTCGTACACGCATTTTCAGTTCTGCCCCAACATTTTCTATATGATTGAGGTCTGGGCTTTGAGATGGCCACTCCAATACCTTGACTTTGTTGTCCTTGAGCCATTTTGCCACAACCTTGGAAGTATGCTTGGGATCATTGTCCATTTGGAAGACCTATTTGCGAGCAAGCTTTAACTTCCTGACTGATGTCTTGAGATGTTGCTTCAATATATCCACACAATTTTCCATTCCTCATGATGCAATCTATTTTGTGAAGTGCACCGGTCTCTCCTGCAGCAAAGCACCCCCACAGCATGATGCTGCCACCCCCGTGCTTCACAGTTGGGATGGTGTTCTTCGGCTTGCAAGCATTCCCCTTTTTCCTCCAAACATAACGATGGGCATTATGGCCAAACAGTTCTATTTTAGTTTTTTTAGACCAGAGGACATTTCTCCAAAAAGTATGATCTTTGTCCACATGTGCAGTTGCAAACCGTAGTCTGGCTTTTTTTATGGTGGTTTTGGAGCAGTGGCTTCTTCCTTGCTGAGCGGCCTTTCAGGTTATGTTGATATAGGACTCGTTTGACTGTGGATATGGATACTTTTGTACCTGTTTCCTCCAGCATCTTCACAGGGTCCTTTGTTGCTGTTCTGGGATTGATTTGCACTTTTAGCACCAAAGTACATTCATCTCTAGGAGACAGAATGCGTCTCCTGCCTGAGCGGTTTGTACTTTCGTACTATTGTTTGTACAGATGAACGTGGTACCTTCAGGCGTTTGGAAATTGCTCCCAAGGATGAAGCAGACTTGTTGAGGTCTACAATTTTTTTTCTGAGGTCTTGGCTGATTTTCCCATGATGTTAAGCAAAGAGGCACTAAGTTTGAAGGTAGGCCTTGAAAGACATCCACAGGTACACCTCCAATTGACACAAATTATGTTAATTAGCCTATCAGAAGCTTCTAAATCAATGACATTTTCTGGAATATTCCAAGCTATTTAAAGGCACAGTCAACTTGGTGTATGTAAACTTCTGACCCACTGCAATTGTGATTACAGTCAATTTTTTGTGAAATAATCTGTCTGTAAACAATTGTTGGAAAAATGACATGCTCAAAGTAGTTGTCCTAATCAACTTGTCAAAACTATACTTTGTTAAATTCTTTCGGAACATTGGCACGCTAGCGTCTCGGCTCGACATTTTCCGGTGCAATTGTAGAGCGCGAAATTCAAATGACATAAATAGTAACATTAAACATTCATGAAAATATCGTACATCATTTAAAAGCTTTACTACTTGTTAATCCAGCCGCGTTGTCACATTTCAAAAAGGATTTACGGCGAAAGCACACCATGCGATTATCTGAGGACAGCGCCCCGCACACAATAGCATTACATACATTTTCCAACCAAGCAGAGGCGTCACGAAAGTCAGAAATAGTGATAAAATAAATCACTTACCTTTGAAGATCTTCATCTGGTTGCAATCACAAGGGTCCCAGCTACATAACAAATGGTCCTTTTTGTTCGATAAAGTCCTTCATATCCCAAAAGATTATGTTTCATTGGTGCGCTAGACTCAGTAATCCACTGGTTTCCCTCGTTCAAAATACATACAAATGAATCCCGTAAGTTACCAATAAACTTCTTCCAAACATATCAAACAGCTTTCCTAATCAATCCTCAGGTACCCTAATATATGTAAATAAACGATCAAATTTAAGACGCAGCATACCGGAGACCATTACCAGAGGTAAATAACGACGTACGCGTACTCTCCGGTACGCGCAACAAACACTCCAACCAAAATGGAAGCCACTTACTAAAACTACAAATTCTAGCTCATTTTTCAAAAAACAATCCTGAAACTCTTTCTAAAGACTGTTGACATCTAGTGGAAGCCCTAGGAACTGCAATCTGGGAGGTCTTCCTTTTATACTCCCATTGACAGCCATAGTTATGAAGGGTGAGCTGAAGATAAAAAATTCTGGATGGATTTTCCTCATGTTTTCGCCTGCCATATCAGTTCTGTTATACTCACAGACATTAGAGACTTTAGAAACGTTTGCGTTTTCTTTCCAATACTACCAATTATATGCATATCCTAGCTTCTGGGCCTGAGTAACAGGCATTTTACTTTGGGTGCCTCATTCATCCAAACTTCTGAATACTGTCCCCTAGCCCGAAGAAGTTATTAAGATGAAATTTGTGGAGTGGTTGAAAAACAAGTTTTAATGACTCCATTGGGTCAGCAATGACCAAGCGGCATAGGAAAGATGCAATAGAGGGTATTTAATAGAGTGTATACATATGGGATATGTAAACATTAATAAAGTGACTAGTGAAATCATTGGCCACTCTAACAAATGGATTAAGACTTTATGTAGGCAGCAGCCTCTTTGTGTTTAGTGATGGCTATTTAACAGTCTGATGGCCTTAGCAATTTCAGTCTCTTGGTCCCAGCTTTGATGCACCTGCACTGACCTCGCCTTCTGGATGGTAGCGGGGTGAACAGGCAGTGGCTTGGGTGGTTGTCATTGATGATCTTGTGACATCGGGTGCTGTAGTTGTTCTGTTGACGTTGGGTGAGGTTGTTTTTCTGACTCCACACACCAAGTGCCCTCACCTCCCTGAAGGCTGTTGTTGTTGTTGGTAATCAAGGCTTCTACTGTTGTGTGGTCTGTAAACTTGATGATTGAGGCGTGCATGGCCACGCAGTCATGGGTGAACTGGGAGTACAGGAGAGGGGGCTGAGTACGCACCCTTTTGGGGCCCCAGTGTTGAGGATCAGCGAAGTGGATATGTTGTTTCCTACCTTCACCACCTGGGGGTGGCCAGTCGGGAAGGCCAGGACCCAATCGCACAGGATGGGGTTGAGACCCAGGGCCTCAAGCTTAATGATGAGCGTGGAGGATAGTATGGTTTTGAATGCTGAGCTGTAGTCAAAGAACAGCATTCTAACATAGGTATTCCACTTGTCCAGATGGGATTGGGCAGTGTGATGGCGATTGCATCGTCTGTGGATCTATTGGGGTAGGTATGCAAATTGTAGTGGGTCTAGGGTGACTGGTAAGGTGGGGGTGATATGATCCTTGAATAGTTTCTCAAAGCACTTAATGACAGAAGTGAGTGCTTCAGGGCGATTAGTCATTTAGTTCAGTTACCTTTGCCTTCTTGGCTACAGGAACAATGATGGTCATCTTGAAGCATGTGGGGACAGCAGACTTGGATAGGGAGATGACGTGGCTCTGAGGACGCAGCTATGGATGCTGTCTTGGCCGGCAGCCTTGCGAGCGTTGACACATTTTAAATGCCTTACTCACGTCAGCCAATGAGAAGGAAAGCCCGCAGTCCTTGGTAGCGGGCCGCGTCGGTGGCACTGTATCTTCAAAGCGGGCAAAGAAGGTGTTTAGTTTGTCAGGAAGCAAGATGTCGGTTTCCGTGACGTGGCTGATTTTCTTTTTGTAGTCTGTGCTTGTCTGCCACATGCGTCTCGTGTCTGAGCAGTTGAATTGCGACTCCGCTTTGTCCCTATACTGACATTTTGCATGTTAGATTGCCTTGCGGAGGGAATAACTACAGTTTGTATTGAGCCATATTCCCAGTAATCTTTCCATGGTTAAATGCATTGGTTCGCCCTTTCAGTTTTGCACGAATGCCGCCATCTATCCACGGTTTCTGGTTAGGGGAGGTTTTAATAGTCCTTATAAACTCACTCACCGAATCAGCCTTTAAATTTATATTACTCTGAGGCTACCTGAAACATGTCCCAGTCCGCGTGATCAAAACAATCTTGAAGTGTGGATTCCTATTGGTGTGACAACCAACGAGAATTCTCTTTGGAGATAATGTGGTCGGCATTGTAAGGAATTCTACGTCAGGTGAACAGAAGGATTTGATTTCCTGTATGTTACAATTACATCATGAGTCAATCATGAAACATACACCCTTCTTTATCCCCGAGAGATGTTTATTCCTGTCGGCGCAACGTACGAACAATCCGTGGCTGTACCGACTCCAATAGCATGTCCCCAGAGAGCCTTATAGGACACATCACATCTATACTCTTCTGTAAACTGGGCATTTCTGTATACCAGTTGCAAGACCCACTGGTTAACTTCTTCGATATAGGGGGCGCTCTTTTAATTTTTGGATGAAAAACGTTCCCGTTTTAAACAAGATATTTTGTCACGAAAAGATGCTCGACTATGCATATAATTGACAGCTTTGGAAAGGAAACACTGACGTTTCCAAAACTGCAAAGATATTGTCTGTGTGCCACAGAACTGATGTTACAGGCGAAACCCAGATAAAAATCCAATCAGGAAGTGCTGCATTTTTTTAAACCGCCTCATGCCAATGACTCCTTATATGGCTGTGAAGGAGCTAGGAGTCAGCTTACGTTTTCCACGTTTTCCCCAAGGTGTCTACAGCATTGTGACGTATTTGTAGGCATATCATTGGAAGATTGACCATAAGAGACTACATCTACCAGGTGGTCGCTTGGTGTCCTCCGTTGCAATTATTGTGTAATCTCCAGCTGCAGTATTTTTCCGTTTGCTTCTGATGAGAAGCCAACTGCCACCACTGATAGATTATCGAATAGATATGTGAAAAACACCTTGAGGATTGATTCTAAACGATGTTTGCCATGTTTCTGTCGATATTATGGAGCTAATTTGGAAAAAAGTTTGGTGTTGTAAGTGACTGCATTTTCCGGTCTTTTTCTTAGCCCAACGTGATGAACAAAATGGACCTATTTCGTCTACACAAATAATATTTTTGGAAAAAATGAACATTTGCTATCTAACTAAGAGTCTCGTCATTGAAAACATCTGAAGTTCTTCAAAGGTAAATTATTTTATTTGAATGCTTTTCTTGTTTTTGCGAAAATGTTGCCTGCTGAATGCTAGGCTTAATGCTATGGTAGGCTATCAATACTCTTACACAAATGCTTGTGTAGCTTTGGTTGAAAAGCCTATTTTGAAAATCTGAGATGAGTGTTGTTAACAAAAGGCTAAGCTTGTGTTTGAACATATTTATTTAATTTAATTTGCGATTTTCATGAATAGGAAACGTTGCGTTATGGTAATGAGCTTGAGGCTATGATTACGCTCCCGGATACGGGATTGCTTGTCGCTAGAGGTTAATGCTTATTTTTAAAACGGTCTTTGGCCTCACTCCCCCATCTGAGGTATTTACTACAGCCCTCATCCTCCACATACAACACCCGCTCTGCCATTCACATTCTGTTAAAGGTCCCCAAAACACACATCCCTGGGTCGCACGTCTTTTCAGGATTGGACCATTTTCCAATCCTGCTAAGCATTCAAAATGTAATGAGTACTTTTAAGTACCAAGGAAAATGGTACAATTCATGTAAAAAGTACAGTATTTTCTTTAGGAATGTGAAGTAAAAGTTGTCAAAAATAGTAAAGGACAGATACCAAAAAAAATTACTTAAGTAGTACATGGAATTATGTTTACTTTACACCACTGCTCCATTGAGAATTCCCACACTGCCATGTGTCAGAATGACTATTCTAATTCTATAGTTAGCTAGAATATAATAGTGGGAACTTTGAATACAGTGTTTGAGATGACGACAAATGAAAATGCCAGGAAGGAATAATTGTGACATGGTAGGAACTAAAGTGTTTCCTATGGGACACTAAGTCTTGTCTTCATTGCATGTTTTCTCTAAGCTACTTCATGTAGCTAACATTCTTGCTTTGCAAATTCCTTTTTGATTTAGAAGAGACTGTTGCACAAACAACATGCTGATTTTGGTCTACACTCTCACTGGTATTAATTATCAGGCTGTAATAGCTAGCTATGTTTGATCTTACTCAGTATAATATTAAGTATCATATTAAGAAGCAACGTGAAAACAGCATTGTTGTCATCAACATTGTTACATGTGCTGCATTGAACATGCAGACTGAACTCAAGTGTCTAGTGGTTGAGGAACATCAAATTTATTTTATTTAACCTTTATTTAACCAGGTTGAGAACAAGTTCTCATTTACAATTGCGACCTGGCCAAGATAAAGCAAAGCAGTTCGACACATACAACAACACAGAGTTACACATGGAGTAAAACAAACATACAGTCAATAATACAGTAGAAAAATAAGTCTATGAGCAAATGAGGTGAGAAGGGAGGTAAAGGAAAAAACAGGCCATGGAGGCAAAGTAAATACAATATAGCAAGTAAAACACTGGAATGGTATATTTGCAGTGGAAGAAAGTGCAAAGTAGAGAGAAATAATGGGGTGCAAAGGAGCAAAATAAATAAATACAGTAGGGGGGAGAGGTAGTTGTTTGGGCTAAATTATAGATGGGCTATGTACAGGTGCAGTAATCTGTGAGCTGCTCTGACAGCTGGTGCTTAAAGCTAGTGAGGGAGATATGCGTTTCCAGTTTCAGAGATTTTTGTAGTTCGTTCCAGTAATTGGCAGCAGAGAACTGGAAGGAGAGGCAGTATTGGAGGCTATTTTGTAAATGACATCGCCGAAGTCAAGGATCGGTAGGATGGTCAGTTTTACAAGGATATGTTTGGCAGCATGAGTGAAGGATGCTTTGTTGCGAAATAGGAAGCCAATTCTAGATTTAACTTTGGATTGGAGATGTTTGATGTGAGTCTGGAAGGAGAGTTTTCAGTCTAACCAGACACCTAAGTATTTGTAGTTGTCCACATATTCTAAGTCAGAACCGTCGCGAGTGGTGATGCTGGACGGGCTGCCAGCTATCGATTGAAGGGCATGCATTTAGTTTTACTTGTATTTAATAGCAGTTGGAGGCCACAGAAGGAGAGTTGTATGGCATTGAAGCTTGCCTGGAGGGTTGTTAACAGTGTCCAAAGAAGGGCCAGAAGTATACAGAATGGTGTCGTCTGCGTAGAGGTGGATCAGAGACTCACCAGCAGCAAATGCACTCCTTTGAGTGAAAGGGGGCGTGGCTAGGTCTGTGTGGAAAGTGGCGTGGAGAGGGATGACTCAAGTAGCGAAGTAAACTACAAAAATTGACATTACACATGGCTTATCACATTTAACAAACCAAACATTAAAATATAGGTTTTGAAGGTAAAGTGAAAACACAAACCGATCCCTGCATCAATACCGGTAGATCATGAAATACGGTATACTGCCCAGCCCTATTTGTCATGTTGGGTTGCTACCATGCTGTGTCGGTGTCTTGGATCTCTCTTTATGTAGTGTTGTCTCTCTTGTCTTGATGTGTTTTTGTCCTATTTATTTTTTCATCCCAGCCCACATAGGCCTTTTGACTTTTGGTACGCCATCATTGTAAATAAGAATTTGTTCTTAACTGACTAGTTAAATAAAGGTAATAAAAAATGATTGAATAAAAGAACAAAATAACATGGAAGATCAAACCATAGCACTTTAGCCCCTCTGCTAACTAAAACCAATCTCTTCCATACTAAATGAGACTCAAGCTGTGGGAAAAGTGTTGCCGGCAGGAGTTAAAGCTAGTGGATATTATACCAAACAAAAGTATAAATGCATGTAAGTGTTAAACCCATGTTTTATGAGCTGAAAGTAGAGATCCCTGAAATTGTTCAAACGCACCAAAATGTTGTGCACAAATGTTTACATCCCTGTGAGGGAGTGTTTTTCCTTTGCCAAGATAATCCACCCACCTTGACACATGTGGCATATCAAGAAGCTGATTAAACAACATGGTCATTACACAGCTGAACCTTGTGCTTGAGAGAAAAGGTCACTAAAATGTGCAGTTTTGTCACACAACACAATGCCACAGATGTCTCAAGTTTTGAGGGAGCGTGCAATTCTCATGCTGACTGCAGGAATGTCCACCAGAGATGTTGCCAGAGAACAGAATGTTCATTTCTAAACCATAAGCCGCCTCCAACTTCGTTTTAGAGAATTTGGCAGTATGTCCAACCGGCCTCACAACCGCAGACCACTTGTAACCACGACAGCCCAGGACCTCCACATTCAGCTTTATCACCTGTGGGCTCATCTGAGACCAGCCACCCGGACAGCTGATAACTGTGAGTTTGCTCAACTGAAGAATTTCTGCACAAACTCAAAACTTCTACGGGAAACTCATCTGTGTGCTCGTCATCCTCACCTACTTCAGTGGGCAAATACTCACCTTCGATGGCCACTGGCACGATGGAGAAGTGTGCTCTTCACGGATAATTCCTGGTTCGAACTGTATCGGCCAGATGTCGGTGTGTATGGCATCGTGTGGGCGAGCGGTTTGCTGAAGTCAACGTTGTGAAAAGAGTGCCCCATGGTGGCGGTGGGGTATGGGCAGGCATAAGCTAAAATATAAATGCAACAATTTCTAAGATTTTACTGTGTTACAGTTAATATAAGGAAATTCATAAGACCCTAACCAATGGATTTCACATGACTGGGAATTTAGATATGCATCTGTTGGTCACAGACCCCTTTATAAAAATAAAGAGCGTGAATCAGTCAGTATCTGGTGTGACCACCATTGGCCTCATGCAATGCAACACATCTCCTTCGCCTAGAGTTGATCAGGCTGTTGATTGTGGAATGTTGTCCCACTCCTCTAATGGCTGTGCGAAGTTGCTGGATATTGGCGAGAACTGGAACACGCTGTTGTACACGTCGATCCAGAGCATCCCAAACATGCTCTTTGGGTGACATGTCATGTGAGTAGGCAGGCCATGGAAGAACTGGGACATTTTTAGTTTCCAGAAATTGTGTACAGATCCTTGCGACATGGGGCTGTGCATTATCATGCTGAAACATGAGGTGATGGTGGCGGATGAATGGCACGACAATGGACCTCATCATGGTATCTCTGCATTCAAATTGCCATTGATAAAATCAAATTGTTTGTCCGTAGCTTATGCCTGCCCATACCATAACCCCACCATGGGGCACTGTTCACAGCGTTGACATCGGCAAACCGCTCGCCCACAAGACGCTATACGAGGCCGGTTGGACAATCTGTCAAATTCTCTAAAACGACGTTGGAGCTGACTTATAGAAGAGAAATGAACATTCAATTCTCTGGCAACAGCTCTGGTGGACATTCCTGCAGTCAGCATGCCAGTTGTACGCACCCTCAACTTGAGACATCTATGCAAAACTGCACATTTTAGTGGCCTTTTATTGTCCCCAGCACAAGGTGCACCTGTGTAATGATCATGCTGTTTAATCAGCTTCTTGATAATCCATCCACCTGATGACAGGTGTGGCAAATCCCAGAAATATTCCATACGGACAAAAAATGTATTTCTTTCAAATCTTATGCACAAATTTGTTTACATCCCTGTTATTGAGCATTTCTCAAATGAGAAATGTAAACAAATATGTGCATAAGATTTGAAATAAAAAATGTTTTTGTCCATATGGAATATTTCTGGGATCTTTTATTTCAGCTCATGAAACATGGGACCAAAACTTTCCATGTTGCGTTTATATTTTTGTTCAGTGTATATTAAAATGTACATTATGTAAGTGCAGGAGAGTAGCTATGGTGTCCTCCTTGTGGACAGTACAATACACTAGTGTTTGATCAGCTGAAGCCTCCAAGCAAACCCCCGTGGAACTCACGTCGGTAGCCATGAAGTGCTTTGAAAGGCTGGTCATGGCTCACATCAACAGCATCCTCCCGGACCTCCTAGACCCACTCCAATTCGCATACCGCCCCAACAGATCCACAGATGACGGAATCTCACTCTGTTCGTAACTGCCCTTTCCCACCTGGACAAAAGGAACACCTATGTGATGCTGTTCATTGAATACAGCTCAGTGTTCAACACCATAGTGCCCACGACGCTCATCACTAAGCTAAGGACTCTGGAACTTAACACCTCCCTCTGCAACGGGATCTTGGACTTCCTGACGGGCTGCCACCAGGTGGTAAGGGTAGTTAACACGTCCACCACCTTGATCCTCAACACGCGGGCCCCTCAGGGCTGTGTACCAAGTCCCCTCCTGTATTCCCTTTTCACCCACGACTGCATGTCCAAACACTGCTCCAACACCATCAGACGACACAAACGCCTGATCACCGACAACGATGAGACGACCTATAGGGAGGAGGTCAGAGAACTGGCAGTGTGGTGCCAGGACAACAACCTCTCCCTCAATGTTTTTTTTTTGACCTTTTTTACTAGGCAAGTCAGTTAAGAACAAATTCTTATTTTCAATTGACGTCATAAGAACAGTGGGTTAACTGCCTTGTTCAGGTGCAGAACGACCAATTTTTTTTTTAGCTTGTCAGCTCAGGGATTTGATCTTGCAACCTTTCGGTTACTAGTCCAACGCTCTAACCACTAGGCTACCTGCCGCCCAAATGTGAGCAAGACAAAGGAGCTGATCATGGACTACATGAAAAGGCGGCCCGGACAGGCCCCCCATTAACATCAACGGGGCTGTAGTGGAGCGGTTCGAGAGTTTCAAGGTCCTTGGTGTCCACATCACCAACAAACTATTATGGTCCAAACATACCAAGACAGTCGTGAAGAGGACACAACAAAACCTATTCCCCCTCAGCAGACTGAAAAGATGTGTCATGGGTCCCCAGATCCTCAAAAAGCAGCACAATTTGAGAGCATCCTGACCAGTTGCATCACCGCCTGGTATGGCAACTGCTCAGGATCTGACCATAAGGTGCTACAGAGGGTAGTGCGTATGGCCCATTACATCACTGGGGTCAAGCTTCCTGCCATCCAGGACCTATATAATAGACAGTGTCAGAGGAAAGCCCATACAATTGTCAGAGACCAGTCACCCAAGTTATAGACTGTTTTCTCTGCTACCTTTAAAAAAATCTAAAACAACTTAGCACATGTACAGTCAGGGCAACAACAAAAACATACTAATAATAATCAGGAGTAGCACTGGTGCTCCCAATGTAAAAGAAAAAAAAAGAAACTATTTAGGTGCACCAGAAAATATACACTGATCAAAAAAATAAAGGGAACACTTAAACAACACAATGTAACTCCAAGTCAATCACACTTCTGTGAAATCAAACTGTCCACTTAGGAAGCAACACTTATTGACAATAAATTTCACATGCTGTTGTGCAAATGGAATAGACAACAGGTGGAAATTATAGGCAATTAGCAAGACACCCCCAATAAAGGAGTGGTTCTGCAGGTGGTGTCCACAGACCACTTCTCAGTTCCTATGCTTCCTGGCTGATGTTTTGGTCACTTTTGAATGCTGGCGGTGCTTTCACTCTAGTGGTAGCATGAGACGGAGTCTACAACCCACACAAGTGGCTCAGGTAGTGCAGCTCATCCAGGATGGAACATCAATGCGAGCTGTGGCAAGAAGGTTTGCTGTGTCTGTCAGCGTAGTGTCCAGAGCATGGGGATGCTACCAGGAGACAGGCCAGTACATCAGGAGACGTGGAGGAGGCCGTAGGAGGGCAACAACCCATCAGCAGGACCGCTACCTCCACCTTTGTGCAAGGAGGAGCAGGAGGAGCACTGCCAGAGCCCTGCAAAATGACCTCCAGCAGACCACAAATGTGCACGTGTCTGCTCAAACGGTCAGAAACAGACTCCATCAGGGTGGTATGAGGGCCCGACGTCCACAGGTGGGGGTTGTGCTTACAGCCCAACACCGTGCAGGACGTTTGGCATTTGCCAGAGAACACCAAAATTGGCAAATTCGCCACTGGCGCCCTGTGCTCTTCACAGATGAAAGCAGGTTCACACTGAGCACATGTGACAGGCGCAACATCCTCCAGCATGACCGGTTTGGCGGTGGGTCAGTCATGGTGTGGGGTGGCATTTCTTTGGGGGGGCGCACAGCCCTCCATGTGCTCGCCAGAGGTAGCCTGACTGCCATTAGGTACCGAGATGAGATCCTAAGACCCCTTGTGAGACCATATGCTGGTGCGGTTGGCCCTGGGTTCCTCCTAATGCAAGACAATGCTAGATCTCATGTGGCTGGAGTGTGTCAGCAGTTCCTGCAAGAGGAAGGCATTGATGCTATGGACTGGCCCGCCCGTTCCCCAGACCTGAATCCAATTGAGCAGATCTGGGACATCATGTCTCGCTCCATCCACCAACGCCACGTTGCACCACAGACTGTCCCAGGAGTTGGCGGATGCTTTAGTCCAGGTCTGGGAGGAGATCCCTCAGGAGACCATCCGCCACCTCATCAGGAGCATGCCCAGGCGTTGTAGGGAAGTCACACAGGCACGTGGAGGCCACACACACTACTGAGCCTCATTTTGACTTGTTTTAAGGACATTACATCAAAGTTGGATCAGCCTGTAGTGTGGTTTTGAGTGTTTTAATTTTGAGTGTGACTCCAAATCCAGACCTCCATGGGTTGATAAATTTGATTTCCATTGATACTTTTTGTGTGATTTTGTTGTCAGCACATTATGTAAAGAAAAAAGTATTTAATAAGAATATTTCATTCATTCAGATCTAGGATGTGTTATTTTAGTGTTCCCTTTTATTTTTTTGAGCAGTGTATAATTTTAATTGATTGTGATGCAGCATTTATTGGGGCTATATGAATCCTACCTACTTTTGAAGCACATTAAAGAGCTATGAGATGGCAATGGCATCCACCTTGGAGAGTCTGTGGAAGAGCTCACCTGGGAGCACGGCTCCTCAGCTAGCCATTGTGTTAAATGCATCCGTCAAGTTATGCTTTTTATCACAGGGCCTTGAGAGGAATTTTGGAAATCAGTATGTATCTCTACTTCAGGAAGGCTCTATTGCTGTTACCAGAGGGAGCCCTTGCTTTTCCCATGGCATTTGTAGATTGGTGGGACTCACCACTCGCTACTTACTGCTCAACTTGTTGTTTTCTTCCCATGAGAAGCAGCAGCTCTAGCCCATTTTATCCACGCACAACGATGTGATAGACTTGTGCAAAAGGTTTATATTAAGGGCTCCTCTATCCTCTCAATCTGAAGCAGTAATTGAATACGCATTGGATTAATTCACTCGATACACAATGAGATTGGTGATCATGGTTACAGTAATGATGGTGTTGATGTTCTCTCCTTAGGAGGAAGATGCCAAGCGGCTGGTTCGGGATGCCATCGCGGCCGGCATCTTCAACGACCTGGGCTCGGGCAGCAACATTGACCTGTGTGTCATCACCAACGGCAGGGTGGACTACCTGAGGCCCCACGACATGGCCAACAAGAAAGGGGTTAGGTAAAGCCAACTACCCACCCAAATGTCCTCATAATGTCCTATAACGTAACATGTTCCCATAATGTTCCACATCTGTGGTCCCCCACAGACTGTCCCATTGCTTGTCTCCATGATGTTCCCTTGGTAGTCCCCAACATGTGGCTGCGATGGTCCACACTTTTCAGAGTCAATAATCTGTAGAACACAATTATGTACTGAAGAATTACCTCTAATAAAAGCACAATCGCAAGTGGCACAAACTACTGCATGTTTTGAGTTCAGTCACTTCCAAACCACTGCACGTTTTGAGAGTGCGGTCACTTCCAAACCACTGCACGTTTTGAGAGTGCGGTCACTTCCAAACCACTGCACGTTTTGAGAGTGGGGTCACTTCTAAACCACTGCACGTTTTGAGAGTGGGGTCACTTCTAAACCACTGCACGTTTTGAGAGTGGGGTCACTTCTAAACCACTGCACGTTTTGAGAGTGGGGTCACTTCTAAACCACTGCACGTTTTGAGAGTGCGGTCACTTCCAAACCTTTATTTACCCATGACGGAGAATATTTTTTCCCCATAGCAGTGCATCTTTTGAATAATCTAGTCTAGTTTCTGAATGAGTTGTAATAATTTTGTGGTCTTTAATCTGTTAAGAATGCATGACCTTTTGACATGTTGAACGACTCAACACTTTGGCCTGTTTTTGTTTGAAGACGTGTGAATGAGCTTGAAGCCTTGCCCCACCAGTGAGTAATAAAGACTCGGTGTGAGCCACTTGCCATCCATTTTCTAAATGTTTTGATAAGCACTATTCTTACTGTTCTTATCTTGCTTTTCCTACATGTAAATCATTTCACAGTAAATTATCTTTAACAAAATCAAACCCTTCAATGAATGAAGTCATAAGTAGACAGTCAACTGCATTTTCATTGTCTATAAACGCAATTATGGCATTAGGGCTGTGACGGTCATATACTTTTGGATGAATGTTATTGGTCAGCTAATGTAAATTTACTGTTAATCCGTCTGCATATTTCAGGACATGGCATATGAGGGTGCATTGAGATACCCGATGGGTTGGATGATATTTTTCTTGTCAATCATCTTGAAAAAATGCATGCTTAAACTGGAAATCAACTAATCCTCCGTCGTTAGTGCAATGGAAAGGTAAAATGCTTTAAGTGTTAAGAGAGCGTGGGCGACAAACCAAAATGGTGCAGTTTGAGGGCATGTGGCAGAGAGTGATGCGGGTGCTGGATATGAGGGTGTGAGCAGGTGGGTTTGGGCAGGTGTGATGATGTTTGTGTTCATCTGTATGTATAAAAAAATGACTGGTCGCTGTAATAACCGTTTGACAAGCAAAAAAAAAAAGATATGCATTTTCTCCTCTGACCTCATGTGCTGCTGCTGAAGGGAGGGGGGTGTTGCCTAGGCAGCCATTTTCTCCTCTGCCCCAGACCTCATGTGCTGCTGCTGAAGGGAGGGGGGTGTTGCCTAGGCAGCCATTTTCTCCTCTGACCTCATGTGCTGCTGCTGAAGGGAGGGGGGTGTTGCCTAGGCAGCCATTTTCTCCTCTGACCTCATGTGCTGCTGCTGAAGGGAGGGGGGTGTTGCCTAGGCAGCCATTTTATCCTCTGACCTCATGTGCTGCTGCTGAAGGGAGGGGGGTGTTGCCTAGGCAGCCATTTTATCCTCTGACCTCATGTGCTGCTGCTGAAGGGAGGGGGGTGTTGCCTAGGCAGCCATTTTATCCTCTGACCTCATGTGCTGCTGCTGAAGGGAGGGGGGGTGTTGCCTAGGCAGCCATTTTCTCCTCTGACCTCATGTGCTGCTGCTGAAGGGAGGGGGGTGTTGCCTAGGCAGCCATTTTCTCCTCTGACCTCATGTGCTGCTGCTGAAGGGAGGGGGGTGTTGCCTAGGCAGCCATTTTCTCCTCTGACCTCATGTGCTGCTGCTGAAGGGAGGGGGGGTGTTGCCTAGGCAGCCATTTTCTCCTCTGCCCCAGACCTCATGTGCTGCTGCTGAAGGGAGGGGGGGTGTTGCCTAGGCAGCCATTTTCTCCTCTGCCCCAGACCTCATGTGCTGCTGCTGAAGGGAGGGGGGGGTTGCCTAGGCAGCCATTTTCTCCTCTGACCTCATGTGCTGCTGCTGAAGGGAGGGGGGTGTTGCCTAGGCAGCCATTTTCTCCTCTGACCTCATGTGCTGCTGCTGAAGGGAGGGGGTGTTGCCTAGGCAGCCATTTTCTCCTCTGACCTCATGTGCTGCTGCTGAAGGGAGGGGGGGTGTTGCCTAGGCAGCCATTTTCTCCTCTGACCTCATGTGCTGCTGCTGAAGGGAGGGGGGTGTTGCCTAGGCAGCCATTTTCTCCTCTGCCCCAGACCTCATGTGCTGCTGCTGAAGGGAGGGGGGTGTTGCCTAGGCAGCCATTTTCTCCTCTGCCCCAGACCTCATGTGCTGCTGCTGAAGGGAGGGGGGTGTTGCCTAGGCAGCCATTTTCTCCTCTGACCTCATGTGCTGCTGCTGAAGGGAGGGGGGTGCTGCCTAGGCAGCTATTTTCTCCTCTGCCCCAGACCTCATGTGCTGCTGCTGAAGGGAGGGGGGTGTTGCCTAGGCAGCCATTTTCTCCTCTGCCCCAGACCTCATGTGCTGCTGCTGAAGGGAGGGGGGGTGTTGCCTAGGCAGCCATTTTCTCCTCTGCCCCAGACCTCATGTGCTGCTGCTGAAGGGAGGGGGGGTGTTGCCTAGGCAGCCATTTTCTCCTCTGCCCCAGACCTCATGTGCTGCTGCTGAAGGGAGGGGGGGTGTTGCCTAGGCAGCCATTTTCTCCTCTGCCCCAGACCTCATGTGCTGCTGCTGAAGGGAGGGGGGGTGTTGCCTAGGCAGCCATTTTCTCCTCTGCCCCAGACCTCATGTGCTGCTGCTGAAGGGAGGGGGGTGTTGCCTAGGCAGCCATTTTCTCCTCTGACCTCATGTGCTGCTGCTGAAGAGAGGGGGGTGTTGCCTAGGCAGCCATTTTCTCCTCTGACCTCATGTGCTGCTGCTGAAGGGAGGGGGGGGGTTGCCTAGGCAGCCATTTTCTCCTCTGACCTCATGTGCTGCTGCTGAAGGGAAGGGGGTGTTGCCTAGGCAGCCATTTGCTACCACACTTTGCTTGTTTCATCAAGGAGCAACAACGTTTAATCATGTTATAAAGTCCATGTTAGAGCAGAAACGGACTCAGCTGTTTGTCACATTTTTGTAAACCGGTTTTGATGGTTATTTCATTTTCATGATGGGTCTTTATCCATAACCGTCAGTTATATGGTAATTATGCCAGCTCTATATGACATTGCATCAAGCAACAACATACAAACCAACAAACAATAAGAAACATCCATCACCCAATCAGTTACCTGCAAATAACCATCATTGAAAAATGTAATCAAACGTTTTACAAAGCTCAGGTCATGAGCCTTAACTTTCTATATTGTATATACACAACATGAGCAAAAGTATGTGGACACCTGTTTGTCGAACATCTCATTCCAAAATCACGGGCAATAATATGGAGTTGGTCCCCCCCTTTGCAATAACAGCCTCAGCTTTTCTGGGAAGGCTTTCCACTAGATGTTGGAACATTGCTGCAGGGACTTGCTTCCATTCAGCTGCAAGAACATTAGTGAAGTTGGCAACTGATGTTGGACGATTGGGCCTGGCTCGCAGTCGGTGTTACAATTCATCCCAAAGGTGTTCGATGGGGTTAAGGTTAGGGCTCTGTTCAGGCCAGTCAAGTTCTTCCCAACTGATCTTGATAAACCATTTCTGTATGGACCTCACTTTGTGCACGGGGGCATTGTCATGCTGCAACAGGAAAGGGCCTTCCCCAAACAAAGTTGGAAGCACAGAATCGTCTTAAATGTCATTGTATGCTGTAGTGTTAAGATTTATCTTCACTAAGGGGCCTAGCCTGAACCATGAAAAACAGCCCCAGACCATTATTCCTTATCCACCAAACTTTACAGTTGGCACTATGCTTTTAGGCAGGTAGCGTTCTCCTGTCATCAATGGTGGCAAACTTTTCACCACTCCAGCCGACGCTTGGCATTGTGCTCTAGCAGGGGAGAAATTTGATGAACTGACTTGTTGGAAAGGTGGCATCCTATGACAGTGCTACATTGAAAGTCACTGAGCTCTTCAGTAAGGCCATTCTAGATTTATTTTACGTTATTTTATTTTATCCAATCAAACTTACTATACAAATAGACTCTCAGCAATATGACATATATTTATTTATCCGTTATTTTACCAGGTAAGTTGACTGAGAACACATTCTCGTTTGCAGCAACAACCTGGAGAATAGTTACAGGGGAGAGGAGGGGGATGAATGAGCCAACTGTAAACTGGGGATTATTAGGTGACCGTGATGGCCAGATTGGGAATTTAGCCAGGACACCGGGGTTAACAACCCTACTCTTACGATAAGTGCCATGGGATCTTTAATGACCGCAGAGAGTCAGGACACCCGTTTAATGTCCCATCCGAAAGACAGCACCCTACACAGGGCAGTGTCCCCAATCACTGACCTGGGGCATTGGGATATATTTTAGTCCATAGGAAAGAGTGCCTCCTCCTGGCCCTCCAACACCACTCCCAGCAGCATCTGGTCTCCCATCCAGGGACTGACCAGGACCAACCCTGCTTAACTTCAGAAGCAAGCCAGCAGTGGTATGCTGCTGGCGAATAACAACTTATTTTGTCAGACGTAAGAAGTGCCTAGAGCGTGAGTGCCTACGAGAACATTTCAGTCGGTCTGTACCGTGTGTTGTCAGTTTCCGCAGAAAGAGGACCTCTCTAATGCCAATCAGAGGTGATGAAGAAGAAAAAACTGTCATTAAAACCCCATTTCCTGAGCTCTGATTTGAGTGGCGACACAAGCTGTTGGATTCCTGGCCTTTAAAAACCAAGATAAGGATAGAGAGCAGGACGTGAGAAAGAGAGAATGGAGAGACAGGTGCTGCACTAGAAGTGAGAGGTTAAAAGAAAACAGAACAAGAGCGGGAGAGACTGACAGTCAGACAGACAAGGGCTGCACTCAGAACCAGATGGGGATAGCGGGAACAGGACAAAAAAGAGAGCGATGGAGAGACAGAAATGGTATACCAGAGAGAATGAGAGAAAAAAAGAGCAAGATAGAGAGATGGTGGTGAAGGGCAAAAAGTGCTATGTGTAGAAGGCTAGTCGGTAGAGTGATGATGTACAAGTCTTCATCTGGCCTCATTTAAAGTGCTGTCAGCCTTTCTCCTCTTCTATCGTACAGTGCCAGTGGTGTAATACTGGAGCTAGTCAGTCTTGGACACTGCTCTCTTAAACTGCCAATGTTTGAAAAAAGATGGGCTCAGACTTTTTGAGAGGCCTTTTGTTCTCTGTGCAAACTGGTCACACTTAAGTTTAGTTTTAATTTTAAAGACCTAATGATGAGCTTGTGCTATCGGAGTTATCAGAAACTCAGGACAAAAAAAAAAACTGCTGTAGATCACCCCGATGAGTCATCATAACTTGGAGCTAACAATGTCCAGAAATTGACTTTTAAGAGGTAAATAGAAGTGGGAGATCTCAGGTAGCATGTTGTACTCTAAGTTGGATAATTTTGATTAACACATGAATGCAGGAAAATGAAGCCATAGGCATAGACATCCACATCAATGACCCCTAATGGAGTTCAAATCACCTACTTTAATATTGTCTGAATTGCATGTGAAAATCCATTTAGGCCTAGATTCAACCAGATCGGGTGTTAACCTGCATCCGCATAGCTGTGAGGCTGTTATGAGGGCAAAGGGGGGTGCAACTCAATATTAGGAAGGTGTTCCTCATGTTTGGTACACTCTGTATTTAAATCATTATTCATTTCATCATTACTTCTTTTCTCTAAATCCCTTGTTTCTTTCATCTCTTTCTAAATCTCCCCCAGTTGCCTGGTAATGGTGAGAGGGGCAGAGTGGACCTACCTAGTATAGATGGTTCTATTTTTAATAGGGAGGAATCTGATAATTATTGTCAATAATCCGTTTTTCTGCACAGTTGAATGAACTCACAACATTGACATTGGCACTGTCCTCAACAACAAAACACAAAAATAGATGAATCTCAAAGCAAGCACAGAGTCAGGCAGAAAGAAGAGCTTTGGAGTACGGGCACTAACACTTCTGTTTAACCAAACCAATGGTCTCTTTTCACAGTGTGTGTGTTTTGATTTATTGTATACTAGATGGTTCGATTCACTCACTCACTCACTCACTCACTCACTCACTCACTCACTCACTCACTCACTCACTCACTCACTCACTCACTCACTCTCTCACACACACACACACACAGTAAACCTACCTTCATGGAGAAGACATCCCAGGGACCAAATGTCTGACTTAAAGTTGTAGCCACCCTCGTCGAGAGAGAGAGAGAGAGAGAGAGAGGATCCACATGTAGTACGGAGATCCCCACTAATACAAAAAGGGTCTGGTTTTAGACAACTGGTATTTTTGCAAAAATACATCTTCATTTGAATATGACAAGTGCATGGGTTGAGCAATCATTAATACGTAGCTTTACTGATGACTACAGCTACACTGTGCAATTCACATTGATTTACCAATGGGGATAGAGAAGTAACAATACAAAGTAGAGCACAAAAGGAACAATCATTACATACCTCAAATGATTTAGCCAGTTTTTGATTGAATAGGGCTCCTAAACCAGCAGCTAATGTAAAGGGAATCCACTACCAATATGTGAACACCTCACTAGAGCGGCAATACACTGATGCTCAATTTTGATTGGGTCAAATTAAATCCACAAAACCATAAGGCATCATACACTAATTGGCTCAACACTCATCCCAACTCCAGCCCCACCCCCCTAAAAGTCATCCCATCTATCCATCTCTACCTTAAGGGGAAAAGCAGACGCAGACACTGAATAGATTTGCAAATGCATAGGTCAGCGACCTTAATGCCACTGTGAGCGGTTGCCAAGGAGACGAGAAAGGGCTTGTTTAAAAATGTGCTGTTCTCTGAGGCTATGCCCAAAGTTATTGATGGAGGTTGTCTTGTGTGTGTTACTTTGTGTGTACATGCAGGTCTGCATGTGTTTGTTTTCTCAGAATGTTTGTTTGTTTTTCTATGTGAGGCAGCATGTGTGCGAGAGAACATTTTAGAATGAGTGTATGACTGTTTGAGCATGATTTTGTGTTTTTCTCTCTTTGTGTTTGTACTTGTGGTACCTAGGGGGTGTGTGCACGTGAATCTTCCTGTGCGTCTGTGTGTATGTTCCCGTGTTTATATATTCCTGTGTGTCTTCGTTCCTGCCTGTGTGAGCTCCTGAATATGCGTGTTTGTGTTCCTGTGTGTGTACGTGTGTTACCTAAGGAGTGTGTGGCGGTGGTCTTGGAGCTGAAGAAGCGTCCCAGTCCCAGGTCTCCCAGCTTTACCTCTCCTGTAGCAGGGATGTGACACGTTGGCTGGATTGATGTCTGTCAGAGAGAGAGAACAGACAGTCGGTTATTATTGGATTGTTTCTGTATCCATATGAGTCCCATTGAGATAGAATTCACTTTTAAGGGAGCCCTGGCTGTTAACAATACTGGGATTATTATATAGAATATACATCTAATCTCTTTGCATTGATATGGTAGTTTTATGTTAATTTAAAGATGATAAAATACATTTTCATCTTCTAGGTGAGTGTTTCTCAACCTAAGGACCCTGCGTTGGCACTTGTCCCCGGTATAGTCGGCTATGGCAAAACTATTCCCTCGATTGTGTGAGTGGATGTGTGGGCCACTGGTTTCAAAGATCTGACCGGCCGGTGATTGTGTTGTTGACTGCCTCTGACCCAGCATCACCTCTTCCTGTGAGAGATAAACCTGTGGCAAGGCTGGAGCTGATGTCATGGCAAAAATGTTACCCCTACTCTAATCTGTTTCCTGTATCTACTCTGACCTGAATCACTCCCACCAGAGAACGAACTCACCTACATAGGAAACACATTTCCTCAACAAGCTCTCTGTCTGATGTCAGAATTATATGTTCATCCATGTTTCTCAAACACCACATTTCGAAGTTGTTCAAATTGACACATTTCGAAGTGTTTAAGGTTTAAGTTTAGCATAAAAAAAAAGAGAACTCATGTAAAGTATATTGTGTCCGTAAAATGTACAGTATATAGTATGTATAAGATGGAAGTGTTGTTTTCCATTAGTTTACTCCAATTAGGGGAGGGGTTTATTTTTTTTAAATAAAAAAATACAAATGTAAAGTGCTCTAGGATGCCTAGAGGCCTGATGGGAGTTGTCTGAAGTCGGTACACCCGATTTGCTAACTTCTGTCTGTAGCGTCTGAACCGTTTGGGATTCACGTTAATATGACCCCTCTGTGGAAAGATGAGACTCTCACGTACATGTCGGTTGTTTTGCTCTAGAACGCCCACAGGCCTGATGGGAGTCGTCTGAAGGTCCCCCGGTATCAGTTGAAAAAATTAATGGAAGTATACAGTATATTTATTTTTATTTCACCTTTATTTAACCAGGTAGGGAAGTTGAAAACAAGTTCTCATTTACAATTGCGACCTGGCCAAGATAAAGCAAAGCAGTTCGATACATACAACGACAGAGTTACACATGGAGTAAAAAAAACATACAGTCAATAATACAGTATAAACAAGTCTATATACGATGTGAGCAAATGAGGTGAGAAGGGAGGTAAAGGCAAAAAAGGCCATGATGGCAAAGTAAATACAATATAGCAAGTAAAACACTGGAATGGTAGAATGTGCAAAGTAGAAATAAAAAATAGTGGGGTGCAAAGGAGCAAAATAAATGAATACAGTAAGGAAAGAGGTAGTTGTTTGGGCTAAATTATAGGTGGGCTATGTACAGGTGCAGTAATCTGTGAGCTGCTCTGACAGTTGGTGCTTAAAGCTAGTGACCGAGAAGTGTTTCCAGTTTCAGAGATTTTTGTAGTTCGTTCCAGTCATTGGCAGCAGAGCACTGGAAGGAGAGGTGGCCAAATACATAATTGGTTTTGGGGGTGACCAGAGAGATATACCTGCTGGAGCGGGTGCTACAGGTGGGTGATGCTAGGGTGACCGGCGAACTGAGATAAGGGGCGACTTTACCTAGCAGGGCCTTGTAGATGACATGGTGCCAGTGGGTTTGGCGACGAGTATGAAGCGAGGGCCAGCCAACGAGAGCGTACAGGTCGCAATGGTGGGTAGTATATGGGGCTTTGGTGACAAAACGGATGGCACTGTGATAGACTGCATCCAATTTGCTGAGTAGGGTTTTGGAGGCCACTTTGTAAATGACATCGCCGAAGTTGAGGATTGGTAGGATGGTCAGTTTTACGAGAGTGAGTTTGGCAGCATGAGTGAAGGTGAAGGATGCTTTGTTGTGAAATAGGAAGCCAATTCTAGATTTAACTTTGGATTGGAGATGTTTGATGTGAGTCTGGAAGGAGAGTTTACAGTCTAACCAGACACCTAGGTATTTGTAGTTGTCCACATATTCTAAGTCAGAACCGTCCAGAGTAGTGATGTTGGACGGGCGGGCAGGTGCAGGCAGCGATCGGTTGAAGAGCATGTATGTAGTTTTACTTGCATTTAAGAGCCATTGGAGGCCACGGAAGGAGAGTTGTATGGCATTGAAGCTCGTCTGGAGGGTTGTTAACAGTGTCCAAAGAAGGGCCAGAAGTATACAGAATGGTGTCGTCTGCGTAGAGGTGGATCAGAGACTCACCAGCAGCAAGAGCGACATCGTTTAAGGAAACAGAGAAGAGTCGGTCCAAGAATTTAACCTTGTGGCACCCCCGTAGAGACTGCCAGAGGCCCGGACAACAGGCCCTCCGATTTGACACACCAAACTATATCAGAGAAGTAGTTGGTGAACCAGGCGAGGCAATCATTTGAGAAACCAAGGCTATCGAGTCTGCCGATGAGGATGTGGTGATTGACAGAGTCGAAAGCCTTGGCCAGGTGAATGAATATGGCTGCACAGTGTTGTCTCTTATCGATGGCGGTTAAGATATCGTTTAGGACCTTGAGCGTGGCTGAGGTGTACCCATGACCAGCTCTGACACCAGATTGCATAGCGGAGAAGGTATGACTTGGCTTTCGAAGACCTTAGAAAGGCAGGGTAGGATAAATATATGTCTGTAGCAGTTTGGGTCAAGAGTGTCCTCCCCTTTGAAGAGGGGGATGACTGCAGCTGCTTTCCAATCTTTGGGAATCTTAGAGAGGTTGAACAGGCTAGTAATAGGGGTTGCAACAATTTTGGCAGATAATTTTAGAAGGAAAGGGTCCAGATTTTGTCTAGCCCATCTGATTTGTAGGGGTCCAGATTTTGCAGCTCTTTCAGAACATCAGCTGATTGGATTTGGGAGAAGGAGAAATGGGGAAGGCTTGGACAAGTTGCTGTGGGAGGTGCAGTGCTGTTGACCGGGGTAGGGGTAGCCAGGTGGAAAGCATGGCCAGCCGTAGAAAAATGCTTATTGAAATGGTCAATTATAGTGGATTTATCGGTGGTGACAGTGTTTCCTATCCTCAGTGCAGTGGGCAGCTGGGAGAAGGTGCTCTTATTCTCCATGGACTTTAGTGTCCCAGAAACCTTTTTGAGTTTGTGTTGCAGGAAGCAAATTTCTGCTTGAAAAAGCTAGCCTTGGCTTTTCTAACTGCCTGTGTATATTGGTTTCTAGCTTCCCTGAAAAGTTGCATATCACAGGGCTGTTCGATGCTAATGCAGAACGCCATAGGATGTTTTTGTGTTGATTAAGGGCAGTCAAGTCTGGAGAGAACCAAGGGCTATATCTGTTCCTGGTTCTAAATTTCTTGAATGGGGCATGCGTATTTAAGATGGTGAGGAAGGCATTTAAAAAAAATAATAACCAGGCATCCTCTACTGACGGGAGGAGATCAATATCCTTCCAGGATACCCTGGCCAGGTCGATTAGAAAGGCCTGCTCGCTGAAGGGTTTCAGGGAGCGTTTGACCGCTGACCCATTACGGATGCAGGCAATAAGGCAGTGATCGCTGAGATCTTGGTTGAAAACAGCAGAGGTGTATTTAGAGGGCAGGTTGGTTAGGGTGATATCTATGATAGTGCCCGTGTTTACGGCTTTGGGGTTTTACCTTGTAGGTTCATTGATAATTTGTGTGAGATTGAGGGCATCAATCTTAGATTGTAGGATGGCTGGGGTGTTAAGCATGTTCCAGTTTTAGGTCGCCTAGCAGCATGAGCTCTGAAGATAGATGGGGGCAATCAGTTCACATATGGTGTCCAGAGCACAGCTGGCGACAGAGGGTGGTCTATAGCAGGCGGCAACGGTGAGAGACTTATTTTTAGAGGTTGATTTTTAAGAGTGGAAGTTCAAATTGTTTGGGTACAGACCTGGACAGTTATACAGAACTTTGCAGGCTATCTTTGCAGTAGATTGCAACACCGCCCCCTTTGGCCGTTCTATCTTGTCTGAAAATATTGTAGTAAGTGATGGAAATTTCTGAATTTTTGGTGGTCTTCCTTAGCCAGGATTCAAACACAGGCAGAATTTAACTGCAATCGTGACTAGGTCGTTCGGCGGAAATAAAATTAGAGGCTTTGTCGCCGGCAAAGCATTTAATATACTGAAGTTGGCAAAGATAGGCGGGGTTTGCTAAAATTGGTGGAAAAACATTGGTTTAAAAGTCTTAAGAGAGAAAAGGTAGTGCAAGAGATAAAAAAGAGGAAGAATTAGTGAATGTGTGGCTTGTTTACCACAGTGCATGACTCTGCGGGAGTGCATGTGCTCCAGGGTGCTGCAAAATATTTCCATATTGTCCTCTCCGGGATGTGCCGCATCTTTTTCTTAAAGTACTGCAGGAGAGGGAGAGAGAGGAAGGGGAAGTTAGAAAACAATAGATAGAAACAGCTGCGAGGAACACCTGTATTCCCCTTACACACGCTCTCAAACCCCCTGATTTAATGTCAGACAGCCCCCAAAATAGTGTGGAATATCTGACAAATTATTAATCTGTGCATTACCATTTAGCCCCTTCCCTACCTCTGTTTGAGTGCGTAATGAGAAGCCATTTGGCAGAGGAAGCCTAACGAGAGTTGACACCACCCACGCACAGAGCCAAGCACCTAATTAACACTAATCTGGCTAATTAAACTGCCAAAACCTTGTTTAATGACCCAAAACAACAAATGTTTATTTTCTTCCCGCTTTTTACTGCCACCAAACTTCAGTTTTTTTTTTATTGAGCGCATATTTTAATAATAGCTATGAAATTTGCAGCCAGCAAGAGATGTTTTTGACTGATCTGCATATTGGTTGAGCTGAGAGCTTGGAATTAGGAATCTCTTTCTACATCATTAATTTTTTTATTTCACCTTTATTTAACCAGGTAGGCTAGTTGAGAACAAGTTCTCATTTGCAACTGCGACCTGGCCAAGATAAAGCATAGCAGTGTGAACAGACAACACAGAGTTACACATGGAGTAAACAATTAACAAGTCAATAACACAGTAGAAAATGTAAAAAAATAAAAGGGGAGTCTATATACATTGTGTGCAAAAGGCATGAGGAGAATAATTACAATTTTGCAGATTAACACTGGAGTGATAAATGATCAGATGGTCATGTACAGGTAGAGATATTGGTGTGCAAAAGAGCAGAAGAGTGAATAAATAAAAACAGTATGGGGATGAGGTAGGTAGCGATCGGTTAGCTGCTCAGATAGCAGATGTTTGAAGTTGGTGAGGTAAAAGTCTCCAACTTCAGCGATTTTTGCAATTCGTTCCAGTCACAGGCAGCAGAGAACTGGAAGGAAAGGCAGCCAAATGAGGTGTTGGCTTTAGGGATGATCAGTGAGATGCACCTGCTGGAGCGCGTGCTACGGATGGGTGTTGCCATCGTGACCAGTGAACTGAGATAAGGCTGAGCTTTACCTAGCATGGACTTGTAGATGACCTGGAGCCAGTGGGTCTGGCGACGAATATGTAGCGAGGGCCAGCCGACTAGAGCATACAAGTCGCAGTGGTGGGTGGTATAAGGTGCTTTAGTGACAAAACGGATGGCACTGTGATAAACTGCATCCAGTTTGCTGAGTAGAGTGTTGGAAGCAATTATGTAGATGACATCGCCGAAGTCGAGGATCGGTAGGATAGTCCGTTTTACTAGGGTAAGTTTGGCGGCGTGAGTGAAGGACGCTTTGTTGCGGAATAGAAAGCCGACTCTTGATTTGATTTTCGATTGGAGATGTTTGATATGAGTCTGGAAGGAGAGTATACAGTCTAGCCAGACACCTAGGTACTTATAGATGTCCACATATTCAAGGTCGGAACCATCCAGGGTGGTGATGCTGGTCAGGCGTGCGGGTGCAGGCAGCGAACGGTTGAAAAGCATGCATTTGGTTTTACTAGCGTTTAAGAGCAGTTGGAGGCCACGGAAGGAGTGTTGTATGGCATTGAAGCTCGTTTGGAGGTTAGATAGCACAGTGTCCAAGGACGGGCAGGAAGTATATAGAATGGTGTCGTCTGCGTAGAGGTGGATCAGGGAATCGCCCGCAGCAAGAGCAACATCATTGATATATACAGAGAAAAGAGTCGGCCCGAGGATTGAACCCTGTGGCACCCCCACAGAGGCTGCCAGAGGACCGGACAGCATGCCCTCCGATTTGCACACTGAACTCTGTCTGCAAAGTAATTGGTGAACCAGGCAAGGCAGTCATCCGAAAAACCGAGGCTACTGAGTCTGCCGATAAGAATATGGTGATTGACAGAGTCGAAAGCCTTGGCAAGGTCGATGAAGACTGCTGCACAGTACTGTCTTTTATTGATGGCGGTTATGATATCGTTTAGTACCTTGAGCGTGGCTAAGGTGCACCCGTGACCGGCTCGGAAACCAGATTGCACAGCGGAGAAGGTACGGTGGGATTCGAGATGGTCAGTGACCTGTTTGTTGACTTGGCTTTCGAAGACCTTAGATAGGCAGGGCAGGATGGATATAGGTCTGTAACAGTTTGGGTCCAGGGTGTCTCCCCCTTTGAAGAGGGGGATGACTGCGGCAGCTTTCCAATCCTTGGGGATCTCAGACGATATGAAAGAGAGGTTGAACAGGCTGGTAATAGGGGTTGCGACAATGGCGGCCGATAGTTTCAGAAATAGAGGGTCCAGATTGTCAAGCCCAGCTGATTTGTACGGGTCCAGGTTTTGCAGCTCTTTCAGAACATCTGCTATCTGGATTTGGGTAAAGGAGAATCTGGAGAGGCTTGGGCGAGTAGCTGCGGGGGGGTGAAGCTGTTGGCCGAGGTTGGAGTAGCCAGGCGGAAGGCCGTTGAGAAATGCTTGTTGAAGTTTTCTATAATCATGGATTTATTCATGACTGCTGCTCCAGTTTCAACTTCCATCTGACTGTGCTGCTGCTCCAGTTTCAACTGTTCTGCCTTATTATTATTCGACCATGCTGGTCATTTATGAACATTTGAACATCTTGGCCATGTTATGTTATAATCTCCACCCGGCACAGCCAGAAGAGGACTGGCCACCCCACATAGCCTGGTTCCTCTCTAGGTTTCTTCCTAGGTATTGGCCTTTCTAGGGATTTTTTCCTAGCCACCGTGCTTCTACACCTGCATTGCTTGCTGTTTGGGGTTTTAGGCTGGGTTTCTGTACAGCACTTTGAGATATCAGCTGATGTACGAAGGGCTATATAAATAAATTTGATTTGATTTATCGGTGGTGACCGTGTTACCTAGCCTCAGTGCAGTGGGCAGCTGGGAGGAGGTGCTCTTGTTCTCCATGGACTTCACAGTGACCCAGAACTTTTTGGAGTTTGAGCTACAGGATGCAAACTTCTGCCTGAAGAAGCTGGCCTTAGCTTTCCTGACTGACTGCGTGTATTGGTTCCTGACTTCCCTGAACAGTTGCATATCGCGGGGACTATTCGATGCTATTGCAGTCTGCCACAGAATGTTTTTGTGCTGGTCGAGGGCAGTCAGGTCTGGAGTGAACCAAGGGCTATATCTGTTCTTAGTTCTGAATTTTTTGAACGGAGCATGCTTATCTAAAATGGTGAGTAAGTTACTTTTAAAGAATGACCAGGCATCCTCAACTGACGGGATGAGGTCAATGTCCTTCCAGGATACCCGGGCCAGGTCGATTAGAAAGGCCTGCTCACAGAAGTGTTTTAGGGAGCGTTTGACAGTGATGAGGGGTGGTCGTTTGACTGCGGCTCCGTAGCGGATACAGGTAATGAGGCAGTGATCGCTGAGATCCTGGTTGAAGACAGCGGAGGTGTATTTGGAGGGCCAGTTGGTCAGGATGACGTCTATGAGGTGCCCTTGTTTACAGATTTAGGGTTGTACCTGGTGGGTTCCTTGATGATTTGTGTGAGATTGAGGGCATCTAGCTTAGATTGTAGGACTGCCGGGGTGTTAAGCATATCCCAGTTTAGGTCACCTAACAGAACAAACTCTGAAGCTAGATGTGGGGCGATCAATTCACAAATGGTATCCAGGGCACAGCTGGGAGCTGAGGGGGGTCGGTAGCAGGCGGCAACAGTGAGAGACTTATTTCTGGAGAGAGTAATTTTCTAAATTAGTAGTTCGAACTGTTTGGGTATGGACCTGGAAAGTATGACATTACTTTGCAGGCTATCTCTGCAGTAGACTGCAACTCCTCCCCCTTTGGCAGTTCTATCTTGACGGAAGATGTTATAGTTGGGTATGGAAATCTCAGAATTTTTGGTGGCCTTCCTGAGCCAGGATTCAGACACAGCAAGGACATCAGGGTTAGCAGAGTAAAACAAACTTAGGGAGGAGGCTTCTGATGTGGACATGCATGAAACCAAGGCTTTTTCGATCACAGAAGTCAACAAATGAGGGTGCCTGGGGACATGCAGGGCCTGGGTTTACCTCCACATCACCCGCGGAACAGAGAAGGAGTAGTATGAGGGTGCGGCTAAAGGCTATCAAAACTGGTCGCCTAGAGCGTTGGGGACAGAGAATAGGGTAGCCTAGTGGTTAGAGCATTGGACTAGTAACCGAAAGGTTGCAAGTTCGAATCCCTGAGCTGACAAGGTACAAATCTGTCGTTCTGCCCCTGAACAGGTAGTTAACCCACTGTTCCTAGGCCGTCATTGAAAATAAGAATTTGTTCTTAACTGACTTGCCTAGTAAAATAAAGGTACATTTTTTTTTTAATAATTATAAAAGGAGCAGATTTCTGGGCATGGTAGAATATATTCAGGGCATAATGCGCAGACAGGGGTATGGTGGGGTGCGGGTACAGCGGAGGTAAGCCCAGGCACTGGGTGATGATGAGAGAGGTTGTATCTCTGGACATGCTGGTTGTAATGGGTGAGGTCACCGCATGTGTGGGAGGTGGGACAAAGGAGGTATCAGGGGTATGAAGAGTGGAACTGGGGGCTTCATTGTAAACTAAAACAATGATAACTAACCTGAACAACAGTATACAAGGCATATTGACATTTAAGAGAGACATACAGCGAGGCATACAGTAATCACAGGTGTTGAATTGGGAGAGCTAGCTAAAACAGTAGGTGAGACAACAACAGCTAATCAGCTAGCACAACAACAGCAGGTAAAATGGCGTTGACTAGGCAGGGAGGGTCGGATTAACTACACACAGAGCCTGAGTGCGGCTGGGGCCGACAGATAAAACATAAACAAGCAGAATGGAGTACCGTGATTAATGGACAGTCCAGCATGCATCAGCTATGTAGCCAAGTGATCAGTGTCCAGGGGGCAGCGTTGGATGGGGCAGGGAAGCTGGACTGGCGAGTGTTATCCAGGTAAAAAAAACTGTCTGGCTGTGCAGAAGGTAAAAGGTAAAAGCCGCTAGCAGTGGCTAACAATGACTAAATAGCTTGTAGCTAGTTAGCTGGTTAGCTTCTAGAGGTTCTTGAGTGTGTTCTAAAAATTTAAAATAATAGTGATTCCGTATCACATTGGGTGAGGCAGGTTACCGGAAGGTATAAACAAATAAAAAATCTTGAAACAGATAGAAAGTAAATATGGGTCCAGTGAGTGTTAGGGACGCGGCGATTCAGACGGTTAGCAGGCCTGTGCTAACAAGCTAACAGTAGGCCGGGACTAAGCAAGGTAGCAGTTAGCGGACCGGGGCTAAACAAGGTAGCGGTTAGCGGACCAGGGCTCAACAAGCTAGCAGTTAGCAGGCTGAATTAGCAAGCAAGGAGATAGCAAGGGCTAGAAAGTTAGCCTTTGGGGGACGCCGCGATGGGGTGAGTCTGTTTATTCCTCTTCATGCGGTGACATCGATAGACCGGTCGTGGGTCCGGAAATTGTAGCCCAGGAGAATGCTTCGGTGGTAGCACAGGAGCTCTGGCCGGGCTAGCTTCAAGCTAAGTGGGTGGAAACGCTAGCCAGGAGTAATCATCCGGGGTTGCGGTTAGCTAGATAGCTAGTTGTGAAGATCCAGCTGGAAATGTTCCGTTTGCGGTGGGAATCCGGTGGGAATCCGGGGATAAAAAATACAATTAAAATAATAGGTCCGTTATGCTCTGGTTAGAGTCGCGTTGTTCGAACTGGCGAGAGCTTTCCGAGCTAAAGGTTAGCTGATGACCGGTTAGCTGAAGACCGCTAGCAATGGTTTGCTGACTGATAGCTGGTAGTTAGCTGGTTAGCTTCAGTTGAGGGCTTCCGGATCCGAAGTAAATATAAATACTTTCGAAAAAATAGCTACATTGGGGTGAGGCGGGTTGCAGGAGAGTATTTAGATGTTGAGGTTTAGCAAAATGTTTTAAAAGATATGCGAAGAAAAATATGTTTAAAAAAACGATATATACAAGGGACACGACACGACGTCTGACTGCTACGCCATCTTGGATAACAGTTATAATGATGCCTTGATAAAAGAAAAGACAAGGAGAAAGCCTGAAGATGGGGAACCGTTTGGATGTGAACTTTTTGGGAACTTTGCAGAGAGAGAAAGATGCGCCGAAAGACATATGCACGTTATGAGTACAGTTCTGTACAGCGTGTGAACTGGAGAGACTGAGTGCCTTCAAGGGTAAAGTTTTGAGTGAATTAAGAAAGAAAATTAGGAGAGAAAAAAAATGTCAGGAACAGGGAGAAAGAAGAGAGACTTTACAGTGGTGGAAGAAAATAACAAAATAGAAAAGGAGGAAAAGTAGAGCTTTGGAGAGGTAGAGAAGGGTTGGCCAATAATCCATGAGGAAAGCTGAGGATTGGGGTGATGCATGAGGAGAAAATAACAAAGATTTGTGATTTGTGGCAAAGAGAGGAGCAGGACAGACAAGGACATGAGTTGAGAGGAGAAGAGAAGAGAGGACAAAGAGCGGACAACGTGCAAAGATGAGGAACAAATGAGGAGGAAATGCAGAGAGGGGCAAGAGGAGAGGAAAGCGAGATAAGAAGACTTGAGAAAAACAGATGCGGAGGGACAAAGAAGGAGAAGAGAATAGATGAGGAAAGTCAAGAAGAAAGGAAGGTGGACCGATGAGGAGAGAGATTGTGTGGAGGGTGTGTGTGTGATGGGGTGTGACAGTGTCAGGCCGTAGGAGCCTCAGGGAGGCCAAGGAGAGGTCTTGTCTGTCAGACGTGTCAGAGCCTTGGGCTCTCCTTTCCTCATCCCTCTCTCTCTCACACACACATCCCACCAAAACAAATGGCATCTCCCTAAACAAACACACGCACACAATCTCTCTTTCACTCGCTCTCTCTCTAACCTCGGCACTCACCTTGATCATCTGGGAGAGGTCACCAAAGTCTGCCAGCTCCAGTACGATGTTGAGCTTGTTGTCCTCAATGTTCAGATATTTAATCACGTTGGGGAATTTCAACTGCTGTGAGATGCCAGGAGAAAGAAAAAGCGTCAGTCCAGGTTCTATGTTCTAGGGATGGATTCAATCCGTACAGCGGATTGCGTTAAAATGTGAAGGTAATTTCCGATTGAGCTGAGAACATTGCCTTTCAATTTAAATGGAGCTATAACGTGATCTTCCACAATACTTTTGTGATAATATTTAAATCCAGCCCCTAGTCTGGTCTCTGTTGGTTGACATTTAAACAGAAAAACTCTGTCATAGAATTTGAATAACAGTTTGTTTTTGGAAATATAGCTAGGTTCAAGAAGGTCTGTGGTGGGAGTTTTCCATCTGGTGTGTTGTAATTTTTTTGAAGATTGAACAGATTGAAACAGGAAGAGACTGAGAAAGAAAAATACTTTTTTTCCCCGTTGCAAAGTGTTTTAAAACGTTTTCTATTGGATGGCCCAATGTACATGATCTGGTCTTGTTGACTATACTTCCCCGGAAAAACCAAAGGACAAATATAGTTACGGTATACCACAACAAGTGCAGTACTCTATCCAGCCATAATACACTCCATTGAAGAGGAGAGTATTATGGCTACATAATAGCATGCCTGTTCAAATAAAATAAAATTGTATTTGTCACATGCGCTGAATACAACAGGTGTAGACCTTATTGTGAAATGCTTACTGACAAGCCCTTAACCAACAAGAGTTAAGAAAATATTTACTTAATAAACAACAGTAAAAAATAATAAAAAGTAACACAATAAAATAACAAGGCAGGGGGCACCGGTATCGAGTCAATGTGTGGGGGTACAGGTTAGTCGAGGTAATTTGAACATGTAGGAATGGGTAAAGTGACTATGCACAGATAATAGACAGCCCATAGCAGCAGTGAAAAAAACAATGGGGGGGGGGGGTGTCAATGTAAATAGTCTGGGTGGCCATTTTGATTAATTGTTCATCAGTCTTATGGCTTGGGGGTAGATTAAGGAGCCTTTTGGTCCTAGACTTGGCACTCTGGTACCGCTTGCTGTGCGGTAGCAGAGAGAGCAGTCTATGACTGGGTGACTGCATTCTTTGACAAATTTTGGGCATTCCTCTGACACCTTCTAATATATAGGGTAATGCCGTAAGCATTACCCTCTGTAGCACCTTACGGTCAGATGCCGAGCAGGTGATGCAACTAGTCAGGATGCTCTCGATGGTGCAGCTGTACAACATTTTGAGGATCTGGGGACACATGCCAAATCTTTTCAGTCTCCCGAGAGGGAAAAGGTGTTGCCGTGCCCTCTTCACGAGTGTCTTGGTGTGTTTGGACCATGATAGTTTGTTTGTGACGCTCCACTACATAGGGGCCTGTTCGGCCCATCTTTTCCTGTAGTCCACGATCAGCTCACATTGAGGGAGAGGTCATTGTACTTGCACCACACGCCAAGTCTCTGACCTCCCTATAGGCTGTCTCATCGTTGTCGGTGATCAGGCCTACCACTGTTGTGTCGTCAGCAAACTTAATGATTGTGTTGGAGTCGTGTTTGGCGACTAAGTCGTGGTTGAACAGGGAGTACAGGAGGGGACTAAGCACGCAGGTGTTGAGGATCAGTGTGGCAGATGTGTTTTTGCCTACCCGCACCACCTGGGGGAGGCCCGTCAGGAAGTCCAGGATCCAGTTGCAGAGGGAGGTGTTTAGTCACAGAGTCCTTAGCTTAGTGATGAGCTTTGTGGGCACTATGGTGTTGAACACTGAGCTGTAGTCAATGAACAGAATTCTCACATAGGTGATCCTTTTGTCCAGGTGTGAAAGGGCAGTGTGGAGCATGATTGAGATTGAGTCGTCTGTGGATCTGTTAGGACGCGAATTGGAGTGGGTCTAGGGCGAATGCCAACTGGAGTGGGTCTAGGGTGTCCGGGAGGATGCTGTTGATGTGAGCCATGACCAGCCTTTCAAAGCACTTCATGGCTACAGATGTGAGTGCCACGGGGCTGTAATCATTTAGGCAGGTTACCTTTGCTTCCTTTGGCACAAGGACTATGGTGGTCTGCTTGAAACATATATAATAATATAATAATAATACTTCCGGCGCCGACAGAGATGGCCGCCTCGCTTCGCATTCCTAGGAAACTATGCAGTTTTTAGTTTTTTTTACGTGTTATTTCTTACATTGGTATCCCAGGTCATCTTAGGTTTCATTACATACAGTCGAGAAGAACTACTGAATATAAGAGCAGCGTCAACTCACCATCAGTACGACCAAGAATATGACTTTCCCGAAGCAGATCCTGCATTCTGCCTTTCACCCAGGACAACGGAATGGATCCTAGCCGGTGACCCAAAACAACGACTTTGTAAAAGAGGGAAACGAAGTGGTCTTCTGGTCAGACTCCGGAGACGGGCACATCGCGCACCACTCCCTAGCATACTTCTCGCCAATGTCCAGTCTCTTGACAACAAGGTTGATGAAATCCGAGCAAGGGTAGCATTCCAGAGGGACATCAGAGACTAACGTTCTTTGCTTCACGGAAACATGGCTCACTCGAGAGACGCTATCGGAGTCAGTGCAGCCAGCTGGTTTCTCCACGCATCGCGCCAACAGCAACAAACATCTTTCTGGTAAGAAGAGGGGCGGGGGCGTATGCTTTATGGTTAACGAGACGTGGTGTGGTCAACAATAACATACAGGAACTCAAGTCCTTCTGTTCACCTGATTTAGAATTCCTCACAATCAAATGTCGACCACATTGTCTACCAAGGGAATTCTCTTCGATTATAATCACAGCCGTATATATTGCCCCCCAAGCAGACACATCGATGGCTCTGAACTAACTTTATTTGACTCTTTGCAAACTGGAATCCACATATCCTGAGGCTGCATTCATTGTAGCTGGGGATTTTAACAAGGCTAATCTGAAAACAAGACTCCCTAAAGTGTATCAGCATATCGTTTGCGCAACCAGGGCAGGTAAAACCTTGGATCATTGCTATTCTATCTTCCGCGACGCGTATAAGGCCCTCCAGGATGTCTTGCTCCCAGGCAGACTACCTTTTTTGCCCGCTTTGGGGACAATACAGTGCCACTGACACGGCCCGCAACCGAAACATGCGGACTCTCCTTCACTGCAGCCGAGGTGAGTAAAACATTTAAACGTGTTAACCCTCGCAAGGCTGCAGGCCCAGACGGCATCCCCAGCCGCGCCCTCAGAGCATGCGCAGACCAGCTGGCTGGTGTGTTTACGGACATTTTCAATCAATCCTTATCCCAGTCTGCTGTTCCCACATGCTTCAAGAGGGCCACCATTGTTCCTGTTCCCAAGAAAGCTACGGTAACTGAGCTAAACGACTACCGCCCCATAGCACTCACTTCCGTCATCATGAGGTGCTTTGAGAGACTAGTCAAGGACCATATCACCTCCACCCTACCTGACACCCTAGACCCACTCCAATTTGCTTACCGCCCAAATAGGTCCACAGACGATGCAATCTCAACCAACTGCACACTGCCCTAACCCATCTGGACAAGAGGAATACCTATGTGAGAATGCTGTTCATCGACTACAGCTCAGAATTTAACACCATAGTACTCTCCAAACTTGTCATCAAGCTCGAGACCCTGGGTCTCGACCCCGCCCTATACAGCTGGGTACTGGACTTCCTGACGGGCCGCCCCCAGGTGGTGAGGGTAGGTAACAACATCTCCACCCGCTGATCCTCAATACTGGGGCCCCACAAGGGTGCGTTCTGAGCCCTCTCCTGTACTCCCTGTTCACCCACGACTGCATGGCCACGCACGCCTCCAACTCAATCATCAAGTTTGCGGACGACACAACAGTGGTAGGCTTGATTACCAACAACGACGAGACGGCCTACAGGGAGGAGGTGAGGGCCCTCGGAGTGTGGTGTCAGGAAAATAACCTTGCACTCAACGTCAACAAAACTAAGGAGATGATTGTGGACTTCAGGAAACAGCAGACGAAACACACCCCTATCCACATCCATGGGACATTAGTGGAGAGGGTAGTAAGTTTTAAGTTCCTCGGCGTACACATCACAGACAAACTGAATTGGTCCACCCACACAGACAGCATCGTGAAGAAGGCGCAACAGCGCAGGCCCCGGGCTTGGCACCCTCGCTGCGGGCCCCGGGCTTGGGACCCTCGTTGCGGGCCCCGGGCTGGGGACCCTCGTTGCGGGCCCCGGGCTGGGGACCCTCTTTGCGGGCCCCGGGCTGGGGACCCACGTTGCGGGCCCCGGGCCGGCCACCCTCGTTGCGGGCCCCGGGCCGGCCACCCTCGCTGCGGGCCCCGGGCCGGAGGCAGGGGGTGAATACTTTCGCAAAGCACTGTACACTCTCATCACTTATTCTGTGGCAGTCCCTCCCCCCACAACTTGTGATGACACACACACATACACAAACACAGCACAGCTGACACTAAACAGTCCCTCCACTCACAACTTGCGATGACATACACACACGCACACACTTCTCAGCCATTGTGAGACACGGCAAATACACTTGGAGTGTCAAAACAGAGGCTCTCTTTGATCCCAAACAATGACAAAGAGTAACACACGTGATCAGACAGATGGAAAAACTATATTCCACTTACATATAAGAGTGTATACAGTATATGCCACAGTGTAAGTGTGTGTTTGTCAATGAGTATGTGTTTATACGATAATGTGCGAAATACTAACTAGACTAGAAGTAGTTAGTGAACCAAGCGAGGTAGTCATTAGAGAAACCAAGTCTGTTAAGTCTGCCAATAAGAATACGGTAATTGACAGAGTCGAAAGCCTTGGCCAGGTCGATGAAGACAGCTGCACAGTACTGTCTCTTATCGATGGCGGTTAGGATATCTTTTAGGACCTTGAGAGTGGCTGAGGTGCACCCGTGACCAGCTCGGAATCCGGATTGCATAGCGGAGAAGGTACGGTGGGATTCGAAATGGTCGATGATCTGTTTTGTTTACTTGGCTTTCGAAGACTTTAGAAAGGCAGGGCAAGATGGATATAGGTCTGTAACAGTTTGGGTCTAGAGTGCCTCCCCCTTTGAGGAGGGGGATGATCGCGGGCACATTCCAATCTTTAGGAATCTCAGACGATACAAAAGAGGTTGAACAGACTAGTAATAGGGGTTGCAACAATGGCGGCGGATAATTCTAGGAATAGAGGGACCAGATTGTCTCAGCCCAACTGATTTGTAGGGATCCAGATTTTGCAGCTCTATCAGAACATCAGCTGTCTGGATTTTTTTATTTTATTTTTTATTTCACCTTTATTTAACCAGGTAGGCAAGTTGAGAACAAGTTCTCATTTACAATTGCGACCTGGCCAAGATAAAGCAAAGCAGTTCGACACATAAAATGTGTTACACATGGAGTAAAACAAACATACAGTCAATAATACATTAGAAACAAGTCTATATACGATGTCAGCAAATGAGGTGAGATAAGGGAGGTAAAGGCAAAGGCCATGGTGGCAAAATGAATACAATTTTGCAAGTTAAACACTGGAATGGTAGATTTGCAGTGGAAGAATGTGCAAATTAGAAATGTATTTTATTTATTTATTTAATGGGGTGCAAAGGAGCAAAATAAATAAATAAAATAAATACAGTAGGGAAAGCGGTAGTTGTTTGGGCTAAATTATAGGTGGGCTATGTACAGGTGCAGTAATCTGTGAGCTGCTCTAGCAGCTGGTGCTTAAAGCTAGTGATGGGTTTGGCGACGAGTATGAAGCGAGGGCCAGCCAACGAGAGCGTACAGGGTAGTATATGGGGCTTTGGTGACAAAACGGATGGCACTGTGATAGACTGCATCCAATTTGTTGAGTAGGGTATTGGAGGCTATTTTGTAAATGACATCGTCGAAGTCGAGGATTTGTAGGATGGTCAGTTTTACAAGGGTATGTTTGGCAGCATGAGTGAAGGATGCTTTGTTGTGATATAGGAAGCCAATTCTAGATTTAACTTTGGATTGGAGATGTTTGATGTGGGTCTGGAAGGAGAGTTTACAGTCTAACCAGACACCTAGGTATTTGTAGTTGTCCACGTATTCTAAGTCAGAGCCGTCCAGAGTAGTGATGTTGGACAGGTGGGCAGGTGCAGGCAGCGATCGGTTGAAGAGCATGCATTTAGTTTTACTTGTATTTAAGAGCAATTGCAGGCCACGGAAGGAAAGTTGTATGGAGGGTTGTTAACACAGTGTCCAAAGAAGGGCCAGAAGTATACATAATGGTGTCGTCTGCGAGGAGGTGGATCAGAGAATCACCAGCAGCAAGAGCGAAATCATTGATGTATACAGAGAAAAGAGTCGGCCTGAGAATTGAACCCTGTGGCACCCTCATATAGAGACTGCCAGAGGTCCGGACAACAGGCCTTCTGATTTGACACACTGAACTCTGTCGGAGAAATAGTTGGTGAACCAGGCGAGGCAGTTAGTTGAGAAACCAAGGCTATTGAGTCTGCCGATAAGAATGTGGTGATTGACAGAGTCGAAAGCCTTGGCCAGGTTGATGAAGATGGCTGCACGGTACTGTCTTTTATCGTGGCGGTTATGATATCGTTTGAGGACACTGTCAGTGAACAAAGATTTGATTCGATAAAAATAAATGTCCCTTTTTCAGGACCCTGTCTTTCAAAGATAATTCGTAAAAATTGAAATAACTTCACAGATCTTCATTGTAAAGGGTTTAAACCCTGTTTGTTCAATGAACCATAAACAATTAATGAACATGCACATGTGGAACGGTCTATAAGACACTAACAGTGTACAGACGGTAGGCAATTAAGGTCACAGTTATGAAAACTTAGGACACTAAAGAGGCCTTTCTACTGACTCTGAAAAACACCAAAAGAAAGATGCCCAGGGTCACTTCTCATCTGCGTGAACGTAGCCTTCGGCTGAGAGAGGCTGGACTGAGGGTTTGTTGTCCTGTTGTAAGGCAGGTCCTCACCAGACATCACCGCTGTTGCCTACGGGCACAAACCCACCGTCGCTGGACCAGACAGGACTGGCAAAAAGTGCTCTTCACTGACGAGTCACTGTTTTGTCTCACCAGGGGTGATGGTCCGATTCGCGTTTGTCGTCGAAGAAAGGAGCATTACACCGAGGCCTGTACTCTGAAGCTGGACCGATTTGGAGGTGGAGGGTCCGTCATGGACTGGGGAGTGGGGTGTAACATCTCACAGCAAGAACTGGCAAATCTGGTGCAGTCCATGAGGAGGAGGAGATGCACTGCAGTATTTAATGCATCTGGTGGCCACACCTGATACTGACTGTTACTTTTGATTTTGATTTCACATCAGTTACACCCACCCCCCTTTTTGACCTCCTCCTTTTCCGCAGCAAGCAACCAGTGATCCGGGTCAACAGCATCAATGTAACAGTTTAATTTTCGTCTGTCCCCTCGCTCGAACCAGGGACCCTCTGCACACATCAACAACTGTCACCCTCGAAGCATCGTTACTCATCGCGCCAAAAAAAGCCACGGCCCTTACAGAGCAAGGGGAACAACCTCTTCAGGTCTCAGAGCACGTGACGTCACCGATTGAAATGCTATTAGCTATTAGCGCGCACCACTGCTAACTAGCTAGCCATTTCACATCGGTTACACAAGGATATACCATGTCATTTCACATCGGTTACACAAGGATATACCATGTCATTTCACATCGGTTACACAAGGATATACCATGTCATTTCACATCGGTTACACAAGGATATACCATGTCATTTCACATCGGTTACACAAGGATATACCATGTCATTTCACATCGGTTACACAAGGATATACCATGTCATTTCACATCGGTTACACAAGGATATACCATGTCATTTCACATCGGTTACACAAGGATATACCATGCCATTTCACATCGGTTACACAAGGATATACCATGTCATTTCACATCGGTTACACAAGGATATACCATGTCATTTTACATCGGTTACACAAGGATATACCATGCCATTTCACATCGGTTACACAAGGATATACCATGTCATTTCACATCGGTTACACAAGGATATACCATGTCATTTCACATCGGTTACACAAGGATATACCATGTCATTTCACATCGGTTACACAAGGATATACCATGTCATTTCACATCGGTTACACAAGGATATACCATGTCATTTCACATCGGTTACACAAGGATATACCATGTCATTTCACATCGGTTACACAAGGATATACCATGTCATTTCACATCGGTTACACAAGGATATACCATGTCATTTCACATCGGTTACACAAGGATATACCATGCCATTTCACATCGGTTACACAAGGATATACCATGCCATTTCACATCGGTTACACAAGGATATACCATGTCATTTCACATCGGTTACACAAGGATATACCATGTCATTTCACATCGGTTACACAAGGATATACCATGTCATTTCACATCGGTTACACAAGGACATACCATGTCATTTCACATCGGTTACACAAGGACATACCATGTCATTTCACATCGGTTACACAAGGATATACCATGTCATTTCACATCGGTTACACAAGGATATACCATGTCATTTCACATCGGTTACACAAGGATATACCATGTCATTTCACATCGGTTACACAAGGACATACCATGTCATTTCACATCGGTTACACAAGGATATACCATGTCATTTCACATCGGTTACACAAGGATATACCATGTCATTTCACATCGGTTACACAAGGATATACCATGTCATTTCACATCGGTTACACAAGGATATACCATGTCATTTCACATCGGTTACACAAGGATATACCATGTCATTTCACATCGGTTACACAAGGATATACCATGCCATTTCACATCGGTTACACAAGGATATACCATGTCATTTCACATCGGTTACACAAGGATATACCATGTCATTTCACATCGGTTACACAAGGATATACCATGCCATTTCACATCGGTTACACAAGGATATACCATGTCATTTCACATCGGTTACACAAGGATATACCATGCCATTTCACATCGGTTACACAAGGATATACCATGTCATTTCACATCGGTTACACAAGGATATACCATGTCATTTCACATCGGTTACACAAGGATATACCATGTCATTTCACATCGGTTACACAAGGATATACCATGTCATTTCACATCGGTTACACAAGGATATACCATGTCATTTCACATCGGTTACACAAGGATATACCATGTCATTTCACATCGGTTACACAAGGATATACCATGTCATTTCACATCGGTTACACAAGGATATACCATGTCATTTCACATCGGTTACACAAGGATATACCATGTCATTTCACATCGGTTACACAAGGATATACCATGTCATTTCACATCGGTTACACAAGGACATACCATGTCATTTCACATCGGTTACACAAGGACATACCATGTCATTTCACATCGGTTACACAAGGACATACCATGTCATTTCACATCGGTTACACAAGGACATACCATGTCATTTCACATCGGTTACACAAGGACATACCATGTCATTTCACATCGGTTACACAAGGACATACCATGTCATTTCACATCGGTTACACAAGGACATACCATGTCATTTCACATCGGTTACACAAGGACATACCATGTCATTTCACATCGGTTACACAAGGATATACCATGTCATTTCACATCGGTTACACAAGGATATACCATGTCATTTCACATCGGTTACACAAGGATATACCATGTCATTTCACATCGGTTACACAAGGATATACCATGTCATTTCACATCGGTTACACAAGGATATACCATGTCATTTCACATCGGTTACACAAGGACATACCATGTCATTTCACATCGGTTACACAAGGACATACCATGTCATTTCACATCGGTTACACAAGGATATACCATGTCATTTCACATCGGTTACACAAGGATATACCATGTCATTTCACATCGGTTACACAAGGATATACCATGTCATTTCACATCGGTTACACAAGGATATACCATGTCATTTCACATCGGTTACACAAGGATATACCATGTCATTTCACATCGGTTACACAAGGATATACCATGTCATTTCACATCGGTTACACAAGGATATACCATGTCATTTCACATCGGTTACACAAGGATATACCATGCCATTTCACATCGGTTACACAAGGATATACCATGTCATTTCACATCGGTTACACAAGGATATACCATGTCATTTCACATCGGTTACACAAGGATATACCATGTCATTTCACATCGGTTACACAAGGATATACCATGTCATTTCACATCGGTTACACAAGGATATACCATGTCATTTCACATCGGTTACACAAGGATATACCATGTCATTTCACATCGGTTACACAAGGATATACCATGTCATTTCACATCGGTTACACAAGGATATACCATGTCATTTCACATCGGTTACACAAGGACATACCATGTCATTTCACATCGGTTACACAAGGACATACCATGTCATTTCACATCGGTTACACAAGGATATACCATGTCATTTCACATCGGTTACACAAGGATATACCATGTCATTTCACATCGGTTACACAAGGATATACCATGTCATTTCACATCGGTTACACAAGGATATACCATGTCATTTCACATCGGTTACACAAGGACATACCATGTCATTTCACATCGGTTACACAAGGATATACCATGTCATTTCACATCGGTTACACAAGGATATACCATGTCATTTCACATCGGTTACACAAGGACATACCATGTCATTTCACATCGGTTACACAAGGATATACCATGTCATTTCACATCGGTTACACAAGGATATACCATGTCATTTCACATCGGTTACACAAGGATATACCATGTCATTTCACATCGGTTACACAAGGATATACCATGTCATTTCACATCGGTTACACAAGGATATACCATGTCATTTCACATCGGTTACACAAGGATATACCATGTCATTTCACATCGGTTACACAAGGATATACCATGTCATTTCACATCGGTTACACAAGGATATACCATGTCATTTCACATCGGTTACACAAGGATATACCATGTCATTTCACATCGGTTACACAAGGATATACCATGTCATTTCACATCGGTTACACAAGGATATACCATGTCATTTCACATCGGTTACACAAGGATATACCATGTCATTTCACATCGGTTACACAAGGATATACCATGTCATTTCACATCGGTTACACAAGGATATACCATGTCATTTCACATCGGTTACACAAGGATATACCATGTCATTTCACATCGGTTACACAAGGATATACCATGTCATTTCACATCGGTTACACAAGGATATACCATGCCATTTCACATCGGTTACACAAGGATATACCATGTCATTTCACATCGGTTACACAAGGATATACCATGTCATTTCACATCGGTTACACAAGGACATACCATGTCATTTCACATCGGTTACACAAGGATATACCATGTCATTTCACATCGGTTACACAAGGATATACCATGTCATTTCACATCGGTTACACAAGGACATACCATGCCATTTCACATCGGTTACACAAGGATATACCATGTCATTTCACATCGGTTACACAAGGATATACCATGTCATTTCACATCGGTTACACAAGGATATACCATGTCATTTCACATCGGTTACACAAGGATATACCATGTCATTTCACATCGGTTACACAAGGATATACCATGTCATTTCACATCGGTTACACAAGGACATACCATGTCATTTCACATCGGTTACACAAGGATATACCATGTCATTTCACATCGGTTACACAAGGACATACCATGTCATTTCACATCGGTTACACAAGGACATACCATGTCATTTCACATCGGTTACACAAGGACATACCATGCCATTTCACATCGGTTACACAAGGACATACCATGTCATTTCACATCGGTTACACAAGGATATACCATGTCATTTCACATCGGTTACACAAGGATATACCATGCCATTTCACATCGGTTACACAAGGATATACCATGCCATTTCACATCGGTTACACAAGGATATACCATGTCATTTCACATCGGTTACACAAGGATATACCATGCCATTTCACATCGGTTACACAAGGATATACCATGTCATTTCACATCGGTTACACAAGGATATACCATGCCATTTCACATCGGTTACACAAGGACATACCATGTCATTTCACATCGGTTACACAAGGATATACCATGTCATTTCACATCGGTTACACAAGGACATACCATGTCATTTCACATCGGTTACACAAGGATATACCATGTCATTTCACATCGGTTACACAAGGATATACCATGTCATTTCACATCGGTTACACAAGGATATACCATGTCATTTCACATCGGTTACACAAGGATATACCATGTCATTTCACATCGGTTACACAAGGATATACCATGTCATTTCACATCGGTTACACAAGGATATACCATGTCATTTCACATCGGTTACACAAGGATATACCATGCCATTTCACATCGGTTACACAAGGATATACCATGTCATTTCACATCGGTTACACAAGGATATACCATGTCATTTCACATCGGTTACACAAGGACATACCATGTCATTTCACATCGGTTACACAAGGACATACCATGTCATTTCACATCGGTTACACAAGGATATACCATGTCATTTCACATCGGTTACACAAGGATATACCATGCCATTTCACATCGGTTACACAAGGATATACCATGTCATTTCACATCGGTTACACAAGGATATACCATGTCATTTCACATCGGTTACACAAGGATATACCATGTCATTTCACATCGGTTACACAAGGATATACCATGTCATTTCACATCGGTTACACAAGGATATACCATGTCATTTCACATCGGTTACACAAGGACATACCATGTCATTTCACATCGGTTACACAAGGATATACCATGTCATTTCACATCGGTTACACAAGGACATACCATGTCATTTCACATCGGTTACACAAGGACATACCATGTCATTTCACATCGGTTACACAAGGATATACCATGCCATTTCACATCGGTTACACAAGGACATACCATGTCATTTCACATCGGTTACACAAGGATATACCATGTCATTTCACATCGGTTACACAAGGATATACCATGCCATTTCACATCGGTTACACAAGGATATACCATGCCATTTCACATCGGTTACACAAGGATATACCATGTCATTTCACATCGGTTACACAAGGATATACCATGCCATTTCACATCGGTTACACAAGGATATACCATGTCATTTCACATCGGTTACACAAGGATATACCATGTCATTTCACATCGGTTACACAAGGATATACCATGCCATTTCACATCGGTTACACAAGGACATACCATGTCATTTCACATCGGTTACACAAGGATATACCATGTCATTTCACATCGGTTACACAAGGACATACCATGTCATTTCACATCGGTTACACAAGGACATACCATGTCATTTCACATCGGTTACACAAGGATATACCATGTCATTTCACATCGGTTACACAAGGATATACCATGTCATTTCACATCGGTTACACAAGGATATACCATGCCATTTCACATCGGTTACACAAGGATATACCATGTCATTTCACATCGGTTACACAAGGATATACCATGTCATTTCACATCGGTTACACAAGGACATACCATGTCATTTCACATCGGTTACACAAGGACATACCATGTCATTTCACATCGGTTACACAAGGATATACCATGCCATTTCACATCGGTTACACAAGGACATACCATGTCATTTCACATCGGTTACACAAGGATATACCATGTCATTTCACATCGGTTACACAAGGACATACCATGTCATTTCACATCGGTTACACAAGGATATACCATGTCATTTCACATCGGTTACACAAGGATATACCATGTCATTTCACATCGGTTACACAAGGATATACCATGTCATTTCACATCGGTTACACAAGGATATACCATGTCATTTCACATCGGTTACACAAGGATATACCATGTCATTTCACATCGGTTACACAAGGATATACCATGTCATTTCACATCGGTTACACAAGGATATACCATGCCATTTCACATCGGTTACACAAGGATATACCATGTCATTTCACATCGGTTACACAAGGATATACCATGTCATTTCACATCGGTTACACAAGGATATACCATGCCATTTCAAATATGAATAAAACAGTTATATGGGCCCCACAAAAAAGTCAGTACAATACAGTCAGAGGCTCCATGTGTAGCAAGTGAGGTGGGAGATTTCTAATCGATGCAAAATGGAATTATAATTAACTTGGCTAAGTGAGAAGGAGTAGGCTACAATGATCAACCAACCGGTAGGCTGTTGTTGAATATGAATAGAGTGGTTGTTGTAGACAGGGATGGGGAGCGCAGCAGCATACCCTCAATTAGCTAGCTAGTGTAGCTAGCTAGCTAATACAGACACTACCACGAGATGACAGATAACCTATTTCAGCAACAAGTTTGTCTCACCTGCGAGAGTTCGCAGACTTTCTCTCTCCACCCTCTATCGCACCAGGCCCTGCTCCTCTTCTGCCCCTCCCCCACCTTCTGTGCTGAAACAGAGTGCACCCTCCCCCCAATTTTTTAAAAGATATATACAGTATTTCAAACACATGTTTTTAGACTATCCAGATATCAGAAAAAACAGTCTAGGGACTGGCTAGGGACTGGTTGAGTGTTTCTTTAGAAAACAACAGGTTAACTGACAGTGGCCCACTGAACTATATCTCTGTGAAGGGATGATGGATGAGAGCCAGCTGTCCCCCACAGCGGGGAAGAGAGGAGAGGGAGAGAAGGGGGAAGAGAGAGAGAGAGGAGCAACGCCGTCAGCAACTACTACATTTTTAGCAGCCTCATTCCTTACACACATTTCTCTCTCTCGCTTAGGGGCTTTTCTCCTTGCCGAAAGTTTAAGGAGAAACAGCGCGACTAGATTTCAATTTACATCATTTGTACATTTAATTGTGCCGAGATGGGGTTTGGGGCTTGGCAACAGACATTTACCGTAAACATCCCAGTGTCGCCAGTAAGCGGGCTTCTACTATGCAAGTGACTTTTCATCTTAAATAATGTTGCACTCTTAAATAATGCAACAATTCACAAGCATGTGCAGACAATTAAAGGGTCTAATGCAATTTATTTTAGGCGAGGGAGCTTTTCTTTTAACGACATTTCTTAATCAACGTTTGTACCGACTGATGTAGCCTATTTAATATAATTGTAGGCTAGCCCTAAACATAAAATGCATCCTCCAATTGCAACTTCTGCCTTTGCCAACAGATATTGTCTCAAACACCAACATTTCAAAATAGTCCATCACTGTCATTCGTGAAAGACATTTGTTCACATTTTACTGTTTCGCGAGCAAATGAAAGCAGACGATGTTGACATACTATTAGCCTCTCTTGTAGGCCTATTTGTTCCAATCAAAGCTTCAGATAAGAAATGACTGGGGAGATGTTTCTGGTGTAACATTACTGCTGCTATGCTAAAATACTAATGAACCATTATGTGATCTTGCAAGACATCGATTCAGCTTTGGTATAACTTTCCTAAACGAGCACCATTGTGATAAGTTATCTATTTGTAATAATAATGTGATGGATAGGACTATTAGGCAACAGATCTTGATGAGGGTTATTTTAAGCGATTTGAGCGTCCTTCGAATCGTGGTGCTGAAAGGACAGCACAGTAACCAAGTAACCACATATATTTCTGAGTTCCACTGAACAAGAGGGGGTCTGTGGAGTTTTATGAACATTAAGGCAAACAGAGGGTACATTTGGATCCCGTTGGTGTGATGATGAGGTTCATCCAGTGGATCAGCTTGTGTTTATACGCAATAGAGATGGTAAGTTTTTTTGTAAGTTAAGCACTTGGACAGTTCAAGTGCGTGGCACACTAGCAAACTGTTTTGAGGACAGACATATTAGCAACCCCTGGTAGAGTTTTCTGTCTGTGTCTGTTCTTTTTATGTCGGATTTGGCCCGATCAAGTAGTCAAGCCTCCAACCGACGGGCCTCTGCACACACACCTACAGTTATTCACTGACAGAGTGAGAGAAGACAGGGAAGAAATCACCATTTACCTACCTATAGGCTGCTATAGCCTACATATTTATTTACTTTGTCATTCTATCGTTTTCATGGAATTTCAGAGGTAATTAAATAGAATTTATTTAGAATGTATCAGAATTCATTGTTACATTTAAGCTTCAAGACAAAAGCTCAGGTGCTAACAGCATGTCGTCATCAAGTAACGTTAGCCTATCAAAAATCAATGATTAACCCATTTAAGCTTCAAGACAAAAGCTCAGGTGCTAACAGCATGTCGTCATCAAGTAACGTTAGCCTATCAAAAATCAATGATTAACCCATTTAAGCTTCAAGACAAAAGCTCAGGTGCTAACAGCATGTCGTCATCAAGTAACGTTAGCCTATCAAAAATCAATGATTAACCCATTTAAGCTTCAAGACAAAAGCTCAGGTGCTAACAGCATGTCGTCATCAAGTAACGTTAGCCTATCAAAAATCAATGATTAACCCATTTAAGCTTCAAGACAAAAGCTCAGGTGCTAACAGCATGTCGTCATCAAGTAACGTTAGCCTATCAAAAATCAATGATTAACCCATTTAAGCTTCAAGACAAAAGCTCAGGTGCTAACAGCATGTCGTCATCAAGTAACGTTAGCCTATCAAAAATCAATGATTAACCCATTTAAGCTTCAAGACAAAAGCTCAGGTGCTAACAGCATGTCGTCATCAAGTAACGTTAGCCTATCAAAAATCAATGATTAACCCATTTAAGCTTCAAGACAAAAGCTCAGGTGCTAACAGCATGTCGTCATCAAGTAACGTTAGCCTATCAAAAATCAATGATTAACCCATTTAAGCTTCAAGACAAAAGCTCAGGTGCTAACAGCATGTCGTCATCAAGTAACGTTAGCCTATCAAAAATCAATGATTAACCCATTTAAGCTTCAAGACAAAAGCTCAGGTGCTAACAGCATGTCGTCATCAAGTAACGTTAGCCTATCAAAAATCAATGATTAACCCATTTAAGCTTCAAGACAAAAGCTCAGGTGCTAACAGCATGTCGTCATCAAGTAACGTTAGCCTATCAAAAATCAATGATTAACCCATTTAAGCTTCAAGACAAAAGCTCAGGTGCTAACAGCATGTCGTCATCAAGTAACGTTAGCCTATCAAAAATCAATGATTAACCCATTTAAGCTTCAAGACAAAAGCTCAGGTGCTAACAGCATGTCGTCATCAAGTAACGTTAGCCTATCAAAAATCAATGATTAACCCATTTAAGCTTCAAGACAAAAGCTCAGGTGCTAACAGCATGTCGTCATCAAGTAACGTTAGCCTATCAAAAATCAATGATTAACCCATTTAAGCTTCAAGACAAAAGCTCAGGTGCTAACAGCATGTCGTCATCAAGTAACGTTAGCCTATCAAAAATCAATGATTAACCCATTTAAGCTTCAAGACAAAAGCTCAGGTGCTAACAGCATGTCGTCATCAAGTAACGTTAGCCTATCAAAAATCAATGATTAACCCATTTAAGCTTCAAGACAAAAGCTCAGGTGCTAACAGCATGTCGTCATCAAGTAACGTTAGCCTATCAAAAATCAATGATTAACCCATTTAAGCTTCAAGACAAAAGCTCAGGTGCTAACAGCATGTCGTCATCAAGTAACGTTAGCCTATCAAAAATCAATGATTAACCCATTTAAGCTTCAAGACAAAAGCTCAGGTGCTAACAGCATGTCGTCATCAAGTAACGTTAGCCTATCAAAAATCAATGATTAACCCATTTAAGCTTCAAGACAAAAGCTCAGGTGCTAACAGCATGTCGTCATCAAGTAACGTTAGCCTATCAAAAATCAATGATTAACCCATTTAAGCTTCAAGACAAAAGCTCAGGTGCTAACAGCATGTCGTCATCAAGTAACGTTAGCCTATCAAAAATCAATGATTAACCCATTTAAGCTTCAAGACAAAAGCTCAGGTGCTAACAGCATGTCGTCATCAAGTAACGTTAGCCTATCAAAAATCAATGATTAACCCATTTAAGCTTCAAGACAAAAGCTCAGGTGCTAACAGCATGTCGTCATCAAGTAACGTTAGCCTATCAAAAATCAATGATTAACCCATTTAAGCTTCAAGACAAAAGCTCAGGTGCTAACAGCATGTCGTCATCAAGTAACGTTAGCCTATCAAAAATCAATGATTAACCCATTTAAGCTTCAAGACAAAAGCTCAGGTGCTAACAGCATGTCGTCATCAAGTAACGTTAGCCTATCAAAAATCAATGATTAACCCATTTAAGCTTCAAGACAAAAGCTCAGGTGCTAACAGCATGTCGTCATCAAGTAACGTTAGCCTATCAAAAATCAATGATTAACCCATTTAAGCTTCAAGACAAAAGCTCAGGTGCTAACAGCATGTCGTCATCAAGTAACGTTAGCCTATCAAAAATCAATGATTAACCCATTTAAGCTTCAAGACAAAAGCTCAGGTGCTAACAGCATGTCGTCATCAAGTAACGTTAGCCTATCAAAAATCAATGATTAACCCATTTAAGCTTCAAGACAAAAGCTCAGGTGCTAACAGCATGTCGTCATCAAGTAACGTTAGCCTATCAAAAATCAATGATTAACCCATTTAAGCTTCAAGACAAAAGCTCAGGTGCTAACAGCATGTCGTCATCAAGTAACGTTAGCCTATCAAAAATCAATGATTAACCCATTTAAGCTTCAAGACAAAAGCTCAGGTGCTAACAGCATGTCGTCATCAAGTAACGTTAGCCTATCAAAAATCAATGATTAACCCATTTAAGCTTCAAGACAAAAGCTCAGGTGCTAACAGCATGTCGTCATCAAGTAACGTTAGCCTATCAAAAATCAATGATTAACCCATTTAAGCTTCAAGACAAAAGCTCAGGTGCTAACAGCATGTCGTCATCAAGTAACGTTAGCCTATCAAAAATCAATGATTAACCCATTTAAGCTTCAAGACAAAAGCTCAGGTGCTAACAGCATGTCGTCATCAAGTAACGTTAGCCTATCAAAAATCAATGATTAACCCATTTAAGCTTCAAGACAAAAGCTCAGGTGCTAACAGCATGTCGTCATCAAGTAACGTTAGCCTATCAAAAATCAATGATTAACCCATTTAAGCTTCAAGACAAAAGCTCAGGTGCTAACAGCATGTCGTCATCAAGTAACGTTAGCCTATCAAAAATCAATGATTAACCCATTTAAGCTTCAAGACAAAAGCTCAGGTGCTAACAGCATGTCGTCATCAAGTAACGTTAGCCTATCAAAAATCAATGATTAACCCATTTAAGCTTCAAGACAAAAGCTCAGGTGCTAACAGCATGTCGTCATCAAGTAACGTTAGCCTATCAAAAATCAATGATTAACCCATTTAAGCTTCAAGACAAAAGCTCAGGTGCTAACAGCATGTCGTCATCAAGTAACGTTAGCCTATCAAAAATCAATGATTAACCCATTTAAGCTTCAAGACAAAAGCTCAGGTGCTAACAGCATGTCGTCATCAAGTAACGTTAGCCTATCAAAAATCAATGATTAACCCATTTAAGCTTCAAGACAAAAGCTCAGGTGCTAACAGCATGTCGTCATCAAGTAACGTTAGCCTATCAAAAATCAATGATTAACCCTCTCATAGAAATATAAAAGTACAGTAGGACATTACAACAAACTAGTTTTGATCAATTTCATGCAAATAATTACATGTGGCAAAAGCAACATTTTCGAGTTTCCTAGTTCCAACTAGCATGTGAAAGTGGCATAGTATAGTATATTGAGTTCGTGTTCACACACACACCCACTATATTATTTTGACCATCTTGTGCAGTGCTATATAATGAAGCGTGCTCCATTCCCAAACAGTTGTCTGACTAAAAGCTGCTTTTTGCTCATTAAGACTTGTTTACCATCTAATGCTAAAGACCAGATGCTTTCTGGGCTGATCAAAGGATCACAGCGGGAGCTGCTTCTCCCGCTTACTGTAAATGAGTAGTACGCGGCCGGCTTTCACCACACTCATCTCTTTCTTTTCGTGTCAGGGCCTCAACCACAAACTAAGCCCCTCACAGACACACATCCATGACAGCGCCACAACAAAGGCTTCAGATTGTAAAAGCTTCCAAGACCAGCGGCTGACAGACAGACAGATGAGCCACTCTCCTATACAGCAATACTGCACTCAAGGCTGTTTCTGACACACACTCAGTCATACAAACCTGCAATACCCATGTGCAATGACACACACACACACATTTAAACCACCAGGCCTAATTAGACACTCAACTTCACAGTAGTAGGTACACCCGCCCCTTCCCCATTTCCCCACACAGTGACGACTGTGTGAGGGGGGGAGCAAAATGATTGACATCTGCTCCATCTAAAAGATGGGGGGTTCTAGGATTAATGAGGATGGTCCTTGTAAACCATGTTCTGGCCCCGCCCCACCCACCCACTTTTACTGATTAAGGCAATTAAAAGCAATTGCCCAATACTCTCTGCTTTCATCCTGCACTAGGAGGACAATGGATACCCAGTGGTAACTGAGTGACATTAATGACTTCCAGTTGGCTTGGCTTTGCCCTGGGCATGGGTCAATGGCACTGAATGGGAGGAGATCACCCGGGTGACCTGCCAGACTCAGCTTGGGATGCAGTCCGTGACCTTTGACAGTTTTGACAGCGTTAAACTAAAGTGAATTATTCGACAGATTTACCACTTTTCTTGTTCCTCGCATGACACAGATGCAATTAACCAAGTTCGTTGGATCTACTTAAATTACAAACTACCTAGTTGGAAGAAAACATGAGTCACAAAATGACCCAGTATGATGAGAAATGACCTAATTCTTGAGAAAGGAAAGGACCCCACATGGCTCCTTAACCTAATCCGTGTTTCCTGATAGTCTTCAACACATCTACCTTAACAAAAGTATACACCGCACACACAATGATCTTAAAAAAAGAAGACACATGCACTAAGTCAGATATAGAGTTGAAATGTATTCAATTTTGAGTTTGTATCCCACTATTACACTTTATATACATCACAGAAGACTACAGTGGGGACTGTAGTGCCCCTACATGGTGTTCAATTGAGGAATTAACCACTTGGGCTTTAGCTCGGCAGGCTATGGCTCTCATGTTGTGGTTGTGCATTATGCCACTTTAACACAGGTTTGGCTTGTCTTCTGCTTCGATGCACCCTGGATGGGGAATGCATCGCAATTACAATTGTTATACATGAATCATATCTCACTTTTCAAGTCTTCCTGTCCAGCATATAAATCAAAATCCAAGTAGGGAACTCCAGCAGTAGATGTTCCCTGTATTTTGTTTTATTTCAATCTTCTCCACAGATCAAATTAAGAAACGCATCAACAAATAAATAATCATGGCAACAGCAGCAGGGGGACACCAGGAGGTCCTTTCAGAAACGGAGTCGTCTTCTACTCTCCTTTCATCTCTCATTCAGTGAAAACAGTGAAAACAAACGGCGCGTTTAAAAGAGAGCGAGCATCTCTATTAGGCACAGTGCTAGCGACGTCACTAATATCAGCTCCAGCCCCTTGCGGCTGTTACCCCTTCTCCCGTCAGCGTTCAAAAATAGCTGGTAGCGCTGCCCACTTTAAGCATCCCAAGAATACCTGGGAAAGTTCTGAGGGGGAGAACAGACTGGGGATTCTCCAGATTACAATGGCTAAGGCCCAGCCCTCTACCACGGAGGAGAGGAAAAACTGTTTATTTTGCACATCTTGCCTTGTTTTGGGTTTTAATTTGCGTGTTTAGTTTAGTCTTTTTACAACATTCAGACTAAGTTATAAGAGGGGAAGTATATTATTTTTGTGTGACTGTGAAGAAGTGATCATTTGTAGGAAGAAGGTTTTGGGGAACCGGCAAGATTGGGTTGATTGAGCGCAAGGTCCTTTATTATCCCATAATGATACTATGTATCAGAGCAGCAATACCATCTTTGGTAGGTAGCTATTGCCCATACCTCTATAAAGATACTCATTCATTCCTCTTTCTCCCTCCAGCAGTCCTTCATCCAGTTTAAAGCCCACCTCCTGACCTCTACGGGTGTCACTTTGACTGTGACCAGATATACGGTGCCTTCAGGAAGAATTCATACCATTCATACTTATTCCATGTTGTGTTACAGCCTGAATTGAAAATGTATTCAATCGTGTTTTTATTCTCACTAATGACAAAACATGTTTTTAGAAAAAAACAGGAATAAACTGAAATACCACATCTACATAAGAATTCAGACCCTTTACTCAGTACTTTTGTTGAAGCACCTTTGGCAGCGATTACAGCATTGAGTCGTTTTGGGTATGAAGCTACAAGCTTGGCACTGTATTTGGGGAATTTCTCCCATTCTTCTCTGCAAATCCTCTCAAGCTCTGTCAGGTAGAATGGGGAGCGTCTCTGCACAGCATTTTCACATCAAACAGGGCTTCCGGGTTCCAGGCACTCTCAGCTGCCAACGTGCGAAAATCCACTGCGTGGATAAGGAATCACTTAAGGAATCCTGACATAGTTGGAGCAGCTTTCAATCTGCCTCTCTCCCGGACAACGGAGAATCTAACACTTTCCGCAACTCTGCCACAAACTCCTCCAATCTGAGGCAAACGGTGGATTGTTGCTCCCACACCGCCATAGCTCAGGCAAGTGCCCTTTCGGACATCAGCGTAATCATGTACGCTATCCTCGAGTGATCCGAGGGAAAAGAAGCAAAGATGAGAGAACACTGGGAGAACGCACCAGCGTAGCGCTCCAGAGGAGGTAAGCAGGGGTAGATTGGGGAGAAATGCTGCTGGTCGCGGGTTAATTGACAGTCTGGGGGTTACTATACTGGCGGGCTGCCTCACCCTCCCAGACAATCTGTGGACAATCTGTGGACCTTTACTGGTCGGGCCGTCACTGGCTGAGGGCGGCAGTGTTGTACGTGACCGTCCACGAAGGAGGACAGGGCCTGGGATGGCTGCTTTCCGGCTAAAGGCGGTGCAGAGACTGCTGTACCATTCTGATGTTGGCTGGAGGGAACCAGCATGCACACTGCTGAGGAGAGCTGGCCGATTAGGGTTGGACCGGCAGCTGTTCCTCATGAAGCTGGAGAGGCTGAGTACAGCAGGTCTCTCAGACGTTTACCCTGCAGTGCTGAGGGCCTGGCAGCTGCTAAGGTACACACGAGAATGGGGTGTGGAGCCTAGGCTCCTCCCACAGCCCATCTTCAACAACCCAGCCATCCCTTTGAGATCGGTTCAGTCGGCCACCCTGCAGAGGCAACTGATGGCAGCGGGTTTACAAAGGCTGGGTGACCTGAGACTGCTGGGAGAGGAGGGGTGGAAAACCCCGGATGTCTTGGCACAACAAACAAGAATAAACTTACACAAACGCTTGGATTGCTTTCGCTGTAAAGCATATTTTCAAAATCTGACAAGACAGGTTTTTTAACAAAAGGCTAAGCTGTGTTTTGCTATATTGCACTTGTGATTTCATGAATATAAATATTTTTAGTAATATTATTTGTGGTTGTTGATGACAATTATCCCGTTAACAACAGACAAACAGAAAACACAGGTATAAATCCACCGGAGATAATGGGGAAGATGGGTGACACCTGGAGGGGGGTGGAGACAAGCAGAAGACAGGTGAAACAGATTAGGGTGTGACTGTACCCCCCCCCCCCCCCCTCTAGGGATGCCACCTGGCATCCTACCCTGGCACATACCTGGTTGACCGGGATGCAGGCAGTGGAATTCAGGATGTTCCAGGATGTTCCTAGCGGGGACCCAGCACGTCTCCTCTGGACCATAACCCTCCCAGTCAACCAGGTACTGGAATCCCCTACTCTGATGTCAAACCCTCAGGAAACGCCTCACCGTATAAGCCGGATGGCTGTCGATGAGAAGGGGGAGAGGGGTGGGCCTAGAAAGAGGAGACTGGGCTGTGGGACAGAGGTTTAATCCTTGATACATGAAAAGCGGAATGTATGCACAGGCTACGAGGCAACAGAACACGAACAGCATAGGGGCTAAGAATCTTGGAGATTGGGAAAGGGCCTATTAAACGGTGGGGGGGGGGGGGGAGTTTGCGGGACTCCACCCGGAGGGACAGATCCCAAGTGGACAGATCCTGAGTCTCTGCCTGAGATGATAACGGGGAGCCAGGGTCTGGTGGTGGTCTGCCTGCCTGCCATCGAAACCTGGACGTACCGCAAGGCTCTCCAGAGAGTGGTGCGGTCTGCCCAACGCATTACGGGGGCAAACTACCCACCCTCCAGGATACCTACAGCACCCAATGTCACAGGAAGGCCAAAAAGATCCTCAAGGACATCAACCACCCGGGCCACTGCCTGTTCACCCCGCTATCATCCAGAAGGCGAGATCATTACATTTGCATCAAAGCTGGGACAGAGAGGCTGAAAAACAGCTTCTATCTCAAGGCCATCAGACTGTTAACCTCTCTGCGCACGGAACCCGCTAGCGGGCTGAAATTCCACAACATACGGTGATCGCTACATAAATAGTCATATTAAACATTCATGAAAATACAAATATCTCACATGTATCGAAAGCCTAGAATCTTGCTAATCCAATTGCGTTGTCAGATTTTTAAAAGGATTTACTGCGAAAGAATACGATGCGATTATCTTAGCATAGAGTCCCATAAAATATATATTTTTTAACCAGCACAGGTGTAACAATCACAAACGGCATTAAAATAAATCGTTTACCTTTGACGATCTTCGTCTGTTTGCAATTCCAATGCTCATTGTTACATAATGAATGATCTTTTGTTTGATCAAATCTGTTTTTATAGCCTAACATGAAACATTTTGTGAACCGCTTGTGTCGTGAATTCCGTCTCATTCCATTTTCGACGACACATTAGAGGTAAATACACACACAAAACGTGACTTTTCCAGCCATGTTTGGTTTCATTGCAATCAACTGGTTTGTTTGTAACACAGCCAAACCTGACATTCCAGGTAAATAACCCACACAGAACGTGACTGAAAGAAACCGATTTGAAGACAACAAGTCATGACATCATTGTGCACCAATGATTTGCCCGCTGTTTCATTGATTGACTGTCTTTTAACCCAATGACCACTGATCATCTTGAAATCTAGCTGGGTAGATAGCCAATGAGATGAGCTAAACGGCAATACGCCATGTTTATGTGTTGCAAGACCAACCCATGTAGTAAGCTCCAGTGTAAAGTAAGTCATTCGCTATTGAAGTTTCATACCAGAAGGAGAAACACATATTGCGCACTGCATTGTTTAGTGAACACTCAGAATCAGCTGTTTATATATCAATCATTATGGCGACTAAGTCAGGGAAAGCTAAATCTAAGTCTAGATATACAGATGTACACACAATTTTAGAATAAATTAATTGGGAAGGTGAGACAGAGATTGTTGTAGGATGTTTCATTTAGAGATTGTGGAGGAATATTTTTTGAACGGGAGAGGACATTGTTTTGGACTGGTAAGTTCTTCTCATGCTAATGCCCTTGTTTGAAATTAATAATATAAATTATTATTTTTTTAAATTAAAGAAGCAATATATAAACATGTAATGTCATGAAATGTGAGATGCGTGTGTCTGCCGCCCCACCCCAACCCACATGAAATAGCCTATTTGAGGCTGTTGAGGAGAGGGCAGGACCACATCAATGGCCAAAGTGAAATGGAGACAGTAGATACAGCTGGTCTGTTGTAATATAATAAAGACAGTAGATCTAGCTGGTCTGTCATAATATAATAGAGACAGTAGATCTAGCTGAAATGTCATAATATAAAAGAGACAGTAGATCTAGCAGGTCATAATGATATATTCAACCTTATGTTCCCTGTACTCTCTCTATATATCTGTTTATTATACCTGTTGATACAGGGCTCATATGTGAAACTATTCTAACTGAACATTTTCTTTCACAGTGACACTGACTCCGAATGGGAGTCTTATCCGGTGTCCTGTGTGAATTTAAGTATGCTCTCTCTAATTCTCTCTTTCTCTCTCTCGGAGGACCTGAGCCCTAGGACCATGCGTCAGGACTACCTGGCATGATGACTCCTTGCTGTCCCCAGTCCACCTGGTCTTGCCGCTGTTCCAGTTTCAACTGTTCTGCCTGCGGCTATGGAACCCTAAACTGTTAATTTTTACTCTTGAGGTGCTGTCCTGTTGCACCCTCTACAACCACTGTGATCTCCACCCGGCACAGCCAGAAGAGGACCACCCCTCATAGCCTGGTTCCTCTCTAGGTTTCTTCCTAGGTTTTTGCCTTTCTAGGGAATTTTTCCTAGCCACCGTGCTTCTACACCTGCATTGCTTGCTGTTTGGGGTTTTAGGCTGGGGCTATATAAATTGATTTGATAGAGGACAGAGGGTCTTCCAAATATTGAAAGTATAGTTATTTGTTTCAAAATGTATACCTTCACCAATTTGGCCTCTTGGGTACATTTGGGCTACTTGTGTGGGAAACCTGGGTGATTTTTCACTGACATTGTCCCCAACATCCTATCTGAATGTTTGTTTTATCTTGTTCATTTTAAAGATGATGATATAAAAATAAAAAACGTATGTTTTTTTTCATTGTTTTATCTAAACCAGATCTATTGTGTTATATTCTCCTACATAATATGCATATCCTTGGTTCTGTGCTTGAGCTACAGGCTATTAGATTTGGGTATGTCTTCCGGCGGAAATTGCACAAAGTAGGGGGGAGCTGTAAGAGGTTATTAAACAGCCATCACAAGCACATTAAAGGCTGCTGCCTATAGGCATAGACTAGGAATCACTGGCCATTTTAAGGAATGGAACACTAGTCACTTTAATAATGTTTACATATTTGGCATTACTCATCTCATATGTATATACTGTATTCTATACTATTCTACAGTATCTTAGTCACTTAATGTTTACATATCTGGCATTACTCATCTCACGTGTAAATGCTGTTTTCTATACTATTCTATGGTATCTTAGTCACTTAATGTTTACATATCTGGCATTACTCATCTCATGTGTAAATACTATTCTACTGTATAATAGTCCGTTCCGCTTTAACATCGCTTGTCCATATACATTGTGTGTATTGGGTATATGTTGTGTAATTTGTTAGATATTACTTGTTAGATATTAATGTACTGTTGGAGCTAGAAGCACAAGAATTTTGCTACACCCGCAATAACATCTGCTGTCTTGAGAACAGCAGACTAGGCTCTCTACCAGGTACAGCAATAGCGGCAGATGAACATCTGGGCTGAGGGTATGCTGAGCACCTCCTCTTGCTCAGGGAGGAGCGGTGGCTGATAACCCATCGAGCACTCGAAAGACGCGAGACCAGTGTCTGAGTAGGGGAGGCTGTTGTGGGTGTACTCTACTCACACGATCTCCAAGTGGTGGGGTTGGCGGAGACAAGACAACGAAGAGTCGTCTCCAGGTCCTTATTGGCTCGCTCTGACAGGCCGTTCGACTTGGGGTGGAACCCAGAGGACAGGCTGGCCGACGACCTAATGAGCGTGCAGAACACCTTCCAGAACTGGGACAAGAACTGAGGACCCTGGTCGGAGACCATGTCCACCGGAAGTCCATGGTCACCACAACGCCGGAAAATATTCCAAATTAGCTCCATAATATCGACAGAAACATGGCAAACGTTGTTTAGAATCCATCCTCAAGGTGTTTTTCTAATATCTATTCGATAATATATCCGTCGGGACAATTAGTTTTTCACTTGGACCGATTGGAGTAATGGCTACCTCTGTATTTTACGCGAGAATCTCTCTCGGGGCCACCATGTGACCACTTACGCAATGTGGCCGCCTACGGCTATTCTTCAACAGAAATTTGTTAAAATACGTCATAATGCTGTAGACACCTTGGGGAATACGTAGAAAGCATAAGCTCGTTGATGGTATATTCACAGCTGAATAGGGAGTCATTGGAACGCAGAGCTTTCAAAACCTGGGGCACTTCCGGATTGGATTTTTCTCAGGCTTTCGCCTGCAACATCAGTTCTGTTATTCTCACAGACAATATCTTTACAGTTTTGGAAACATTAGAGTGTTTTCTATCCAAAGCTGTCAATTATATGCATATTCTAGCATCTTTTCCTGACAAATTATCCCATTTAAAACGGGAACGTTGAAAATACTGCCCCCTAACACCAAGAGGTTAAGGATAGGGAGACGCTAGCGTCTCAACTGGTCAATTGCCTGGGGAAATGCAGAGCGCCAGATTCAAATAAAACGCTATAAAATTCAAACTTTCATTAAATCACACATGTAAGATACTCAATTAAAGCTACACTCGTTGTGAATCCAACCAACATGTCAATTTAAAAAATGCTTTTCGGCGAAAGCATAAGAAGCTATTATCTGATAGCCTGCACCCATCTGAATCAGTAGTAAACAAAAGAGCTAGCATAGCAGGCGCTACACAAAACGCTGAAATAAAATATAAAACATGCATTACCTTTGACGAGCTTCTTTTGTTGGCACTCCAATATGTCCCATAAACATCACAATTGGTCCTTTTGTACGATTAATTCCGTCTATATATGTCAAAAATGTCCATTTATAAAACCCGTTTCATCCAGAAAAAAACAGCTTAGAAAAACGCAAATTCGCTACAAAATATTTCAAAAGTTGCCTATAAACTTTGCCAAAATATTTCAAACTACTTTTGTAATACAACGTTGGGTATTTTTAAACGTTAATAATCGATCAAATTGTAGACGGGGCAATCTGTATTCAATACATCAACGAAAAGAAAAAAGCTCTGCTTTACACATCTTGTGCACCTCACAAAAGGGTCCCCCGTTCCGAATTGGCCTACTTCCTGCTAAGACAAAGAAATAACCTCAGCCATATTCCAAACACTGGCGACATCATGTGGAAGATGTAGGAACTGAAAGTATGGAAAAAGACAATATAGGGAAGCGAGATAAAAAAATAAAAAAAAGTTAGTTAGTCCTCAGGGTTTTGCCTGCTACATAAGTTCTGTTATACTCACAGACATGATTCAAACGGTTTTAGAAACTTCAGAGTGTTTTCTATTCAAATCTATGAATAATATGCTAATCTTATATTCTTGGCATGAGTAGCAGGAAGTTGAAATTGGGCACGCTATTTATCCAAAAGTGAAAATGCTGCCCCCTATCCCCAAGAGGTTTTAACCTTTGTTGCGCAGGGGTTCCGCTAGCGGAACACATCGACAACATTCCGCTGGAAATGCAGCGCGAAATTCAGATTTTTTTGGGGAAATATGTAACTTTCACACATTAATAACAAGTCCAATACAGCAAATGAAAGATAAACATCTTGTTCATCTACCTATCGTGTCAAATTTCAAAAATTATTTACAGCTAAAGCACAACATATGATTATGTTAGATCACTGCCAAGTCGAAAAAACACAGCCATTTTTTCCAGACAAAGATAGGAGTCACAAAAAGCAGAAATATAGATTAAATTAACTTCCTTAAGCGGGATAATTGTCATCAGCAACCGCTGAATAGCATAGTGCCACAGTCAAATAATATTACTAAAAAATATTCATATTCATGAAATCACAAGGTCAATATTGCAAAACACAGTTTTCACTCAAGAGACTCCCAGGTACACAACAAATGTTCCTTTTGTTCCATAAAGATAATTTTTATACCCAAATACCTCCGTTTGTTTGTTGCGTTATGTTCAGAAATCCACAGGAAAGAGCGGTCACGACCAACGCAGACGAAAATTCCAAATAATATCCATAATGTCCACAGAAACATGTCAAACGTTTTTTATAATCAATCCTCAGGTTGTTTTTAAAATATATATTCGTTAATATATCAACCGGGTGTGTAGGTTTTTCAATAGGACCGGGAGAAACAATGGCCGCTTTACTCAGTTGCGCAAAACTCACTCTGAGAGCCCCCACCTATCCACTGACGCAATGTGATCTGTCTCACTCATTCTTCCAAATAAAAGCCTGAAACTATGTCTAAAGACTGTTGACACCTTAGGGAAGACATAGAAAAAGGAATCTGGTTGATATCCCTTTAAATGGAGGATAGGCATGCATAGGAACAGAGAGGTTTCAAAATAAGAGGCACTTCCTGATTGGATTTTCCTCAGGGTTTGCCTGCAATATCAGTTCTGTTATACTCACAGACAATATTTACAGTTTTGGAAACTTTAGAGTGTTTTCTATCCTAATCTGACAATTATATGCATATTCTAGTTTCTGGGGCTGAGAAATAGGCAGTTTCAAATGGGTACGTTTTTTTTGCCAAAAATGAAAATACTGCCCCCTGCACGCAAAAGGTTAATCACTAACCTTTGATGATCTTCATCAGATGACACTCATAGGACATCATGTTGCACAACACATGTATGTTTTGTTCGATAATGTGCATATTTATATCCAAAAATCTCGGTTTACATTGGCGCCTTACGTGCAGTAATGTTTTGATTCTAAAACATCTGATGATTTTGCAGAAATATTAATAATAAACGTTGATAAAAGATACTAGTGTTATTCACAGTATTAAAGATAGACTTCTCCTTAATGAGGCGCGAGCATTTTATCCAGACAAAAACTTGAAAAGTTCCGTTACAATCCTTTAGAAACATGTCAAACGATGTATGGAATCAATCGTTAGGATGTTTTTAACATAAAACATCAATAATGTTCCAACCGGAGAATTCCTTTGTCTTCAGAAAAAGCACTGGAACGCGAGGTAACTCTGTCGGGAGCGGGAGACCAAGGCTCTCTGCCAGACCACTGACTCAAAGAGGTCTCATGAGCCCCTCTTTTATAGTAGAATCCTCATTCAAGTTTCAAAAGACGGTTGATATCTAGTGGAAGCAACCTAATCCATATCTCAATGTGTACTCGGTAGGCCAAGCTTTGAAAAACTACAAACCTCAGATGTCCCACTTCCTGGTTGGATTTTTCTCAGGTTTTCGCTTGCCATATGAGTTCTGTTGTACTCACGGACATCATTCTAACAGTTTTAGAAACTTCAGAGTGTTTTCTATCCAATACTAATAATAATATGCATATATTAGCATCTGGGACAGAGTAGGAGGCAGTTCACTCTGGGCACGCTATTCATCCAAAAGTGAAAATGCTGCCCCCTATCCCAAAAAGGTTAATTAAGAACCACTCATCGCCTCGGCCTTCGAGCCACTCCAGGGGGACACTATTTTCTCTAAGTTGGACCTGCGGAATGCCTATAATCTGGTGCGGATACGGGAATGGGACGAATGGAAGGCAGCCTTCAACACGGTCAGCGGACACTGAAAATATCTGGTTATGCCCATTGGTCTGACCAACGCTCCAGCTGTGTTCCAGGCCCTGGTTAATGACGTTTTGTATACCTCGACGACATCCTCGTTTTCTCCTGCTCAGCCCAAGACCACATGCTCCACGTCCAACAGATCAGCACTAGCCTGGAGAACCAGCTTTTTGTGAAACACTTCCTGCGATTTGCCCATTTTTATTGTCGCTTTATCCGGGGCTACAGCACCCTGGTTTCCCCCCATTCTGCACTCACTTCTCCTAAGGTTCCGTTCACGTGGTCCCCAGCTGCTGACCGGGCGTTCCTGGACCTCAAGCACCACTTCACCACAGCTCCCATATTAGTCCATCCTGACCCCATCCCGTCAGTTTGTGGTGGAGGCCATCTTGAAATGAGGTCATCAGCTCGGCCTGCCCCTATAAATTCGTATGCCTGTATACAATGCCTTCAGAAAGTATTCAACCCCTTGACGTTTTTTTCACTTTTTGTTACATTACAGCTTTTTTCTTGAATGGATTCAATACAAAAATGTCCTCAGCAATCTACACACAGTAACCCACAATGACAAAGCAAAAACAGATTTTTAGAAATGTTTGCAAATGTATAAAAAAAGGATACCTTATTTAGATACATATTCAGACCCTTTGCTATGAGACTCGAAATGGAGCTCAGGTGCATCCTGTTTCCATTGATCATCATTGAGATCTTTCTCAACTTGATTGGAGTTCACCTGTGGTAAATTTAATTGATTGGACATGATTTGAAAAAGCACACACCTGTCTATATAAGGTCCCGCAGTTGACAGTGCATGTCAGAGCAAAAACCAAGCCATGAGGTCGAAGTAAACATCCTCACCTCGATGGTGTCAACTGTGCTTATGTCTGAATAATGAAAAAGTAGGGAAAAAATGAAAACTTCTGACTATTTCTGGTTTAGCGATCGATGACAAACGAGCTCGCTGCCCAGACTTAAATAATTACCAAGAGGAGATTCTCCTGCTTACAATGGTGCCCGTGTAATAATTTTACTACTGTCTCTCTCCTCGCCCTTACCTGGGCTCAAACCAGGGACCCTCTGCCCACAGACAACAGCCACCCTCGAAGCATCGTTACCCATCCCTGTAGCGTACGATCAATTCGGTGTGATTAGAATGCTTGATTAGAACGCTTATTTAGAACGGCCAGTTTCGAATAACGCAACAATCAGTATTTGAGCTGGCCACACTTTTTTTCCAGAAACATTTAGCACAAACATGGTCCTTACAAAGTTATGTCCAGAATGTGAGCAGTTTATTTTTGGATGCAATGTTCAGACATTCACAGAAGTATCTACAGCATAACACAATCATCCATACCGAAAAAATGTAGGCTATATTTGTCCTAGCACTACCTGAGGAATTTATTTATTTATTTATTTATTTTACCTTTATTTAACCAGGTAGGCAAGTTGAGAACAAGTTCTCATTTACAATTGCGACCTGGCCAAGATAAAGCAAAGCAGTTCGACAGATAAAACGACACAGAGTTACACATGGAGTAAAAACAAACATACAGTCAATAATGCAGTATAAACAAGTCTATATACAATGTGAGGTGAGAAGGGAGGTAAAGGCAAAAAAGGCCATGATGGCAAAGTAAATACAATATAGCAAGTAAAATACTGGAATGGTAGTTTTGCAATGGAAGAATGTGCAAAGTAGAAATAAAAAATAATGGGGTGCAAAGGAGCAAAATAAATAAATAAATTAAAATTAAATACAGTTGGGAAAGAGGTAGTTGTTTGGGCTAAATTATAGGTGGGCTATGTACAGGTGCAGTAATCTGTGAGCTGCTCTGACAGTTGGTGCTTAAAGCTAGTGAGGGAGATAAGTGTTTCCAGTTTCAGAGATTTTTGTAGTTCGTTCCAGTCATTGGCAGCAGAGAACTGGAAGGAGAGGCGGCCAAAGAAAGAATTGGTTTTGGGGGTGACTAGAGAGATATACCTGCTGGAGCGTGTGCTACAGGTGGGAGATGCTATGGTGACCAGCGAGCTGAGATAAGGGGGGACTTTACCTAGCAGGGTCTTGTAGATGACATGGAGCCAGTGGGTTTGGCGACGAGTATGAAGCGAGGGCCAGCCAACGAGAGCGTACAGGTCGCAATGGTGGGTAGTATATGGGGCTTTGGTGATAAAACGGATTGCACTGTGATAGACTGCATCCAATTTGTTGAGTAGGGTATTGGAGGCTATTTTGTAAATGACATCGCCAAAGTCGAGGATTGGTAGGATGGTCAGTTTTACAAGGGTATGTTTGGCAGCATGAGTGAAGGATGCTTTGTTGCGAAATAGGAAGCCAATTCTAGATTTAACTTTGGATTGGAGATGTTTGATATGGGTCTGGAAGGAGAGTTTACAGTCTAACCAGACACCTAAGTATTTGTAGTTGTCCACGTATTCTAAGTCAGAGCCGTCCAGAGTAGTGATGTTGGACAGGCGGGTAGGTGCAGGTAGCGATCGGTTGAAGAGCATGCATTTAGTTTTACTTGTATTTAAGAGCAATTGGAGGCCACGGAAGGAGAGTTGTATGGCATTGAAGCTTGCCTGGAGGGTTGTTAACACAGTGTCCAAAGAAGGGCCGGAAGTATACAGAATGGTGTCGTCTGCGTAGAGGTGGATCAGGGACTCACCAGCAGCAAGAGCGACCTCATTGATGTATACAGAGAAGAGAGTCGGAAGAGAGTCGGTTGACACACTGAACTCTATCAGAGAAGTAGTTGGTGAACCAGGCGAGGCAATCATTTGAGAAACCAAGGCTGTCGAGTCTGCCGATGAGGATATGGTGATTGACAGAGTCGAAAGCCTTGGCCAGATCAATGAATACGGCTGCACAGTAATGTTTCTTATCGATGGCGGTTAAGACATCGTTTAGGACCCTTGAGCGTGGCTGAGGTGCACCCATGACCAGCTCTGAAACCGGATTGCATAGCAGAGAAGGTATGGTGAGATTCGAAATGATTGACATAACACAAGCGGTCAGAATTTTATAACTCTTGTCTGACATAATATACAATATGAATTAGCTAATAGCAATTACTATTATAATGAATCACATCACGGTTGAGCACGCCATTGGCCGGAATAATTGAGTAAATCACTTTCTAGAAATCACAAGTAATCCGATGATGGGTAGTTTGTGCTTCGCCATACATTTTTTCTCTCACAGGAACCAAAGATAATAATAGAAGACGACATGAGTTTGATCTGTTTATAGTATGCACATTGAAGGGGTGTGTCGTCTACCATTGTTCACATCCCACTATTCACTTCCGGACGTTCTCAAAAAATTATAACATCTTTGGTCCGACAGACGATTATGTGACACCCAGAATGCATTGTATGTTAACATGACTCCACACATAGCTGGAATTAGCTTAGCTCATCATAATAAATACAACCTTCAAAAAATAATTTTACACACATAATAAAATTGAAGGTGGAAGTTTACATACACCTTAGCCAAATACATTTAAACTCAGTTTTTCACAATTCCTGACATTTAAGGAAAAAAGCCCTGTCTTAGGTCAGTTGGGATCACCACTTTATTTTAAGAATGTGAAATGTCAGAATAATAGTAGAGAGAATGATTTATTTCAGCATTTATTTATTTCATCACATTCCCCAGTGGGTCAGAAGTTTACATACACTCAATTAGTATTTGGTTGCCTTTAAATTGTTTAACTTGGATCAAAAGTTTCGGGTAGCCTTCCACAAGCTTCCCACAATAAGTTGGGTGAATTTTGGCCACTCCAATACCTTGACTTTGTTGTCCTTAAGCCATTTTGCCACAACTTTGGAAGTATGCTTCGGTTCATTTTCCATTTGGAGGTTGTTATTACCTAGCCTATGACTTAAAGTTTACAACGTAGGTGCACAGGTTGAGAGAAAAAGTAAAGTAATCAAGGGGACGGACAGTGACACATTCAATAGCGCCTGCATCTAGCTGAGGGTGTAATCATTAGTCCAACAGTTGCAAATGAATACACCACTGATCACACACAAACACAGTTCACTTACATTTTTCTCGTTGAATAATTCCTTCTCACATCTACACGCTCTCCTCCTCTCACCTGTTCCCTTCGCTTGTGGACTTCACAACACATCAGCTGTCTGTGACCAGGCGAAAAAACTTTTCCGAGCCAAACCTTCATCTCATAACCGGTAAGCACTACAGCAGTATACCAGTTATACTGGCGAGCCCTGGTGGCAATAAATTAATAAAACCAAAAGTTTACCTTGACTTAGAAAAGTTCCAGTGTTGGATAGCCATAGCCAGCTAGCTAACATAGCATCCCTCTCTGTTTGAGCCGGGTGTATGAGTAGGCTAAACTAGCTGGCTAAGTGAAAAGAATACAACTAAATATATCTATCTTGCTTCTCCTTCATTTTTAAAGAAATACATTTGTTCAAAACTGTTCAACTATTGTATTTTTCGTTCTTTGAGTCAACTACTCACCACATTTTATGCACTGCAGTGCTAACTAACTGTAACTTGTGCTTTCAGTATTGGGTGGACAACATGTCAGTTCATGCTGCAAGAGCTCTGATAGGTTGGACGACAGCCTCCGGAAGTTGTCATAATTACTTTGTAAGTCTATGGAAGCAGGTGAGAACCGAGAGCCTCCTAGGTTTTGTTTTAAAGCCAATGTATCCAGAAGAGGACGGAATCTAGCTGTCCTCTGGTGCTACACTACAGAGTGCTGTTGACTCTAATGTAGACCTTCATTGCAAAAGAGTGTGTTGTAATCAAACATTTGTTGGCGTGAATATATTTAGTATAGTTTTATCTAAAAAATTATGTTTCACTATTTAAAAAAAAAAATGTACTGAGGAGGATGGTCCTCCCCTTCCTCCTATGAGGATCCTTCACTGTTACAGACCCAGCGTGCAACAGAGCTGTAGGAGTTGTGGGTTGTTTTGTTGTAGTTTTGTCCAGGGGGGCATATTGGGAAGGGAGTGCTGTCACCTCCGTGTACAGATTAGGTGTTTGTCCCCCTGTGTGCTGAGAGTGTCAGGTTCTTGTCCAGTTCTGGAATTTGCGTCACCACTAGTATATGTCCCTGGGCCTGGAAGTGTTTTATCTCTCCCTCATTAAACATGAGGAAATGTTTTGTCTTTTGAGATCATTTCCGTATTTATTTCTAGTTAGAGTGGGTTACGTCTTCTCTATACCAAATTAGCATACTCCCTGAGTCTCTTCCCTGTTTCACACCTGGTAGTTTGGCGATTGGGACTACCTAGAGGGCAAGCAGGGGGTCGGTCTCCTCTATACCATGTTTCTTGTAGGATGACGATGTCTGTATATCCAATTTCTTTGACGTCTGGGTTCCTGCTCTTTAGGCCAAAGGCAGATGAACTCAGACCTTGTATAATCCAGGGTGAGATCGTAAAAGCTTTGTGTTTCATAGTGTCTAGTGTTGTTTTCGTGTGGTTTAGGCTCATGCCATTACAGTAGGTGTCATGTGGCTCAGTTGGTAAAGCATGGTGCTTGCAATGCCAAGGTTGTGGATTCGATTCCTTGCTGGAGGGGATCTGGCTGGTGATGTTGTAGTCTGGGTGTAGGTTCTTTTGGTGTGTGTGCTCTCAGTGCAGGTCCTTCAGGAGCGGGTCTTGATGTTACTCGCTAGAATCATAGAGGAAAAAAAGGAAAACAAAACTTTTGTATAAGATGACAGTATTTGTTAGATGCCCGGCTATGAACGTCAATTAAATTAGTAGCAATCTAGGGTATTTTTAACTTTGAATAATACATTTTTTAAGAGACACTTTGAATAACTTGGTCTCTAAAGGAGTGAGCTCCAAGGAAACGCAGTGTTCTGGACTATTAATCAACAAAGTTAGACACATGCACACACACACAAGGCCGTTTGTGTGTCTCAGAATGGACAGACCTCGGTTTGACCCTGTCTGCAGCATTTCTCTGAAACACCAGAAAAGCTTAAACAAAAAGGACACATTACCTCACCCTGCAGACAGAAAATCTCAGTTAAACTCATTCACAACCTTAACAGCAGAATTAGCCAACCCAAAGACAACCCCAAAATCTCCCTGTCCGTTGAAAATGGCTACAATTCTTCTCAAAAGAGAACGAGTGACAGAGAGCAATAGAAGAGGACAGTCAGAGAAAGCGAAGAGGAGTAGGAGATGGAGGAGGAGGAGTAGAAAAGCCCCTGTGAATTAAAAGCTTCTCGTCCTTTGTGTGATGCCTTGTTGGGCAGCAGACTGAAGAGATGTCCCTTAATAGAGATGAACATCCTTGTCTATTCATTCTCTGACTGCCAGGGTCTTTCACATTATCACAGACAGACAGGGCCAAAGGAGGGAGAGCACGAGGGGGTTGTTGGGGGGGACAATGGCCAATACAATTTGACAGCCTTTCCTCCCGGTGTGGCCCATTTGAAGGAGTCTGGAGCATAGAGGGCTTGATGGAGCTACTATAACCCTAACCCCCTTTCAGAACACCCCTGCATCCCTTCACCTGAGTGAGTGACAGGACTAAAGGGGGCAGCAGCCCCCAAGCTTTGTGGCAGGCGGGGAGGCAGCCCAGAGCTTTGAGAGAGACGGGAAAGTGAGAAGGAGGGAGAGAGAGGGCCAAAGAGGTCCCTTTGCAACCCTATGAAA